>NW_006282748.1:1560841-1575648 GCF_000327345.1 Myotis davidii | reverse complement strand
TAAAAAAAAAAAAAGAAAGCTGTGGTTCAAATGATCATCATCATCACTAACATCATCATCATCGTCACCATCATCATCTCCACCCTTGTTTATTTAACATCTTGCCCCATCTTCTCCCAGAGCTACATATTTTGACATAACAGGAAAATTACTTGGCTGGGAATAAGGCAACAAAGAGTTTTTTACATTCTCTCGGTAACTAGCTGTGTGATCTTCATATCCCAACGACTAACGCTACAGATGATGATGAAGCTTACATTTATTGCATTCTTACTATGTGCATTCTTACTTGTTCAGAGCTTTACAGATTTTATTTCGCTGAATCCTCACAACCACCCGTGAAGCAAGCGTTAGTTTACAGAAGTAACTGAGGTTCACAAAGGCCTAGTCCCTTGTCCAAGATTATAGAATGAGTAGCAGAACCAGGATTTCAAGTCCAGCTGTCAGACCCAGATCCTCACCTTCCTCACCATCTTTAACAACACCTCCCTCCCTGACTTGCCCTAATTATAGAGCCGGTAAAGCGGAGAATACAAGCTTCCCTTCCACGGCCGCCCAACTTCCAAACTGGCAAACTTGAACTAATATGCCGTACTTTCCGTCATCCACACAAAGTCAGGTGGATATCTCTCCTCCTGGCCTACTCCGTTTTCTGCAAGAAACCTGAATGGCAGGGAAAATATTCCTGGCTAGAGAAATGGAAACAATCTAATCCAGCGAAAGATGTCACTGCATGGAGCTACAATGCAAGGGAAAAGCGAGTCCCCCATTTAAATGGTCAGGGGCCCTAACTGGTTTGGCTCAGTGGATAGAGCGTCGCCCTGCGGACTGAAAGGTCCCAGGTTCGATTCCGGTCAAGGGCATGTACCTTGGTTGTGGGCACATCCCCAGTAGGAGGTGTGCAAGAGGCAGCTGATCGATGTTTCTCTCATCGATGTTTCTAACTCTCTATCCCTCTCCTTTCCTCTCTGTAAAAAATCAATAAAATATATATTTTTTAAAATGGTCAGGGGTTTCCATTTGTATGAGGAAAAACCCAATTCATAGATAAGATTTAAGACCAAAAACTGCAGACTGGTAAATTTTTCTTGCACTATATTCCATATGGCGATAGCAAGGGGAGGCTCTGATTTCTTTTGTTTCTTTAGAGACCATAAAAAAGTATTCATGTGCAAAACTCAATATGTGTTTTCTTCCCTGCCATTTCACGCGATAGACAAATACAAGCTCATCCTACAACAGAAAGTACATTGCATTTCGATAGCCCCAGAAATATGTAATAGCGATGTCTAAACTCACAGGCTGTTTCATTTCAAAGTGCCCTGGTGTCCTGGGTCACAATTTCGTGGGAGTGAACGTTCAGATGGTTCCTGGTGAGCTTCAAGGATATCTAAGGCAACGTCTGAAGTTGATTAGAGTAACATATTCCAGGAGGAATGTTTCGTGTGGCCTCCCTGGAGGAGACTGTCATCACACTCAGAGGAGCCCTGCGAGTACACAGTAACTCACACCTGACAACAGGACCTGGTAGGCAGGGACAGGCGAGAGGCCACGGTCATCCCAGATATGAGACCAAGTTGATGCGTGTCTCTCCCTTTGCAACCAGGTGAAGAAAGCCCCTCCAAAGGCTGCATGCCTGGGAAATTTTATTACACATTTGTTCTAAGCAGGGCAGAGGGAGAGGGGGGCTTAAAAGGGGGTCCCTCTGTCGGTTTATCTTCCCAGTGGGGGGCGTCAGGAAGTGGTTGATGGATGATTCTCTCTCATCATTGGTGTTTCTGTCTCTCTCTCTCTCCCCCTCTCCCTTTCTCTCTGAAATCAATAAAAATATATTTTTTAAAAAACAAAAGACTAGCCCTAGCCTGTTTGGACCAGTGGATGGAGCATCGGCCTACAGACTGAAGGGTCCCGGGTTCGATGCTGGCCAAGGGCACATGCCTGGGTTGTGCACTCGATCCCCAGTAGCGGGTGTGCAGGAGGCAGCCAATCAATGATTCTCTCTCATCATTGATGTTTCTCTCTCTCTCTCTCTCTCCCTCTTCCTTCCTCTCTGAAATCAATAAAAATATATTTAAAAAAAAATAAAACCAAAAGACTAAATTGGAACATTTAAAAATATTAAAGGAAAAGATGTAATTACAACAGGACCAACAGATGGAAGAAGCAGAAGGGAACAGATAAGCTTCCTTGGTTTTTGCTGCCCATAGCAAGAAAACAGGCGACGGTGGGAGCGGTCTGATTCTCTAGCTGTATAGACATTGCTGGCTTGTTTTTATTCTCATTACTCAAGTGAGTCCTAGAGCATGAGCTGGACTTTTATCAGCTCACATGGCTGGGCCAACTTTGCATAGTGCACATATTCTGCAGAAATGAATATTTATGCTGGGATAGTTGGACAAATACACAACTCGTTGGAATTTCTTTCCACAAAAGCTCTCACACGGAAAGAAAAGCTGAATCCACACATAATGGGATTTGCTGAATGTTTGTCCCAGGGTCGTGCCAATGTTGGGACTAGTAGGAAAGTAATTCTATGTCTATTAGGTGGTTAAAAAGCAGTTGCATAAAATCATCACCAAGTATCATTTTCATAGGGCCCCAATTCACTCTCACCAAGTAATTCTAGAGTTAGGAACCTTTCCAAAGAATTCCTGCAGAGCTATACTGGGATAAAAGCTGGCCCATTGTGTATATAAAATGGCAATTTTATTTAAACAGTTGTAACTCCTTGGGTCTCTGCGGGCTGACTCTAATATTGCTCCTTGTCTATGTACTTTGGACACATTTTCACTTTTCTCTAAAAAGAGTTCTACTGCTCAGTCATCTTCCTTTGCTACCTCTGCCTTCTACTGAGTTCTTTGTTGAAAAAAATTGAATAATTTTTGCTTTGCAGTATTTGGACACATTCATAGGAAAGTTGTCACTATTAATCCCTAATGCATGTCCTTAAATCTGGCACACTGACCAAGTCACTATACTATCAATTTTTCAGCTGTTAAATTCAGCTGATAAGTCTTAATACCTCTAGTTTCTCAACTGCCAAGGGTTCTGCTCCATTGCCTTCCTACCATTTCTTTGCCCAGAGTGAGTAATGACTTTCCACAGCCAAATGTAAAAGGCCGACTTAAATTATGGTCCCACCTGTGTCACTTCTCTTGCAAACGTGGGCTAATAAATGCATATGACCTAGAAAATTTTTAGTAGTGTTTTGCAAGGCATTTCTAGTTTATGACCTTGAACTTGAATCGACGATGCATTGGCCAAGTAATCTCATCATCAGACTTCAGCCACCAGAATTAGTTTGAGCTTCATCCAATTATAGATTATGACTTAACTTTTTAAAATATGTTTTTATTGATTTTAGAGAGCGGAAGGGAGAGGAAGAGAGAAATAGCAATGAGAGAGAAACCTTGATCTGCTGGCTCCCGCACGGCCCCCACTGGGGATGAGCCCACAACTCGGGCATGTGCCCCGACCAGGAATCAAAGCTGTGACCACAGGATGATGCTCTACCAACTGAGCCACGCTGGACAGGGCTGATTTCATTTCTGATTAGAGGGAAAAATAGATTGATTTGTGCCGCCAAGAAATAATTATTGGGTATGTATTATGTGCCTAGGGTGATGAAGGGTGGTGAGAGTGTTGGTTGTTTGTTTTTCTTTCCTCAGTGGTGGCAATGAGCTAACCAAAGAATACAAGTCATGATTTCTACTTCATGGGTGAAGTAGTTTCCATGGCGATAGGTGCTAACGAAGGTGCTGTATAGGTGCCCAAAGGTAGTCTAAGTGGAGGCTCTGTCCCTAGTCTACTCTCTCGGGATGGCCATGATTTTACCCTTTTTCTCTACTAACCCTTGAACAGATTAAAGAACTGAACCCGACTTCTTGGGAGTATTGGGTATCTATGGGGAGGCATATCATGTAAGCTGTACCAGCCTATGTTTGCCACCCTGCCTAAAACCTATCCTAAAAACTCCCCTCAAATAACCACCCAGTTGGCACTTGAATGTCTTGAAACAGAAACCCACACTGACTGCATTTTCACTCTACTTTGTCTCCTCTGCAGTTCGCCTTCTCCGCCATTCCCACCGCAGAGCTTTTCGCCTTCTGGGAACTCTCTTCCGCAGATCCAAGTGGCTCACTCCGTCTTCCTCCAGGTTTCTCTAAGGGTCACCTCCTCAAAAAGGCTACCCCAAACCTCCTATCAGAATAGCAACCCTGCATCGCTTTCTAGCTCCTGTTCTCCTTAGAGCACTGACCCCTACCTGCCTGGAACTATCCACTTCTCTGTGATGTGTCATCTACAGTAAAAGGTGAGCTCTTGGAGTACAAGGATTTTGTCTATTCTTAGAGCAGCGCCTGACACATAATAAGCACTTAATAAATATTTGTTGAATGAATGAATGAATGAATGAATGAATGAATTCTCGAAGAGATTGTGAGAGCCTCTAGAGCAGCGGTTCTCAACCTGTGGTTCGCGACCCCTTTGGCGGTCAAACGACCCTTTCACAGGGGTCGCCTAAGACCATCCTGCATATCAGATATTTACATGACGATTCATCACAGTAGCAACATTGCAGTTATGAAGTAGCAACGAAAATAATTTTATGGTTGGATCACAACACAAGGAACTGTATTTAAAGGGCCAGAAGGTTGAGGACCACTGCTCTAGAGCCAGAATGCATCTTACTTATTTTTCAACCTCCAGGTAACAGTAGGCCTGGGGCAAAACGTGATGATGCAAAGTGGCAGTGTGTGCAGCAAAGCAACTGACCTTTACTGAGTGTCTGCCCTGTGACCGTCTCTGCTGTGTGACTTCGGCTTTGTTCCATCCTCACAACTTTATGAGGTTGTTGCAATGGCCCTCACTTGAGGGGCGGAGACTCAGTGTCAGATTACTGATGTGGCTTGCCCAGGGTCACACGGCTGGTGAAGGGCAGACTTGGGATTTGAACCCAGTTCTCACATCAATGTCGATATTCTTTCTTCCACTTCGTTGCCTCCCCTAAGGCCCCAGCTACGTTTAAACAAATGGATACTTGACCCATATAAAGTCCTGTAATTAATGAAGAAAAATTAGAGAACTGTGTTCTAAGTAAGCTATTTTATGTTCCCTGGTTTTTTTACTTTGTTTTACTCCTGGTCACGGATATTTTCAGGTTCCCTGTCAAGAGGAATAAAGTGGAAGTCATTTTGATGATAAACATGACAGCTATTGAAACCAATTGTGAATGTAAAGTGCTACATAAAGCAGCGATTGTGAGGATAAAGTCATTGTTGTTATTTTTAAATTAGCCACATGCTTCTCTCAGAAGTTAACTTGCTGTTGCAGCTCTTTTGACTTAACCTAAAGCATTCACAACTTTATTATTTTAAAAAAAAAAAAAACAAGGGCTTTGAAAATACACTCCAACCCTCAGGTCTCAATGAAAGACTTTCTTTGCTTAGAGGTGCACTGTTGCCAGTGTGAGGACGAAGCAGCAGCAGACAGCTCTTCCTCAAACTGTGTGCAGTGAGGGATGTTTGGAGACTTGGGGGAGAGGGTGGGGGTTGCAAGAGGAGTGAACCTTAGACTGATTTGATAAAGTGACTGACCTTTAAACATTTTACATTTTCCTAAGTCTGAAGTCAATACCATTGCCAGATGATGCTATTGCCTGGTGGTTGTGGTCCATGCACTCAGAGTCAGCTAAGGACACATCGGGAGCCGAAACATCTAGAGGCAGTTGTCTGTGCTGCTTTGACTCAATAAAGGCTTTGCCGTGTGGTGCTCCTGTCAAATAAAAGAAAACAACACAAAATAAAACAACCACTTGGTCCTGCTATTTAAGAGCCAACTACTCGTGCCCTAGCTGGTTTGGCTCAGTGGATAGAGCGTCAGCCTGCAGACCAATGGGTCCCGGGTTCAATTCCAGTCAAGGGCATGTACCTTGGTTGCAGGCTCCTTTCTGGCCGGGCCCTGGTCAGGGCCTCGTGCAGGAGGCAACCGATGGATGTGTTTCTCTCACATCGATGTTTCTCTCTGTCTTTCCCTTCCACTCTCTCTAAAAATCGATGGAAAGATATCCTCAGGTGAGGATTAACAAAAATAAATAAAAGAAAGGAGCTAACTACTTGTTATTTGGCTTTAAATACAACCTCTATGCTGTTGACTCCTCAATTTACTTGTCAGTCCATCTCAGCGACAACACAGCCAAACTGAGCGCTGAACTGGCCCTTCACCTCAACTACCCAAACCAGCTCCAACTGCCCTCTGCCCCATCTCAGGAGTGGCAACTCTCTTTTTCCAGTGGCCGAAATCAAAAATCTTGGAGTGTCCCTTCTCTCACAGCACATGCCTGGTCTATAGAGCTCTTGCCAGTTTTATCATGAAATATATTCAGAATCCGGCTCTTTCTCACCACTTTCACTCTGCTCCCCTGATCCTGGCCACCGTCATTGTTCACTTGAACTCTAACAGTTGTCTCCTAATTGGTCCCCTTGCTTCTGCCCTTCTACCCCACACCCCAATGTAGTTCCCATAGTGATTTGTAAACAAAAGTCAGATCATGTGGTTCCACTACTCAAGCCCTCCAATGTTTCTCCATATCATTCATAAGATAAGTCAAATTCCTTAATATAACCTCTGGGGCCTTATGAATTGCCTGGGGCCTCTGTAACAAATTACTGCACCCTTCGTGGCTTAAAACAAAGGAAATGTATTCTCTCGCAGTGCTGGAGGCCAGAAGTCTGAAGTCCAGGTGTTGGCAGGGCTGGTTTCCTCTGAGGCCTCTCTCCTTGCTTACAGATGACCATCCTCTCATTGTGTCTTCAGATGGTCTTCCCACAGCGCGTGTCTATAATTCTCAGACTTCTAATCAGATCAGTCTGCCAACTGTGAAAGGCCAACAGGGTCCCTGCCCCCGGGGTGTGGAAGACAGGGATCCCGTGGGATCTGACACTAGGGAACATGAGTAATCTCCCAAATTGGTTTTTTCAAGGCCTTTCTCTTCTGACTCATTTTCACTCGCCAATGTATTTGCTCACAGGGCATCAATTATCATCTCTGTGGATTTTCCCGGAATCACAGAGCCTGGCCTTCTCTGAAGCATTTTCCTACCGGTATGGTGGACATTTCCACATGGTGCCATCAGTGCATTAGTTCAATTATTTATCACACATTTATTGGGTAGTTAGTGTTCACAGTACAAAAATACATGAGAAGTCTTCCTGTCTTCATGGAGTTTATGGTCATGCAGGCACACAATCTCAACACATCCAGTACATTACCATCTTCTACCCCCAAATGAATTCCATCACCATCCCACCACCTGCTAAAATTTACAACTCCAAAATCATACTTATTTCTTATCTTTCTCCATCATCCCCTCAATTCCATTACCTTTCCATCCTTGATCTGGTTAAGTCACCATTTGCTAATCAAGATATTTAACAATATAATACCAATAAAGGTTTGCTGGCTTGAGCCAAATTTTCTTAGAGCCCCTTAACTTCCATCTCCAAACTTATCACCCTAATATTTTATCAAGTTATCATGCTTAAGGTCCCCTTTAACAGAGATTATTGTCTACAAGGACTTGTACTTTGTGCGTTAACATTTGGCTTATATCTTCGAAACATATCTCCAAATCAAGGTTCCCATTATCGTGAAGGTTAACTTTCTAAGACTTCAAAAGGTCTGAAAACTTTATTGTCTAGAAAACGAAAACCGGCCAACAGACATGGTCTGGTTTTTTAAGGCCAGATCTGATGTAGAAAAGAAACATCGCTGCTGCTTAAAAAGATGCTGATGGTTCAGAAGGGGACTCTAAGGATTCCAGTTTTAAACAAACTCTAATAACAAAACACATTCAGCCAAAAGAGAAAGCTGATCTCCAGACATAAAAGGTGCCAGCAATACCACCTTCCTCCCAATGACGCCCGATGACGCATCTTCCACCCGGGTTGTGGGAGAGCCAATCAGTTCCCTTTGAATGAAATCTTTATTCAACTGTTTAAACACTCCTGGGGGAAGGGAGGGGGGTAGACAAGAGAAGCATTTCAGAAACAAATGGGGACCCAAATGCCAAGTTTCTGTTCTTGTTACTGTTCGGGTTTTGGCCCTGTGAAAACAGTCTCAATTCCATGTTTTTCATTAAACTGGTTTGTTTGGCAAAATCCAGTGATAAATACAAATCTCTGAGGTCAGTCTCACCTTACTCGGAAAGCTAGAGCTGGGAAGGTCAGCTTTCTGTGGTCAGGGAACTTTGGAAGCTGCTGATCTGCCATTGACAACAGGAGGCAAAGATGTGAGCCAGATAATTTTTTCTTTACAAACGTACAAATCTAGGACTTTTCCCCCTTAAAGCCCAACAGACAAACAATCCTTTGTTGATAGTTCAGCACCAGGTGGGGGAGGAGAAAGCAGGGTGGATGAAAAAGTAAGATCCATTCAGAGGCCAAAGCCTGTTCTTCAGTTGCTAATAAGCACCAAAACTAAGCCTCTTCCCTCAGTTTTCCTTATCCTTCGCGACTCATAGGCAATCACACCCCTAAAAGGGCAAGCCAGTAAGGGAACATGGGAGGGAGCAGGGTCCTAGGTATTCTGCAGGCCAGTTGGTCAGTCTGAAAGAGTTGATACTGACTTCTTGGTACCCAGATCCCCTTTCCTGGTATTGCCTTCCAGGTTGCGTGCCCTTGCAGCTGATTTTTCTCCAGGTCAGTAAAATATACTCTATCCCCCCTCCTGGCATTAAAGACAAAGGAGTCTAAACGTAAAAATGAATCTGTTTTAGTGTTAGAAATCTGAAGGCCAAGGTTAATGTTTAGTTCTGTGTCACAGCTTGTGAAATTATAATGGCCAGCATGTATTAGGTGCTCACTAAGTGTCATGCACCGTTCTATGTGCTTACCAACCTATCACACAGTCTTAGGAAACTAATAGTGTTATCATCATCTTCTTTTTTTCAGAGATGAGAAACTAAACAGCTAGTAAATGGCAGAGCTGGAATTTGAACCCAGATGATCTGACTTCCGTGACCATGCTCTTAAACAATTCCAGACAGATCTGGCCTGCCCCTAAGTAAAAGTATGTGCCCAACAGCCAATGATTGGGCAACACTTCTCCCCACCCTTATTCCCATGGGTGAAGGGCTGTAGATGAGGGCTGCCTAGAAGAGCAGAGAGAACCACACGGGGGGAGAGCAGCAGCAGCATTCATTCCTTGGGGCAGGTGTTGCCAAGAGTACACGTCTCTGTGATGAGCCAGACACAGGGCCCCTACATGCCAGCATGTCAACCAACCAATCAGAGAGGCCTGAGAGGTGCCTTAACATTGCATTGTTAATGGGAGAGAATGCCAAGACAGCAAGTGCCCTCAAATGTGGATAAGATTGAGGTGTTGATGCTGGACATCAATATGCATAAGAAGAGACGTGAGAGAACTTGTTTCCCCTTTCTCTGTTTCCTCCATGTGGAGATATAAGAAGATGGCCATCTACAAACCAAGGAGCGGGCCATCACAAGACACTGACCTGCTTGGGCCTTGACTTTGGCCTTCCCAGCCGCCTGAACTGTGAGAAATATCTCTCTCTCCCCAGTGACCTACCAAAGATATGTAGGTAGGATTTAGTGTGTGGTCTAACATAACCAAAAGATCTATTAGAAGTTGTCAGGCTGCTATAACAAATACTATAAGACTGGGTGTCTTAAATAATAAATATTTATCTCTCACAGTTAAGGAGGCTGGGAAGTCCAAGATCAAGGTACCAGCAGGTTGATGTCGGGTGAGAGTAGAGAGAGAGGAAGCAAGTTCTCTCGTGTTTCTTCTCCCATCATGACAGCTCCACCCTTACAGCCTAATTACCTTCCAAAAGCCCTATCTCCAAACCATCACACTGGGGATTAGGGCTCAACAGATTAATCGGGGGGTGGGGGGGGCCTCAAACATTCAGTTTATAGCAGGTGCCATTCTATAAGGCTTCATCAGCACCAAAAAAAAAAAAAGAATTACAGGAGCGAGAGAGACAGGGAGAGAGGAGAGAGAGAGAGACAAAGAGAAAGAAGGGAGAGAGGAGTGGGAAGGAGAGAAAGAGAGAGAAACTGTGAAGGCGAGGACTCCGCTCACAAAGCGTTTAATTCCTACACTATTCCCAAAAGGCTTATTTCATGTCACCGTGTCACTAGGGCAGACAGCTTATCTGTTTTGTTCACCACTGTACACCCAATGTTTCACTGCCTGGGCCATAGAGGTACTTAGCCAGAAGTGTTGAATTCCATTACTCAGACTATCCCATTCCTCATCTTTCTGAAACTTCCAGTGCATTCAAACCTCACACAAAGTCTCAAGATTCCAACTAGACTAAGCTACGTTTGTTGACTCACAGCAGAAATGCTATAATTTATAAGTTATTACCAATATTTTCATAATTGCAAGGAAGTTGACATTCCAGTGTAAGAATAATATTGGGTGGGTCAAGCTAACTTAAAGATTTTCCAAACTATCAGAGAGAAAACCAAAAATACTATATCTCTACTTTTGTTTAACTCAGGCACAGCCTCTACAACTGAAATACAGATTTTTTTTGTCCAATGAAAGAATCTCTTTAGATATTAAAACAGCTGTCTTCATCAGTCCCTCTACTCTCAGATCCCTATCTTAAATCTCTGAACTAAAGTCCATAGGCCCTTTTCTCCTAGGAATGATGAAGCTACGGAATCAAAATTATAAATCCAGTCAAGCCCCAAGACCAGGCGCCAAGTTGAAGTGTTAAGGTCTAATGTTGATATTTTGCTTTTTAGGTTAATCAAGTCATAATTTGAAACAGCTGTTCATTGGCAAATTGCTTTTCTTACTTTTCCCTGATCTTCGGATAACAGTCTCAACAGTTAAAAGATGAAAATATAGGTCAGTGAACTAAGCCATGTTTTTAGGCCTCAAATCTTAATACCAAAATTTCAGTGTGTGTTGGAAAGAAAAGAAACTTGGGGAGAAGAAAGACAAGTGAACCATTGCCCCCAAAGGACTGTTCCTTCTTTTGGCTCACCCATCTGTGCCGTAAGTATCTGAGTAAAGTATAGACACAAGGTACTCTCTCTAACCCCAGAGACAAGGTCCAGCCAATGGTTAGCATGTGCTTTGGCTTCTCAATCAATTTCCAGTAGGAAGCTCCTCCCACACCCAAGAAAAGGCATGTGAGTGTGTTGCTTTTCTACCAAGTTTAGTCATGAAGTTATGTAACCTAGCCTTGCAGTTTTCTAGTTTAAGGGCTTTAAGATTTGACCTTTGCTCTGGAGGGCAATTTAGGACTTATTCCTTCTGCAGTGGACAAACTGCTCCCAGAATTCCAAGAAGGGGCCATGAAAGCAACTTTTTGATAGTTGGGTACTTAATGTTATGCAAATGGCGGGAAAGCAGCAATGGCTGCTACCCAGGAGTGCTCTGCCAGCAAGTTCAATCCAAAATACTTTATAGATGACAACAATGACAGAACACATGTTAATGAGCGAGAGATTTCCAAAATACACTTCAGAGAGAATAGCGCTTTCTGGTAACATGCATGCTATTAAAAAGTAAAAGAAGGTGAAAAAAAATGAAGAGAACTGAAGGCACATTAAATATCTTATTTCATGAAGAAATGAAGAGAGATAAGGCACTGGCACTGAGAAAGGTTTGGAGTTTGCTTTTCTTTTTATGTAAGGGGAATACATACTGTATCAGTGATCCGTAAACTAGATGATTCTGATTATACATATATTTGCATACTGAGTTAGAACCTCTGGGTATATGTACTGCAGAAAAAGCATCCAGATGGTTCTCATGTATACATACTCCTGGTTAAGAAAATTTGTACTGTATACTTATTTTCTATTCTTTATTTTTTCCTAATACCATAATTTTTTCCAATGCCTTTAATTTTTTAATGTTCTGACTATAAAAACAATTCTTTGAAAATATGGAAAAGCACACATTAATATATTAAAATCACCTCTACTCTCATTAGTGTTCTTATTATTTTAGTGTTTATATGTCTATCCATACTTTTAAAATTGAATTTTAAATTCAATTTTATCGGGGTTATATTGGTTAAGAAAACCATACAGGTTTCAAGTGTACATTTCTATAACACATCATCTGCTTACTGCATCATGCACTCACCACCTAAAGTCAAGTCTCTTTCTTGGCAGTGAAAATGTCACCAGTTGTTGCTGGCATTGGAGCTGGGTTCATCAACCTCAGTACTTGAATTCTGACTAAGAAAGAATTCAAAGTCAAGAGGAGGGTCTCTTGTAGAGAGCATATATATGGTCATGTTTTTGTATCCATTCAGCTTTATATTGGAGCATTTAAGCCATTTACATTTAAAGTTATTATTGATAGGTACTTATTTATTGCCAGTTCACTTCTTATACCTGTGTTCCTCTCTTTTTCTACTTTTTTTCTTTCTTCTTCTTAAAGTAGACTCTTTAACACTTTTTGCAATACTGGTTTAGTGGTAATTAACTCCTTTAGCATTTTGTTTATTTTTTTCTGGGAAGCTCTTTATTTCTCCTTTAATTTTAAATACTAGCCTTGCTACGTAGAGTAGTCTTGATTGTAGGTCTTTACTTTTCATCACTTTAAATATTTCATGGCAATCCCTTCTGATTTAAAGTGTTTCTGTTGAGAAACCAGCTTACAGCCTAATGTGAGCTCCCTTGTCGGTAACCATTTTAATTTTGATGTGTCTTGGTTTGTGCAAAACGGTAGAAATGCCTTAAGAAATAAAAAACTTTTGAATAGATAGAGAAACATATTAGGCTCCTTGCCTTTAGACAATGGACATTTTAAATAGTATCTAAAAGAGAAATTCAGGTCTATGACAGATTTGAACAAGCTGGCTTTTATGTGAACATAAAATACAAAACATACAATATGTTAGCTAAATCTCTGGAACAGAACTGAAAGTGGAGCAAATGTAATCAATTTGTGATATTATTAAAACCTAAGGGGAAATGAAATGTCCGTTTTGGTACTGCTGGGTGTGTCTGTGTTTCTCACACCTCAAGTGTGATTGTGGACATTCCAGTGGCTGATTGCAAGATCCTGATGGTCTGCTAAACCTGGCTTTGTCCAGGCTTGTGTGGAACACACATTGGAGACACTTGGGTTTAAGAGAGCTCTCTCCCTTGCATGACAGAGAGTTTTAAAGGATTTCCTCCCCTCCTCACCAACCATGCTCCCTGTCTAAATTCTTTAAGCCTTTGGACTCTGTCCTATAAAAATGCAAACGCACAAGTGCACAAGGAGTCCCACTGCAGCTCCATTTGTTATAGCATTCCACTGGAAGCAAACCAAGTGTCAATCAGCAGTAAAGTGGTTGAATAAATCATGGGACATCCATAACCTGGAGGGTTACGCTTTCCTTAAAAAGAATGAGTTTTACGCATTCCACTCACTGCTCTGCTTAAAACCCTACAGGGTTTCCCATTGTATTCATGTAAAATTCAAACCCCTTCCCCTGGTCTAAAATGCCCTCCGCCAGCTGGCTACGCCTGCTGTTCTGACCCAGGGATTGCACTCACCCCTCCTCTGTTCAGATTCAACACGATGGCTTTCTCCATCAGCTTCTCCTTAGGCGCTACCAGCTTGTTGCCACCACACGTCCTTTGCACTTGCTGTTCTCTTTGCCATGAATAATCTTTCCTGGACCAGTCTTTTTCAGCCTTAGTTATACATTAAATCCATCTGCATCCCAGGCTGCATCCCAAATCAATCAATTCCACGTCTCCAGCAGTTCCTAAGCATCAGGCTGTTTTGGTTTGCCTGCTTGTTTTTAAGCTTCTCAGGTGATTTTCTGTGCTTGAGAATCAGGATGGTTTCCTATGGTGGCTCCTCTCGAACATTTAGGGTATAATTACATGTCACCTCCTCAGAAAAAGTATGATTACATGATTTTAAAACTAAATATTTTGTTTCGTTGAACGAGTTAAAAAAGAAAAGTATCTATATATATAAAAGCCTAATAAGCAAAGTGTCCCCTCGGGAGTTCGACCGACCTGGCATTCAATTGCTCGCTATGACGTGTGCTGACCACCAGGGGGCAGCGTGGAATGAAGTAAGGCCCTGGCCAGCAGCCAGCAGCTGGGGAAGAGAGGCCCCAGCTGGCAGCCGGCAGCTGCTAGGGACCCTACCTGTGCACAAATTTCATGCACTGGGCCTCTAGTAAGTAAAGATGAGCACAGAATGAAATTGTACATGTAAAGATGGTTAATATGTGACAGCATACATTGAAAAGACAGCATAGCAATTTCAAGGGGGACAAAATTTAAATTTCAGTTTGCTCACCTGCTGTGATGTTGTTCCAGTTACCTAACATCTCTGAGCCTCTATGAAAAGTGGATAGTCGTACCTGCCTTAGAGAGATTTTTAAGGAATAATGAGTCCACCAATGGCACGAAATTAACACTAGGTAAATAGTATTCGTTATTGTTAATTAACAAATGGCTGGTTAAAGCAGTAAGTGCTTCATAAATTCAAAGAAAATAGAAATGTCAAGTGTCTGGGGATCAGAGAGAGTTTCTCCGAGTAGCTAGAACTTGGGCAAGCAGAGAGAATAATGAGGGTTGTGAGCGGCATCCCAGGATACAGGAACAGGAAGGACAAGCATTAGAGTGTGTTTGGGGAAGAGGGAGTTAAACAGGAAAAAAGAGCTTGCCCAGTCAGACAGTACAGCAGCGGTATGTCAGGATGGGCGAGCCTTCTGTTTTCTGTCATGCAGCATCTTTTTGGCACTGGCATTTCCCTGAATTAAATTGTGTAGAAGAGTAAGTCTCTGATTGGAAGCAGAT
>NW_006282748.1:1549540-1560773 GCF_000327345.1 Myotis davidii | reverse complement strand
GGGAGGGGGCTAGGAGATGGGCTTTTGGAAAGCCATTCTCTTCCACAGGAACGTGTGTGGTCTCTTGGAGGCTGACTCTGAGCCGTGAGTTGGCCAACCTCAGAGAAGAAAGCTTGTAAGGTTTCCTGGGGACAGACCACAAACCAGCTCCTGGTGGCAGTGCTCGGGACTCCCACTGGGAGAACCTTGTGGCGAGCCCAGCTCTGTGCGACTCAGGGTCCTGGGAGGACCCAATTCGTCAACTGAGAAACTTCCAATGAAGGGACTACTGATAAAGGACTGGCTGTGGAACCAACAGGGATGAGGGTGGGGAGGGAGAGAGCTGTAGGAATCCTGAGAGGGGCTGATTGACAGAGAGTGGCCTTCTGCAGAGGAACACAGCCAACGGCCAACCTCTGATCCAGTAGGGGGTGGGCTGGGGAATAAATTCCACCATTTTTCTCTTCGTGTCTGCCGTCTCCTGCAGGTGACTTCCCATTGGCCAAGTCCACGCCAGAAGCCAGACGGCAAGGGTGTTATTTATATGCAATTCATACAGGTCAGCATCTGGGGGTGCAGAGCAGAGTGGAGAAGTGTAGAGTGCATCTGGAATATCCAGCACAGCGAACGATCTTACACTGAAGGGGCTGGTTACCAGCCTGCATCCCCCGTAGGAGATCTCCCTTAGTGGGTTCCCTCCAGGCCTCCCTCTCTACCCCCTAACCCCAACCTTGCACAAGTCGTTGGACCTTCTAATATCTCTAAAGAAATTGACAACTGGACCTTCTAGTATCTCTAAAAAATATATAGCCCAGCCCTAGGAGGGTGGCTCAGTTGATTGGAGTGTTGTCCAGTACACCAAAAGGTTGCAGATTCGATTTCCAGTCAGGGCACATATCTACATGGGGGATTCAGTCCCTGGTTGGGGCATATAGGAAGGCAACCAATTGGTGTTTCTCTGTCACATTTATGTTTCTCTCTCTCTCCCTCTCTCTCAAATCAATAAAAACATATCCTCAGGCAAGGATTAAAATTATATATATATACACATATACACGTACTCTGCTCACACCATATACCTAATTTCCATTGGGATTAAAGATTATGATTTTATTTCTTATAACTAAAAGTACTAAATGAAAACCTTACTGGATATTTATATAACCTTGGAGTAAAGGGAGGACTTCTCAAAGTATGACCTCAAATGCAAAACCACAGGAAAGAGGACTGATTGCACTACATAAAAAATGGAAACTTCCATTTGACAAGAACCACCATGAATAAATTTGAAAAGTTGCCAAAAAATAATCAAAACAAATTTAAAACAATAAAATAAGAAAATATATTGTTAGCAAATTTAAGTAAAAAAAGTACTGTCTAAATATATAAAGTTCTCATACAAATAGATAAGAATTGACCCAAATTTGGGGCGGGGGGAATTAGGAAGAAAACTAAACAAATAAGGAAAAAGCTATGAAAGTAAAAATAGATGCATAGGCAAAGGACATGAACAGGATTGATTAATGAGGAAAAACAACTTGATAACAGCATATGGAAAAATGTTTACTCAATCTAAGAAATGCAAATTTAAACAAAAAACTCTCCAACTAAACTCACAAAGATTATCCTTTAAAAAAATAGTTTACCTATTTTTAGAGATTGAGGAAAAGAGAGAGAAACATTGATGTGAGAGGGCAACATCAATAGGCTACCTTTTCCACGCCCGACTGAGGATCGGGGATCCAGCCCGCAACCTAGCATGTGCCCTTGACCAGGAATCAAACTAGCAATCTCCTCCTCATGCACAGGAGGATGCCCAATTGAGTTACACTGGCCAGGGCCACAGAGATTAATTTTAACTAGAGGCCCAATGCATGAATTCCTGCATGGGTAGGGTCTCTAGGCTTGGCCAGTGATTAGGGCTGTTTGGGGCCTGCCGGCAGGCTGGAGGGAAAAACAGGGCAGGGCGGAGACAGAAGAGGCTCCCGCCACCGCCGTTGCGCTCACCAGCCATGAGCCTGCTGGCGAGCCCGGCTTCTGGCTAAGCAGTGCTCCCCCTGTGGGTGCACACTGACCACCAGGGGGCAGCTCCTGCATTGAGCATCTGCCCCTGGTGATCAATGTGCGTCATAGCGACCAGTCGTTTTGCTGTTCGGTCGATTTGCATATTAGCTTTTTATTATATAGGATGAGAGCATTCAATGCAGGCAGGGGTGTAGAGAAAAAGGCCCCCAGGAATTCTTTAGAAAAGCATAAATTATTACAAAACTTTGAAAAGCAAATTGGCAGTTTAGTAATGAGAAACTAAAATTCACCCCCTTTAACCCCTTTATGAAAATTCTGGGAACTTTCACTTCCTAGAATCTATCCAAACACTTTGGATGCTGCTCACAGCATCCAAACATCTCAATATGGCATACACTTTTCCAAGTTTAATCTCCCAGATATTTGCCACTCGATCAATGCAATGCCTGTTCTTCCGTATGCCTGTACTTCCATGCTTCCTAGCATGCCCCGTTAGTTTTCTTCTTGTGAAGCACTTCACCACCTTCTTGGTTTGACCGGCTTTGCTTACTCTATAGACTCATCCAGGTTGTGAAAAGGTCTTCTCTGATCACCCTCCAGGCTGAGGGCTGAGTTAGTTTCCTGTCTCCATGTTTCTGTAACACCTGGTGCATATTTTTTTACAGTTAATTTACATATTTATTTACATATCTATGTACATACAGATGTGTCCACCATCTTGATTTCTCTCTTGGTGGTTTTCAACTGGCGGCAATTCTGTCCCCAAGGGACGTTTGGCAATGTGTGGAGACATTTTTGGTTGCCACAACATGGGGGAAACTGGAGATGCTGCTAAGCATCCTACAATGTACAGGTAAGCCCCCCCCAATAAAGAATTATCCAGCCCCAAATGTCAATAGTGGCAATGTTGAGAAACCCGGTCCCACACCTACCTTCTGCCTGGCTTGGCACATAAAAAGCATGCCCCCCCCTCCCCCAACCAAAACCATGAATAAGGGTAAAATGGTATTTTTAAGCCCAATTTCTACTTCTAAAGGATAGGTGTAAAAGCTATGCCAGAAGTTTGCAGGGGAGATATGAACAGAACCTGGTGCTCCCAGCAGTATTAGTTCATATTAACAATAAAGTGCATAAATAAAATTACAGACACAGGATCTTTTGGCGTTGAAATGAATCTTAAAGATTTTGTAGTCAAAACCTTTCTTTTTATAGCTGAGGAGCACCAATCCATAAAGGCTAATGATTTGCCTAGATCATTGGTATCACATTTTAGTTTCCAGTTTAGTGGCAAACCACATTTTAAGTGCATGCATAAGAAAGGAATTAGAAACTGACTCTTTTGTAACAGAAATAATTATTTTGGAGGGTTTGGCTTGTAAATACAATTTTCATGTATATTTATAAAGTGTTCTTTAAAATAGAATACTAACAGAGCGATGATTCAGTTGAATAATGTTACCAGAAGTGTCATAGGGATTTATTTTTAAATTACTTTTTGGCATTTTTGCAGAAATGGGCAAATGTATTAAAATACAAAGTTAAACAAATACATTTTTCAATTGTACGAGAGATATAGTCAGAATCCAGAATAACTTAAATAGTTTGTCTTAATACAAAATACCTAAGTCCCTCAAATACTAACAGGCTTTCTGGAATCTATGCTGAAAATTACCTTGTAATGAATGATTCAGTTCGTCTTCTCTGCTCAATTGCTAATACATACAATAAAATTTCTTAACAAAATATAATTCAGAGGCACCATCCGACCTGACATCTCAACTTCTAATATGTTATGGCTTTTAATATGAACACCGGTATAACCAGAATTTAAACAAATTATGGCAAATAAATTAAAACATTTAGATTTTAACATCTATAGACTTTATTAGGTGTTCCTTATACAGTCATCTGGTATGTTTAAAGAGTGAGCAATCATATAAGAGGAAATATGGTCATAACTGATTGAAGTAATAAAATCCTGAAACTAAATAACATCTCATAATTCATTGCACAGCATATATTAGATTTCATTACATCAGTATATAGCTTAGTAGTAAATTCTCCTGATGGCCATAAACCTCTAAGGTGTTGTCATCCTGAAAAATGAAGGGGAGGGAGTTGGTGAGGGTACAGAATGGTAAATCTCCAACAGTGTGGTGTGGTGTACTTTTAAGTTGTAAAGTTGTAGTGCATCGCCACCTAGTGGCAGAATTTAGTACCTTATTCTAATAAACAGACCTTTCCCCTATATTTTCTAGTTATGTCTCTCATTCACCCTTTAAGTATATTCACACCTGATACTTTAGTTCCTAAAACTTATGTCACCCAAAAGGGTAAACCCATTTGCACTTCACCCACCAGCCTTTCAAGTACTTAGTGTAGTTTTTATGTTCACCTAACTTTTATTATTTTTTCAAAAATGTTTTTATTTTAGAGAAGGGAGAGGGAGAAACATCGATTGGCTGCCTCCTGCACCACCTCCCACCCCAAGGGGAATCGAGCCCGAAACCCAGGCATGTGCCCTGACCAGGAATCAAACTGGTAACGCTTGGGTTCATGGGACGATGCTCAACCAACTGAGCCACTCTAGCTGAGCTTCACCTGGCTTTTAAATTCTAAATTCTTTGGTTATTTTCAAAGCCATACATAGGTCTATGTTAGCATCATCCTGTTTGTGAACATAGGATTATTATGACTATGGTAACTTTACGCTTCGGCCCTGTTTTCATTCTTATTACTGAATCCCGTAGCAGTCGGAACAGAGCTTACCATGTGCCAGGAACTGTTCTGAGTACCTGATATATAATGAAATTGGTTAATTTCAAAACAACCCTCTAAAGTAGGTTCTATCATTAGCCCCGTTTTAGAGCTGAGGAAACTGAGGCACAGAAGTCAAACCATACTATTAAGTTACCCAGTAAGTGAATGGATTCAGATCTGGGTAGTCGTACCTAGAATTGGCTATGAATCACTCTATTATTCTATCTACAGGATGATGAGCCAAATAGGTTATATGAATATAATACTAATCAACCATGTATGAGATTCAGGTTTACTTGAAAAGGACTGAAGGAAGAAACTGGAGCACTGGAATACTGGGCGGTGCGTGGTTGTCTGAGAACTTATTTCAGTTACCTCCTTAGGTCTAGCAGGGAAGCTTCCTGACTCAAAAATATTTATTCTTCAACTGACGCTTATGCAGATAGTCCCTCACTAAGATGTCCCTTAACATTGTCATCGACCACTATCTTTGTCAGTTTCTATGTGGTTTATAATACTGTTCCAAACATGAAATTCCAATGTATGCAGTCAAATCACAAATCTTACAAAATATTGAGCATATTAAAGAACTGATGCCCCAAGCTGATTGCTCAGTGGTTAGAGCATTGGCCGCAGACTAGAGTCTCAGATTCAATTCCAGTCAAGGGCACATACCTCGGTTGCAGGCTTGATCCCTGACCCGATCGGGGTGCGTGTGGCAATCGATGTGTCTGTCTCCCTCCCTTCTACTTTCTAAAAATCAATGGAAAAAATATCCTCAGGTGAGGATTAACAAAACAAACAAAAAAACCCTGTATTTACCATAACCAAAACCTGTACATCAAAGGAAAATTTAGGCAACTCAGACCAAATGAAAAAAATTGACATGATTCAGAATAGGTGTTTCAGAAAATAATCTGAATATCAAAGAGAAGGGAGGCTCTTAGGAAATTTGACCTAATATTTTAGCAAATTCTTAAGACAATTATGTTCATGTTGCAAAAGTCAAACAGAAATAAATGTGTCAACATACCTAACTTTCGTGGAAAACAAACATAAAATACGTACACACATGCTTTTGTTTTAGGAAGTTCGCCTGACACAAAACTTTCCGGTTTTGTTCTTCGAGGGAAGATCCTACCATCCACGCAGGGGCTTGTGGAACCCTGTGCAGCCTGCAGGTTCCAGAGTTCCTTTCCCACTTGCTGGGCTCCTAGGCACGTCTCCACCACAGAAACCATTTTACAGTTTAGGGGTGGCAATAACATCATTGAATGGTTTTAATATATGTATTTCTTAAAATTACCATAACCTTAAAATTTCAAACTATTATTAGTATCTAGCCCTTACCATATACTTTCTAACAATCATTTCGAAAGTAGAAAAGTCTCTGGGATATGGGGAGAAAATACCATGTCTTTATATTTTTGTCTGATTTTTGTTTTCTAATACACAGGAACACAGATACCTTACACAGACCCATCGTGGGGCTGTATACACAATCTTAAAAGATAGGATGCGATGTGAACTCAATTATGTTTTGAGAGCAGTGGCTGCAGAGGGCACAACAGGGGTCTCCATCCCGGCACACCAGGGGGTGGATCCTCTCTCCTGCATTCAGTAACCTTTTAAGTCTGAGAGCAGTTTGCTTCAGATTAAATGAAGTGATGGCCCTTGTTTCTCACTCCACTCCATTCCTGCAAGGTAGGCCCCAAGGCTATTAGGTATCTTGCTAATCTACAAATGCAATATCAAGGTGACTATTCTATTTGGAAGAATATTATCTCTCTCAGTAAATCAAGAAGTTATCCAACCAGTGAAGGAAACTGATTAAAATGGCTTAGTAGCCCTGGCCACATGGCTCAGTTGGTTGGAGTGTTGTCCCATGCACCAAATAGGCTGTGGGTTCGATTCCTGGTCAGGGCATGTACATAGGTTGCAGGTTCAATCCCTGGTCGGGGTGCATGTGGAGGGCAACCGATTGATGTTTCTCACATCGATTTTTTTTTCCTCTCTCTCATATCAATAAACAGAGGAATAAAAATGAAATTTTTAAAAAATGGCTTCTCTTAGCTTCAGGAGGCCATTAAACACTAATTGAAGAATACCTTGTAAGTTTGAAAAGAATTTAACAGATAAGTAAATTCGGTAGTTATTAAGAATAAAGTTTAGAATTCAAAAACTCCAACAAAAGTTATAATAGACATTTATTTATATATTTGAAACCAAGATGATTTCAAATTGTGCATTTCAAGTTTAACCAACATAATTAAAATACTGAGGACAGATGCATCCACAGATTGATTCCATGATTATTTCTTTGCCCATTCTTCTCTTTCTTTTCTTTCCCGAATAACCTCTTTCAGATATGGTTCAAGGTAGAATTTATCCTAAAGAACAAATAAAAGAAAAATATCATATGCTACTATCACCATCGCATACTTCAAACACTCAACAGGTCTTAAACAACAAAAGAAAGTCATTGAAAATTTCATTTCCAACTTAAAAAGTATTTTCTAGCAAACTAAGAACTGTCTGCTTTTCTAAAATGTAAAACCCATGAAGATATTGTAATCAATTGCTTTGACAGGTTATGAGAGGAAAGTCAGACAGAAAAGCAAAGGAAATGAGAGTCTGTAAGCTTTTGCCTAGTTTCAATGCACTTAGGGGCAAGGGCTGGCTTCAGAGTCCTTCCTGGGAGCTAGAGCGCCACTCAATGGGCTGATCACATGAACAGCATTTTTTCATCTGAGCAGGAAGCAGAGTGCAGAGGGAGAACACAGCCTGGGAAAGAAAAAACCTGGATATTATATATTAGAAACTTGCGTAGTGACTTTGGAACAGTCACTTCACCTTTACGTCTCAATGTTTGTCTCTAAAATGAAGTTAACATTTGCTCTATAACCTCACCGTACTGTCTTAAGGACATTTATTTGTGACAACATTAAGAACCCTAAAGCGCTATGCAAATGAATGTTTCTCTCTCTGTAATACTCAATCCGTAGTGGCCAACACTGTCAGATACACAGAAGCTGTTCTACCTCCTCATATTTTGTCCACTGCTCTTTAGGCAAGATCTGCTGCCTCATGGACAGGTCCAGGGCTCTCTTAATGCGAAACACCCTGTCGTTGTACAGGTTCTCAGGAAGCCTTCTGATGGCTTCTTCTACGTCTTCATTCACATGGATTGTATCGTCTCGCATCAACCCTGTGACAGGAAACAAGAGAGACTGAATATGTGTCTCAAAAATCAGGAATTTTTAAAAAACGAGTAAAATACTTTATGACTTATAAACTTAAGACTTAGGTGAAATATCAAGAGTTACATATGATCAAGCTCAATGTATTTCATACATAATCATGGGTTCTTTAGTGGATGATTTCTAAAATGGTACTTTGGGAACAATATATAAGCCTTTTAAAATCTATTGCCACAGAATTCACATTTTATCTAAAACAAATTTTAAAATGTCTACCTTGTTTTTAAACACAAATCAAATTGGAAAAATCTCTACTTTCAAAGTTCACGGAACTTAAATTTTAAATGCTAAGTGAAGGAGCTGGGAGAGGGAGCGCATACGAAAGAAAAGGTCCAGCTACTCTATTTCAAGAACATAAATTATTTCCACCTCAAACATTTAAGACAATTCCATCCCTCTCTTCTCAAAATAATTGGTGTGATTTAACATAAACAATAAAATGTGACCTAACTTTAACATCTTCTAATGTACACAAGCATAATTAGCTACTTTTTTGGACGCATAATGACTCTTGCAAAAAAACTGCTCTCAGAAAAAAAAAAGAAAAAACAGAAGAAGGAAGTGCAGACACTCACCCAGTTTATTGAATCCTGCAGCATTGTAATACCATTTTCGAATACCATCCAGCCACCGGCTTGATGCTGCAACTGATATTGTCACACTGTTAGCTGCTGCAATTCACTTGCTGTACTATATGAAAATGCTGATAGGTAAGCAACCGCTTTCTGATAGTTAACCTGTTAGAGCGTGCAAGCATAGGAAGGTATATCCTTTCAACAGTGTATACTCTATATACTGTAGATAAAAATTCCTTATTTTATCTATGAGCAAAAGAAACTGTGGGTAAAAACAAGTTGGGCAAATCATGGAAAAAAAGGTAAACTCGAACACCTAATGTACAAGATTTACGAGTACAATTACTGCCACTCAAAGGCAAGCGTGCCATTCCTGTATGTCCCCCTGCAACTATCGGAATTAAAGGGGTGGGTGATGGGAAAGAAACTCAGAACTTCTCAATTATTTGTAGTTTCAGAAATAGATGACAGGTAACAAATGTAAGCTTCCCTTTTAAAGGGAGTTGGTGTTGTAAGAAAAGAAGGCGACATTTCAGGATAGGGTGGCAGTCTAAATGACCCTCATCCTCCAAAATTTGTATTCTACATTACCTTTTTATTACTTGGCTACCCTCTTTAGAACCACAGTATTTCTGGGAGGGTTTTGATGCCATTACTTAGTCCAGTGATGGCGAACCTTTTGAGCTCGGCGTGCTAGCATTTTGAAAAACCCTAACTTAACTCTGGTGCCCTGTCACATATAGACATTTTTTGATATTTGCAACCATAGTAAAACAAAGACTTCTCTTTTTGATATTTACTTTATATATTTAAATGCCATTTAACAAAGAAAAATCAACCAAAAAAATGAGTTCGGTGTCACCTCTGACATGCGTGTCATAGGTTCGCCATCACTTAGTCCATTAATATTAAAAAGGATCAGCAAAAGAAGCCCATTTTCCACTCCCCAACCTTTCCACCAAGGGAAGGGATATTTGAAAACGGATGAGAACAGGTCATGCTAAAACTCCTTGAGGAATAACATGATAGTGCCTGAGGTTTACAGGAGAAATGTGGTCCAGACGGGGAGGTAGAGAAAGCTTACCATCGCCTTGAAAATCTTGTCTAGGGTTAGCCCCTTGCCAAGCAAACTCCTCTTCCTCCAACCCCGCCTTGCCCCTGCTCCTCAGTACATCAGAGCACAAGGCTTCGGTAACTCCCCTTGGAAACTAAGCACCAGGGATAACGTGGCTTCTAGCAAAACAAGTACCAGAGCCAACAATCTACAAGCATACTTACTTGCAGAAAATCAATGACTTGTGAGTGTATTAACAGGTGACGGTGAGAATGATTACCATGCATCCAACACTTATTGTGAACCCAGCACCATCCCATCTGCTTGACCCTGATTCCCAGCCTGTCCCTGAAAAGGGGGAACAGGTCTCACAGAAGTCACCCGGCCCCCCTCCCCGCCCCCCCCCCAGATGGAATCCAGCCAGGTCGACTGAGCTCCAAACACTGCGCAGGGGCAGAGCGCCTTCAATATTCGCAAAGTTCCGTTAAATAATGAATTCTCAAGGGTCTCCCCCAACCCCGCCCCCCAAAAAGCTCCATGTCGCTTACGTTGATGAACAGCTTCACGATGACTGAGGCCAGGGAAAGGGACCAATATTTTTTTCAACAGCGACCTCAATTTCCAGCGGTTCGCAACCTGTGGGTCGCGACCCCTTCGGAGGCCAAACGACCCTTTCACAGGGGTCGCCCAAGACCATCGGAAAACACATATATAATTACATATTGTTTTTGTGATTAATCACTATGCTTTATTATGTTCAATTTGTAACAATGAAAAGACATCCTGCATATCAGATATTTACATGACGATTCATAACAGTAGCAAAATCACAGTGATGAAGTAGCAACGACAATAACTTTATGGTTGGGGGTCACCACAACATGAGGAACTGTATGAAAGGGTCGCCGCATTAGGAAGGCTGAGAACCACTGAAACCGTCAGAGGGCAGAGATGAGCAACAAGAACAACAACAAAAAAGCAAATAAAACTCTATTTGGCGTTCACGTTCTGTTTTAAATATTCCGGCAATTCAGTGTCCTATTCAATAACAGATATGTCTGCCTCAATGCCTACCACACATCCAGATGTCTTCAAATCCACAGACCACGCCGACGTGGCGACAAGGTGGACTCGAAGCTTCTCGTCCCCTTGGCTGCCCTCCCTCCTCCAACTCCGGGTTCGGGAATTGCGAGGGGGCAATGCCGGCTCCAACCCCCTTTCCTCCGGCCACTCTGCCTCGGTTACCCGGGTCAAGGGCAAACTAACACCCTTCTCGGGACCAACAGATCTGTTATTGGATAGAAAACTGAAATGACCGGAATTATATAAAACAGAGCGTGAACATCAAATAGAACTGTGCCTTTCTGTTGCCGTTCTTGTCGCTCATCCCCGGCGGCAGCGTGCCCCGCGCTCATGCACCTGCGGGTACCCGGCTCACAGACAGCACTCGGGTCCTGTCGGCTGAAAGTCACCCAGTGACGTCCTTGTGCCCTTGAACTCTAGTTCTAAGGCCAAGCGGAGGGAATGCCCAGCGCAGGCAGGTGGGACCCAGCGGTGCCCGAGCGGCCGCGGGCACCCTC
>NW_006282748.1:1531417-1549514 GCF_000327345.1 Myotis davidii | reverse complement strand
GGGGTCGCCGGGGGGCAGGCGGAAGGCGGCCTTCGCGCTGGACCGGAGCCGCCCCTTCCCTTCTGCCGCAGAACCGGCCACGGAGAGAGAGCAGAGGAAGAGAAGCAAGCTGCTGCGAGAATAAAAGGCTGGGCGCCGCGATGCCCAGCAGTTAGGACACCAATTACCTACCGGCAGGCCGGCTCGCCATTTTGACCCGAGACTGAAGCGTTGCCTACTGGGTAAGTCCAGGAGGGCGCGCGGGGTCCAGTGCGCAGGCGCCTCAGCTCTGGGCGCGAGGCTCGGGAGGACGCCTGCGCAGGCGCAGTTCCCGCGGCGACGTACGGTAGCTGTCGTGCGGGCCATTCCGCCAGCGTCCTTAGCAACGGAGTAAGCCGGCTGTGTGACACGCCCGGTTCCGAGAAGCATTCCGCGTGACGTGATGGGAAAACCCCAGGGAAGGAATGAGGGCACCGGGGCTGTATCCTGGGTCCTGTTAGTGACGAGCTGTGAGACTTTGGGCGATATTAATCGCGCCCTTGGGCCAAGCAACGTGCTAAGCATGGTCTGGGCATATTCTCGTTCCATTCTCTCATTCAATTCTAATTCTTAAGTACTATGATTATCCCTATGGGAGAGAGGAGAAAGCAGGCTCAGAAGAGTTGGATAAATTGTCCAAGGACACACAGCTGGAAGAATCCAGATACAACTTCGGGACGCCTTCATTCCAGGGCCATCTGCCACACTTCTGATCCAGAAGACACTAACCCTCTCTGGCCTTCAGCTTCTCCAGCTGAAGATCTGTATCAAACCATTTTAGTACAAGGTTAAAGGTTGGTTCAGGGGATGAGGGGCGAGGGGCGGATTTAATGTCAAATCTAAGCTGTATCGCAGAATTTGCATGCAACTAAGGTAAAAGCAAGTACACTTTTAAGGCTCAGCTCCAACATATTCCGTTTAGGGCATAAAAATCTAGGGACAGAAAAAAATCAAGGGAGTTAGTATGACTGGTGCTTATTCAGTTATGGTGAGCTACCATTACTACTTTTTTTTTTTCTTTTTGACCATGCTCTGGCCAGTTTTATTTAAAAAAAATTTCCCATGATTTACTTTTCACCAGTCTGTTCTGGCATGAGTGTAATGATATCAGAATCACCTGGGTCAATGATAGCCAGTGTGCATACCATGTAGCATTTTCCACACACTACGCCCGATTCAATATTATTGCCACTGTGGTGATGGACCCCAGTCTTGGCCATCATGGCATAGTACTCTATTTCAGATTTCCTCAAGGGCCCAGCTGTTGTTGGCGAGGATGACCAGCTTCGCTTTGCCTGCTCGGATCATCTTCAGTGTCTGCTTGTACCCCAGCATGTACTTTCAACTTTTCATAACGAGTTGTGGAGCCTAGAGTTGATTGACTCCAACGATTTTTCGTCTTCTTTGAGGCCGCCATCTTCTTGCCTCAAGTGTGGGACGTTCCCCAACCAAATGCAGCTGCCAAGATGGCCGGGGAGTGAGAAAGCTCTTTTTTCCTTTTTTTAAACATATATTTTTTATTGATTTCAGAGAGGAAGGGAGAGGGAGAGAGATAGAAACATCAATGATGAGAATCATCGATAGGCTGTCTCCCGCATGCCCCCCAGTGGGGATCAAGCCCACAACCCGGGCATGTGCCCCTGACTGGAATTGAACCCAGGACCCTTCAGTCCACGGGCCCACGCTCTATCCACTAAGCCAAACAGGCCAGGGCCATTACTACTTCTCAGTCAGTTAAGACTGCCATAAAATATTGTAGACTGGGTAATTTAAAAAGCATTTTTTCTCACAGTTCTGGAAGATGGAGACCCATCAAGGTGTCCACATGTCAGTTTCAGGTGAGAGCTCTTTCTGTGGCTTGTAGTTGGCTGTCTTCTCACTGAGTCCTCACGTGGCAGGGAGAGAGCCACCTCTGGTGTTTCTTTTCGGTAAGGGCACTAATCCCCTCATGACCTCATCTAAACCTCATTACTTCCCAAGAGGTCCCATCTCCAAATGCCATCACATTGGGGGTTAGAGTCTCAACATGTGAATTGTGAGGGGGACAATTCAGTCCACAGCAACTACCCAAGAACACCTACTCTTGTTTTCTTTGGTCTTGAGACCCAGGACAGTAGAATCCATCTCATAAGTTCAAAAGGTTAGATCTAATCGTCTTAGTCCATTCCAGTTCTAAAATTGTTGCCTTCTCTCTTTTTCCTTGTGCCACCGAAGCTTCTCACGTCACCTTCTACGCATAACTAAACACATACCTAAATGGTCAGAGATGTGAAGACATGCAGTACATGTGCACACTGGCACATTGCCTTACAAGTACTCAGCAACTCCCGTCCCTTCCTCCTTACCCCGTAAGCTTCAGTGGCAAGAGAAGGAAGATCTTGTGAGGGGATCCGATACCCAGGGCTGTCACAGAATCCAGCTCCTGCAGGCATGAACTCTCCAGTGCCTGGATGTTAGCTGGGATTCATTAGGGTTTTTTGTTGTTAATCCTCACCGGAGGACATCCTTCCATTGATTTTTAGAGAATGGAAAGGAGGGGGTAGAGATAGAGAAACATCAATGTGAGAGAGCCACATCAGTTGGTTGCCGGGGCCAGAGATTGAGCCTGCAACCAAGGTATGTGCCCTTGACCAGAATCAAACCCGGGACTCTGCAGTCCAAGGGCAGAAGCTGGTGGTTTTAAATCATTTGAAGTTTTGGGACTATTCAGTACATCACCAGTAACAGAAAGGCCACTATACTTGGCCCTGACCAATCACAAATTTAATTTCTCCGGAGGTCTCAGGACATCTAACAGGCCGCAAAATACTGGTGCCCAACAGACCCTGGTGTAAAACACTATTGTTTCTCCCAATTCTGAACTGAGCCAGTAGTTTTGCTCCATGTGTCAGCTGAGGCTGGAATATTCAGATAGCTTCTGCACTCACATGTCTGGCACGCAGTTGGCATGGCTGGAACGGCTGAGAGTTGGCCAGGAATCACTGTACACCAAGAGGTAAGACCCAATCTGCAAGGGCTTATCCATCCTCCACTTGAGAAGCTTGAAAATGCTCCATGGACCAAATCGCACTGGCTCAGTTCCATCCTGGAGGAAACTATGTGAGTGCAAATACTAGGTGTGATTCCCTAGGGGTCCCCAGTGGTAACACTCTGTTCAGTCTTGAGAGTGTAATGCAGATAACTGAAGTCATGATGCCTCATTTTCCAAAGACTCACACTCACAGGTTAAATCATTTGCCCAGGATTACACATCTCAATGATAAATGTAAAAAAAATATCAATTTGTTATAAATCTTTGTGTACAGACAATAAGTCAAAAGTTTGTTCTGACCTTTTACAGTCTCATTGACATCTACTTTCCTCCCTATGCTTGTTCCTTTTCCTCATTATCAGTGGCCACCTGTGGGCAACGCTGAGTATGTGTTTGGGAAGACAACACTGTCAATAGTCCAAAATTGCATGTTTTATAGCATTAGGTGAGTAGTAGGTAGTAGATAGATAATATAGTATGCTCCAGAAATTCATTTAACATTTCAAAGAAAATACAGATGTTTTGTGATAAAGCCACTTTAAAATCTCTATGACTGCCCAGCCAATGTGGCTCAGTGGCTGAGTGTTGACCTACGAACCAAGAGGTCACAGTTTGATTCCAGGTCAGGGAACATGCCTGAGTAGGGGGCTCATTCCCCAGTAGGGAGTGTGCAGAAGGCAGGTGATCAATGATTCTCTCTCATCTTTGATGTTTCTCTCGCTCCCTCTCCTCCCTGAAAAAAAAAAGATTAAAAAAATAAAATAAAAGCCCTGTGACTTTAAGAGGAAAATCCTCCACTTCTCATCTTCACCAGAAATGGCAACGCCAGCCTATATAGCAAAACCGGCTGTTTCTCTAAGCTTGCTATATTGTGAGTTTTCTCCTTCCCCAGAAGGAAGGAAATGGATGAGTCAAAGAATTAAGTCACTAGGAACTTTTAAGATCTACCAGAAGTGTACTCAAATTTATAATATCAAGAAATTGTGTCCAATATCAATTGAGGTTCAAGGCATTTCTTTTGAAGTATATTAATTTATTAATACATACTTTTATTTTACATGATTACATTTTAATATTCATCAAAAACTAAAGAGTTTTTAAGAATTTTTCAAAGTCCTGTACTGAGGCTTTGGCAAGATCTTCACAAAATATTTCATCAGGCACTGATACTAATTTGTCCAAAGAGATGTAGTTAGCTTTTGCTGGATCATACTGTGCTCTTCCTAAATAGGCCAGAAATAAATGTCTTTCTTGGACTTTAAACAACCTTGCATTAAATACCTACAAAAGAAAAAGAGTTTTAAAAAATTATGCACTGAAAGATGAACTATTAAAATGTCATATGGCTAAAAATTTTAATAAGCTAACAAATGTAAAGTATTGACCACATGCTCAGTAAACCTGATAAATGCCCAAAGTTTATAGCTTCCACTAAGAAATTATGATTAAAAAGGGACTCAAAACTTACAAACAGAACAATTATAAAAAAAATTAAGGGCTACACTGTAGTCAAAGAACAGAGTCTAATCAATCCAGAGACAGGAAAATTTCATTCTGTTAATGATCCATTAAAATATCAGGGAGTAAAAAAAAACAACCTGGACTGAGAATTACGATTCCGTTCCCTGATGTGGACTCCAGCTCTGCCTCAGAGAAGCGCAGAGGAAGTGAGTGGGGAGACAAAGTTTTATGGAATCCTGAATATAACCAGAAGTGTACCAATCTTTCCTTAGTGAGAGATTTCCTCATGTCATTATCCTTTACCATCCACCATCCTGCTCTGAAATGACAAATTAACTATACCTACTGTTATAATTGTTTCCCATGTTACTTAATCATAAAACTGCTGTGCCAACAATAACTGTTATTTGCTTGAGACAATTAGTTTCACACCAGAATTATAAATGTATCTGTCAAAAATTTAGTCTATATCAGTTTCCTCACAGCCTACTGTCAGTTAATGTATTTTTCCGTTGATAAGTTTTGTTTTGTTTTCCCAGCACTACCACCCAGACCACTAGGAGTCTAAGAGTCCCAATATGGTAGCAACAGTTCTACGACTGGGGTTTCAAGAATCTAGTTTGGGGAGACTCAAATCTATGTGTGTATGTTTTTATTTTTAAATGTATTTTTATTGATTTCAGAGAGAAAGTGAGAGGGAGAGAGAAAAAGAAACATCAGTGATGAGAGAAAATCACTGATTGGCTGCCTCCTGCACGCCCCACACTGGGGATGGAGCCCGAAACCTGGGTGTGTGCCCTTAACTGGAATTGAACCCAGGACCCTTCAGTCCCCAGGCTTATGCTCTATCCACTGAGCCCAATCAGCTAGGGCTCAAACTGCTTTTTGAGCCTTTGCTCCAGAGTGTTATCTTGATAAAAAGATGGGCAAAAGAAATATGACTGTCACACAACCCTCAGCACCAGACTGCATGTGGTCCAGTTCCTGCACAAACAGCAAGGCATTGTCAGCGAGCAGCATGATGCTGGAATGCTGGAGAGCGGCGGCAGGCGGAGGGCCAGGACGGCGCTCCCGGAGCTGTGCGCGTTACCTGCGGGAACCTGACAATGATGTGGTGGGGAATGCTCATCACATTGTGCACAAAATCAAACGTCTCCGTAAGTTTCCTTTTATTCGCAGTTAACATCTTTGGGGTTTTGGTGACCATATGTTGAATTTCGTTATGTTTAAAACCTAGTTCAAGACGATAAACCTAAAAGAAAGTAGAGTTGCTATAAATCATGAATAGAAAGTTATCTTGGTATTATGCTAGAGGACACATTGATTCTTTTAATATTTAAAATAAGGACAGTAAATTCTGGAGACAGCTATGCCAATGCCCTCATGAGATCGTAGCTTCCTACTTCTGGGATAACTTGAGTTTCAAATCTCTCTCCTGAGAATGAGCTACTCACAGCATGGGCGGATCCCAAAGGAGCTCTCATAATTATGTGATAGAATAATGGTGGCTTGGGACACCCGGTCAGGTTGTCGTTTGGGGCCCTACCATACAGCAGTAAGATTTTCAAAGTGCTTTTGAGCCTCTGCTCCGAAGTGTTATCTGAAACATTACATGTCAAAATTCCAGACAGAGATGAAAAAACTACACACCCAAACGTGGGTTCGGTCTTCTGTGTGCACCCTGAGTGCCCCACCATTCCCTGGCTTGTATCACTCCGCACACTCTCCCCACTAGACTGGAAGTTCCATGAGAGCAGGGCCTCCCCCCAGCACAGTGTGGGGGCAGGTGCTCAACAACTTTTACAACTGAATATAAAACACTGAGCACCTCAGAAAACACTGTGAGACCTTAGGTAATAATCCTATATAATAAAAGGGTAATATGCAAATTAACCATCACTCCATCACAAAGATGGCAGCGCCCAGTCCTCTCAGCCCCGCCAGAGTCCCCCAGGTCGGGGGGGGGGGTGGAGGGAGGGGAGGGGGCAGTGGCTGCTGAGAGTGGGCAGTGTGAGCGACCTGGCGGAATGTGTACTTTGTTGCTGTGCCCGGCTTGGGCCAGACCCCCAGAGCCAGAGCAACACGGACAGGGACAACGGGGCTGGCCCACAGCCTCCGCAGTGCAGGTCCCTCCTGCCTCCCGCGGAAGCGACGCAGCTCCCTCCCGGCTCCCGTGGGCATCGGCAGCTCGCTTCTGCCTCCCCTGGAAGCAGTGCAGCTCCCACTGGCTCCCACAGAAGCGGTGGGCGGCCTACTGCATGTGATATCGCGCGATGGGCTTCTAGTTTCAAATATTACTACAGCTTTGTATACTAACTAGTCAGCTGCCCTTGGCTCTATGCTATTCGCTGGGAGAAAAACGGTGAAGAATGTCTGGTATGTTCCATGTAAGTTCAAGTTCTGGAAAAATCTCATTGGCACAGGTGTAAGGAGAGCCATGTGCTGGCCACTGCTCTCCCCACAGAAGCCTTCTGGATCCAGTCTTCAAAACTCATCTTCCACCTGCGCCACATCGACAAAGACTCTTGTACCGGCAACGGAAGCAGTTTCCAGGGACCACCCACATACTAGGATTACAGGCACCTGTGTCTGCAAGGTGACTTACTCATGTAACACGTGGTGAACATGTGAAAAATATCATCACCTAAAACAAAGAGCTTGCTAGATATTTATCATTTCCTATTTTCATCTTTTTAGAAAGAACCTCATTTATAACATAGTTTTCTTTAAGATGACAATAGGAAAATCTATCCTCTTCAGAGGACTTAAACACTTCAAGAAAGAAGCTGATTTTTCAAAAGCTTAAAATCATCCTACCTTCATATTTTCTTTCACGGGCTCCAGACTTCCAGTTAGCAGCCTTGGGAGACGAACTACCAGATCTCTAGTCTGCAGTTAGAAAACAGCCTATCATTACTGTACGTGCAACTAGTTTGGGAAACCAAAGCAATCAAGAAAATACAAAACTAAAAATTCTAAAATGACCCTCAGAAAAGGGCTAAGAACCCCATAAATACATAAATGTAAAACTGTTTGAGGAAAAAGAACATACTAAAAACAAAACTTAAGGTAACAATTTGATGGAATATTATAAAATAATACAGCTACATGTTTAAGCTAGCAGGTTTCTTCATTCATAGCTGTTAGAAATATGAGATTTAACAATTACTAAATATAGCTGACATGGAAATATAAAAATTCTCCCCCCCCTTTTTTAAAAATATATTTTTATTGATTTCAGATAGGAAGGGAGAGGGAGAGTGAGATAGAAACATCAATGATGAGAGAGAATCATTGATTGGCTGCCTCCTGCATGCCCCCTACTGGGGATTGAGCCCGCAACCGGGCATGTGCCCTTGACCGTTATTGAACCCGGGACCCTTCAGTCCGCAGACCAATGCTCTATCCACTGAGCCAAACCAGCAAGGGCTCTCCCCTTTGCTTTACCTTTTTCACACTAAGTTCAAGTTCTTTCTGAAAAAATCCCAGTCTGTTATCCAGTCTTTCCACTGAAAAATTCAGCAAAAATGGCGCCTTCCTGACCATCTGTGCGATGTCTGCCTTACTGAAACTTTTTGACTGTAGATAAGCCACTCTAAAGAAACACAAATACACATACATGATGAACATCTACTAGCGATGCTACTTTCCAAAATAATTACTGTTTTTAAAGACTTCCATACCCCCCAAAATAACATAAAATAATAAAAAAATCCCATCTATAATAATAAAAGTGTAATATGCTAATTAGACCAGACAGCCTAACGACCTTCTGGACCTCCTTCTGGATAAAGCCAGGGCTGTGAGGGCCGAGTTCCTTGCATGAATTTCGTGCACTGGGCCTCTAAGTCTACAATAATGGCCCAAATATGGTTAAATCAAGCATCCATCCAACTCTAGAATGGTCCCCATTTACACTTAAAAGCAGAAAATAATTACCTTTTTAGTTAATCTGACTTATTTTGTTAGTTGGTAGAAAAAAAAAAGAAATGGATTCTGTTTAAGAATATTTTTTGGTCTAAGAATCGAAAATACACAAATTAAGAAAACAGATTCAGAATTCTTTTTACAAAGAAAAACTCTTTAAGTATGAGATGAAATTTATTTTAGTATCTCAGAGAAACTGAAAGGAATTTTACTTAGTATTTACTAAGTATGCACTAAAGTATGTATTTACTTAGTATTTACTAAGTATTTACCTTAGTATTTACTAAGTATGCACCTAAGTATGTATTTTCATAATTAATTTTTACTGTAGTTTTTCAATATGTATTTTGTTAACAATGAAGACATTTCCTGCTAAATTTCTGGAAACCAAAATAAGGTAGTGAAATATAGAAAGTCTGACTATAAAATAACAGTATTGATTTTTAAAAATCTATAAACAGAGTAAAAGTCAGTGTTATTACTATAGTAAATGTCTAAAATATATCAGGACATAATCTTGTTTAATTCTTATCAGGAAAAAAAAAAAACCCCACAAACCTTGTGAACCAGATAAAATGTCTACATTTGAAAACACATAGGTCCAGAGAAATTAACTTACAAAACTACCAGCTATTTAATGGCAAATTAAGATTTCAACTAAGTTCTATGCCTCCCTTTAACACTTACAATATTTCTATACCATGTATCAGACATTATGTTTTACTAGAGGCCCGATGCACAAAATTCATGCGAGGGTAGGCCTTCCTTTCCCCAGCTTCCGGCTTCGCAGCCCATTTTGTGGCCCAGCTTCATGGCCCCGCCCCCCGTCCGCACCTGCCTTGGCCTGGTGCTGCCCGTGTCTGCATCCACACACCCCCAGTTCCCCAGTTCTGCAGAGTGCCCCAATCAATCGCCCCGCAGAAGGTGGCCTGGGCCTCCCTCTTTTGGGAGACCGCGGACCCCCCCCCCCCCCCACTGCCCAACTGATTGCCCCGCCAGCCAGTGGCCTGGGCCTCCATCTGCAGGGTGATCGTGGGGTGATGGCGAGGGCCCTGGAACGATCGCATCACACCAGCCTTGGCTGGCCTGGCACCAGTGCGTGTCATAGCGTGGTCGGCCGTTCGGTCGATTTGCATATTATGCTTTTATTATAGATATTCAAATGACTGTTACTTCAGAAAACATTTACATGTCACAAGGAAGAACATATTTTCTTATATAAAAGAATGCTTACCAAAAAAGGTTAAATATAGACATATGAAAAATGCTCCAAATATTTGATGTTCAAAACATCATTTCAAAAACAATAAGGCATTATTTTATCTATAAAATGAACTGAAATCATAAAGTTTGGTAACACCATTTTAGTGAGGATAATAGGGCAACTGGCACTCTGTACAATGTTGGTGGGAGTACAAATTGGACAACCACCACCTACACAAGGGACAATTTGTCAACGCCTATTAAAATGACAAACCCACACATCCTTTGACCTATAATCCCCCCGACCCATTTCTAGAGATCTTTCCTACAGATGCACACCAATACGTGTGGAACGATGTCTATACAAGGAGAGTCACTGCAGCCTCATTGAAATAGTAAAGACCACAAACAACCACCATGTTTACAAATAAGGGACTACATAGACTCAAAGTATGAACTACACGAGGGATAAAAAAAGAACAGGAAGCACCAATATCAAACTATCTACAACACACTAGTATAGCTAACATAAGAAAGTGGGGTGCAGAATCTATACTAATAAAAGCGTAATATGCAAATCATCCGAACGGCTGAACAGCGGAACAACTGTCCAGACCCAGACGAACTTCCAGATGAAGCCAGGGCTGGGAGGGCTGAGGCAACTGGGGCTGCAAAGGCCTACTCTTGCACGAATTTCGTGCATCGGGCCTCTAGTAGCATGTATAAATGTTACCAGTTGTATGTATGTGTGCTCATGTGTATGCATGTATAAAGAAATGCATATATGCTTGTGTACAGTAGAACATTCTTAGCAGGCTGAACAACAAACTTGATAATAGTAGCTGCCTCCATGGATGGTTTTTAGAAGGACGATGAGGGACAGGAGTAAGTAGGCAGAAAGGAGGGTTACTTTTTTTTTCACCGTTCATTTGGTGCTTTAGTAGTTATGAAACTTGGCTGCATTATTCATATGTAGGCTTTTCTTTATACATTATATAGCAATGTATACTGATCTGATACATCTAGTACACAAAAGAAGATCCTTTAGGATAGTTATGCACAGGACATTTAATACTGTTTTTACATTGAATCCCAGGATGTGGTGGATCAGAGAAAAAGTGTTGGCTGAGGCATGTTGGGTAAAGGAACCACAGTTATATAACACAGTGAACACACATCTACTTTGCAAGGCAACTGTAGTGTGTGCAACACTGGTGCTTTGAGGAAGTGGGACTGTTTCGCACTAACCAGTTTAGGACGACAAAAGACAAGCACCATCCGCATCAGGATACAGATGTTGGGTTTTACAAGCCACTCCTATATCTGTATTTAGGAAACCAATGTTTTTAGTCAGAGATCAGATAAAAAGGACAATAGGTACAATCTCCAACTAAAATCCTGCTGCAGCCGAGACAGTGAGGTGGTAGGACATTAGGAGACTTTAAGACTGCAGCTCCCCTGGGTCCCCTAGTGTGTCTGCACTCTTCTTCAAACGGGTGTCAGGGTCACCTTCACAACATCTGAGGTGCCACTCTGTCCCAAGATGCAAGGAACACCATAGAAGACGTTTGCTTTTATTCCACACAGATCCTTAATCATGGTGGAAGTTGGACGCACCTGCCTAAGATTCTCATTATGCTTGCAGCCAGGTCTGCCACAACAGTCCAAGGGCCCAGCATGTGTAGCCTTTCAGTTTGGTCACCAAGGAGGATTACTCTTTGTTTGTGTGGCAGTAAAAGAATCAATATCTGATTAAAACATCAAAACTGTTGTCTACATTGTGATAATTTTACCAATAAAATATTATACATATAAGGCACAAATAGAAAAAAATAATTAAATGCAGATTCACTTGAAAATTCTTATAAAGAATCAAATAACATTTTACACATTTAAAATTTTCTTCATTAAAAAGAAAACAAGTATGTGAAATCAGTGCTGTTTTAGAAATTCTAGAAAATAAGAATCCTGTACATAAACCAAAGCTAAGTTCAATTAAATACAGTTTCTTTTTCATTGTACACCCTTTGAGTACATGTGGATAAATTACTGATTAAAATACTCAAATTAATTTAAAAAATGCTCCACAGTTTAATTTATCAGCCAGGCTTTAGGAACCATTCAACTACCATCTGTATGAGAATACTCCTTAGTTGTTAGGAGCATGTGTAACAAACTCCTTTTACACTTAAGTTTCTTTCATAGAATTAGAAGTAAAGAGACAGTACAGCCAGGTGTAGTAGCCAGGACTCTGGAGTTAGACTAACTGAGTTTGAATCCAAGGCCTGCCACTAGCTACATGACCTTGAGCATATTATTTAACCTCTCTGTGCCTCCCCTATAAAATGAGGCCTTTATAATAGTACTACAGTAGGAAGTACTTTAAGGGCAAGTAGGTTTTTGAATGGGAAGAAAATAGTGTTCCAGAGAGCCAGGAGGAGATGTGGGTATGTCAGACTGAATTTCCTAGAGTCTTTCTTTCCCTCCTCTGTACTGTAATGAAATCCCATGAAGGGAGAGAGCGTGACTGTCTTACATGACCGAAGTCTAGCCCAGTGCTTTGCTTTATAATAAGGGCTCAAGTTGTTCCATATAAGGAATGTGCTGGTCTGTTTTTTCCTAGTGCAAAAAAAGACCGTCAAACTATGAAGGTTAAGGAACTGCAAAGCTCTCTGAAATGTGGTGAGACCAACACCAGAGTGAGAAGAGCCTGGGGGAGAAGACTGGAGGCAGACCAGCTGGGAGACTGCTGCAGTGATCGTGGTGCAAAATGATGACCTGAGGTAAAGCATTCAAAGTAAAGATTAAGAGAAACGCAGTGACTGACTGGAGAGATATAAAAAGGTAAAATTGACAGAGCGAGGTGACTTATTGGATGTGGATGCTAAAAGAGTGGCCCAAGTTAATACCAGCATTTCTGACTGGGGCAACAGGTCACAGCACTCCATTCAGCGAGCCTGGGAGGACAGGGAGTCACTGAGGTGAGAGGTGGGGCTGCTGATGAATTCAACGTGTGAATTACAACAGGGGCTGTTTTGTTCTCTGTGGTGTTCCCAATGCCTAGCAGGATCCTTATCCCAGAGACCAGTGATGGCGAACCTATGACACACGTGTCAGAGGTGACACCGAACTCATTTTTTTTTGGTTGATTTTTCTTTGTTAAATGGCATTTAAATATATAACATAAATATCAAAAATATAAGTCTTTGTTTTACTATGGTTGCAAAGATCAAAAAATTTCTATATGTGACACAGCACCAGAGTTAAGTTAGGGTTTTTCAAAATGCTGACAGGCTGAGCTCAAAAGGTTCGCCATCACTGCTATAGATCAATACTACCTCACTGTATTCATATCACAGATTCAATAAATTCTTTGGATGTTGAAGGAAGCACAAAGGTGTTTATAGAAATGGTAATGAAAGACAAAAAAAGGAACTAAAATAGCTAACTTATGAGAACGATTGAGCAAATGATATAACAATCTGCCGAGAGAATGTCAAATGTTTACTTTCAAAAACTAGCTAGTAAAGAACAAACAAATTCAGGCTTTCTTAACTTTAAATGTACTCTCAGATAATCCTGACATTTGTTAATGGATTTAAAAGAAAACTTATTCCAGTTTCCAAAGAGAAACAGTTAAGTACTGACTCAGCAAGAAGTTTTTATGTTTGATGTTTTTGTTTTCAGATAAAAATAAGAATGGGCTGTTGAATTAAAAAAAAACAACCTGTTTTAGATTCTTAATTTTGATCAAAGTCCAAACAAAACAATAACATTCATGTTCATTATCTCGGTTGATTCTTCTGCAGCTGAGACTTAAAAAAACAACACATATATTTCCTTTAGAATCACTTCGTGGGTTATGTGGGAATCATTCTAAAAACCCTACCTAGTCTTAAGATTTTCAAGGTCTTCCGAGAAAATAGCATAATTTTTCGTCAGGAATGCTCCCAGTTGGCTATCCTCTATCCCCAGATCTTTAAGGAACAGGAGTACTTGGTTAATGTCTTTTTCGAAATCCAGTCTCAGAAGGAGATTGGCAGCTTCTGGGTGTTTCTCTATCTTGGATAAGTCCACTCCTGTAATAAATACAAACATTGAAGAGAACTGCTTAACTCAGTCATTAAACTTCAGACACAGACGTTTAAGAAATTAGTGATGGGAAATCAACAACCTATCCAAAGGAGAACTGACAAAGGCCAATAGAAACTTCAAAGTATTTTCAACTAAACTGGTTGCAGAAATAAAAATAAATAAAAATGAAAACACAGTATTTATTTCAAAGTCATATGTAGAGGAAAACTGTATTTGGAGCTAAATTACCACTCCGAGGTGATCTAAGTAAACCACACAAGGACAGGAGAGAAAGAGTAAAAAGGAACAATATCAACGTGTCATTTCAAATCATTCTTTGGTGATGGATATAATTAGGTGTCAGCATTAATTAGGCAGAGAATCAAAGTAACCTGTAATTCAAAATTCTCATTAAAACCGAGCACTTGATTCTCTCATTTTTTGCCTTTTACGTGATTTAGAAAATAAACATGAGTAGGAAAGGCCTATTCCTTACTTTAGACTAAACATTTAAGGATAATGTAAAACCCTAATTTTAGATTCAAATGTCATATTCATTAACATATTTCATCAGGTTAAAAATAACTCAAATTGATTTATAGATGCAACTTTGCAGTCTAGAATATAGAAGCAATGAAATAAAAACATTATTTCTTTAATGGTATCTATAAATACAAAAATTATTATCTGATATTTTTAGATCCATATTCTAAACTCAAATTTCTGGGTATTAATCAGGTATTGACCTAAGATGGTTGAAAGCAGAAAAAGACTATAGACACACACACAGAATGAAGACCAGAAAAAGAGTCAGGATGAATTAAAAATCTGGCCTACAGTAACAGTGGCATTCAAATCAAAGGGGGAAACTATTCAGTAGAATACAATGGGACCACTTGGAAAAAATTAAGAATTCCTTCTATATCTGATTCAAAAATTAATTTCATGTAGATATAAGCCTAAAGTATACCAACTTTAAAACTACTAAAAGAAAACACAGAATTTAAAAAATAATATTAAGTTTGACTACATAAAAGTACAAAACCTATGTATAGCTTTCTGTATGGTAATATTTGCATAGAAAAAGGTTGATAATGAGGGTTACCTTTGGAAAAGTGGACTGACAATGTAGAGGGGTTAAGAGCTCTTTTGTAATATTTGCACTTTTAACAACTCGATACAATTTTTTTGCAATTTAAAATATTAAGTTAAAAAATGAAATTTTTGAATGAACAGATAAATTAGAAACCAGTTTCAAAAATCTGTGCAAAATGGGAGAAGGGATGCTTTAAAAATAACATAAAGGGTTCAGACTTCAAATGTAAATAAATATTACAGCTTACATGTGCTAAAGTGCCTTGCTCAGCATGAGCTGTCACATCCTGACTGTGCTGAAACAAAAATCCTGAAAAGCTGCTTTTTCCCAGCAAACGGAGAACTGAATCTAATCAGGAGGGCACACTGCTGTCAGCACAAATCATGGGCTTACAATTTCATTAACTTGAAAAATAGTCATGAATGCCTACTATGGACCAGGCCCTTCCGGTAGGTTCTGGGGATATAGAAAGTGAATAATAAAGAATGATTCTAACTTCTAGGTGACCACAGTCTAAGTTGGTTTTATCCCATCATTTCAGTAACTACAAACATTACTGCTGTGTTTGGTTAGTGTTACACATATTTATTTACTGTATCCATCAGGGTCTGGCAGGCAAAAGAAATTGCCCTAGAAAGTTCAAATGAAAACAACTTTAATGGAGAGACAGTGGTGTGAGCAGAATTAAGAGAACAAATGAGGGCACCCTTAGAGCTAAAGACACAGGGAGAAAAAGTATTACCCAAACACAAAGGGAGCTAGAAGCAATTAAGAAAGGGTTTCTCAGTAGGAGCTGTTGTCATGGAGGAGACAGTTACATGACGCAGAGCAGGGAGGGAACAGGAAAAAATACTCCTACCTGCCTCCCTCTCCGCCTGCAGGTGCCTCCCACTGGGCTCAAGCAGCCCAGAAGCCAGCTGGCAAAGGAGCCCTCGTGCACAGACGTTAGCCTCCTGGGATGGAGAATAGGCAGAGAAAGGCAGAAAACAGATCTGGGAAGCAAACAGAGAAGTGGATCACTAGGTCCTCGGAAATCCTGCCTGAGAAGGCAGTCATGGTTCCTCTACAGTACTGTCATTCAAGTTACCTTTTAGGTGTGCACCTGAAGTATCAGCATACAGATGAAGGAATGCCTGGCATATGCCACAGCTCTAGGTGTACTGTAGTTATCTGAAGGTAGGGACCCTGTTATTTTATCTTGTCTTACTCAGAGCACCGATCACAAGGCTGGGAAAGCTGTTCTAAGAGGAAGGACACTGGCTCCCCTGCTTGCAGCAGAAGTCATCTTTCTCTCCCCTTTGAACCCACACATCGCTTTGTGCTCCTCATGTGGGACTTACCGCTTTCATCCTTCATTCTAGCTATTCGTATGTGTGTATTTAGGTGCTTGTGAATTCTTGAAGCTTCTTGAGAACATGGCCATCCCCTAAACCTTTAGGCACTTGCCCAGGGACATGAGTCAACAATCGCAATGTTATTAGTCTAGGATCGAAGCAAGGAGGTGGGGAGCCCGGAGAAAGGCCACTCTGTTTGGAAGGTCAGAGAAGGTACTTCAGAAGTTACATGAATTTGAATTAAGTTCTCCAGTTGCCCAAGATGACCAACCAGAGGAAGGGTGGCAAGCAGCGAAGCTAAAAACTTTGAAGCCCTGGGAAAGCTTTAAAGGATTTCAAGTAGGTTACTGGCAGTCGGATTTGCCAGTAATTAGACAGAGCACTAACCTTAGAGAGATTATCAGGGCAATATTGCTGATGAGAAGACTATCAAGTTAGGAAGCTCCTAACTTTTCAGTGAAAAGCGAGGACCTAAACTAGATGGATCTGAGATAATTCCTTGCCTTCCTCTCAATCCTCCAGGAGAAAGAAGGTTCATCATCTAGGAAAATCAAGTAAGAGAAGTGCCAGACCCATAGACGATGGAAAAGGCAGAAGGCTGCAGTAAGGTGCTAGACTGAAAACAAGAGGACTAAGTAAGAGCTCGCAGATCCCTGGGGTGCCTTCAACTACCCAAATCCAAGCGCATCCTATGTCAAGAGCTCAGATACTTATGGAGCAGTCCTAGAGAGAACCCATCACATCCAGGGGGACAGTCGGCTGCAGGGGGAAGGTCGGGGTAGTGGGGAAATGGAACAAGTTAAGCCCTGTAGGGTTAACTGTAGGAAAAACTGTCCTGAGAGGCCACTGGAAGGTGTGGGAGAATATGGCCCAAAGAACGAAGAAAACTAATAAAAAACAAGACAATTATTACTCATGGAAAAATGAAAAGTTCTACAGGAAGGAAAATAATCATAATACACTTCCTGGAGAGCAGTGAGGAATATTTATGGTCATTATGTAAGCACTGACTAAAGACTCATCTAAAACTTGTTACTATAACTATATTGGAAGAACTGACGGGAACAGGGGGAACATGAGATCAACTGATGTCTGAAACGAATGAGCCAAACCGCAGCACTGTACCAGTAAGTAACTACAAAGACATTTAGGGTTAAATACCCACAGAAAGAGCTACAGAAGTGGGCCCTCTGGGGAAGGGGATGCCATGTCAGGAAGGATGAAGTGGGAGTACAGTTTTCACTAGAAGCCATCCACACAGTTTGACTTCTGCTCATGCCTATGTACTACTGTGATAGATTATAAATGCTGGATTTAAACCAAGTAAAAAGAAACGAAGAGTACGTTCGAGACTTACCTAGAAGCACTAACTTCTGCAGAGTCTCCGAATGATCCACATAGTCTCGAAGTGTGAATGAATCGGGGGGCAAAGGAGGGTCTGCGATAATCCGAACAGCCTCCTGCTCAGAAACTGGCTGCAAAGGAGACAATGGAGGCACATCGTCCAGGCCTGTGAAGCCAGCCACATGGAGAGAGAGAAGCAAGTCAGCTCTTCAATCTGTACACTTCAAACTGTTTCTACAACCACCACCTGCATTCTAGCTATTCTTACGTGTGTATTTAAATGCCTGGCTTCCCTAGTTGGCTTATTTATAAATCTTGGGATCACTGCAAGATTAAACATCTAAGTACAAACATTTTCTACCTTCTGATAGGAAAGGTTAAGATCATTTAGAAATCAATTATTCTTCCTCCCAGATAAATTTCTTGGAAAATTTCTATTCCATAAAGATGGATCCTTCCCCTTTCCTTCACTTTTAATCAGCAGTTAAGTGACTCTCTCTAGGACACTGTTGATTCTGAGGTTTTAGTCTTAAACGATTATGGAAGATACTGGAAACTATAACCTACCTAAGAAATAAGGACTGATTTTTTTTTTCTTTTTGCCTCTAA
>NW_006282748.1:1528198-1531336 GCF_000327345.1 Myotis davidii | reverse complement strand
CCTCATGTAGTTTGACAGTCTGTTCGACGCTGCTCTGCCTCTGTATCTATTTTTGTTCATAAGTTTATAATGGTCTTTATTATCCAGAAATGAGTGAGATCATGTGGTATTTTTCCTTCACTGACTGGCTTATTTCACTTAGCATAATGCTCTCCAGTTCTATCCATGCTGTTGCAAATGGTAAGAGTTCCTTCTTTTTTACAGCAGCACTTTCTAATTTCTTATAGCCAGTCTCTCCTCCTGGCCTCCCAAATCTCCTCCTCTTATTGTCTTTCATATTCTACTTAACCTAATATCTCATTTGCATTGAAATATTATTGCATAGAAACATTCATAGACTAGGAATAGCGGGAGGGAGAAGACTGACTAAAGAGTGACACAAGGGAGCTTTTGGGGATGATATAACTTGTATTGGTTGAGTGTGGTAGTCATTACATAACTAAATGCATATGTTAAAGTTCATAGAATTAGCCCTAACCGGTTTGGCTCAGTGGATAGAGCATTGGCCTGTGGACTGAAGGGTCCCAGGTTCGATCCCGGTCAAGGGCATGTACCTTGGTTGCAGGCACATCCCCAGTAGGGGGCGTGCAGGAGGCAGCTGATTGATGTTTCTCTCTCATCGATGTTTCTAACTCTCTATCCCTCTCCCTTCTTCTCTGTAAAAAAATCAATAAAATATATTTTAAAAAATGTATATAAAAAAATCATAGAACTATATACCCAAAAAAGGATACATTTTTATTGATAGAAGAAGTCATACCCTAATAAATCTAATTACCTGAAAAAAAATTTTCGGATCTAAATAAAGTATGTAGAAAGCAAATGCTGTATATAGAGCTATAAAGTAATTTTATACATATTACCCTACAAACATTTTATCTTAGTAAAATAGAGGCAAAGTAGAAGTAAATAGAACTGGCCATGTTATTTTTCTTGCCTGGTACGAAATATGACTTGCAATAGGCTAAGACTATAAACAGGCAGCTTATTCAATCTACTAGTGGGGCAAAAGGGACTTTTCTGAAAGTTCAGCATTACCTTCTAGAGACAGCTCGGAATCAAAGGTGGGCATCTTTTGTGACTGCTCACTCACAGAAGGAAGCATAGTGCTCTGGGCAGAATGCCCACTTGATTTGGTAAACTGGGAGCTATTATTCCATTTGGAGGAAGTCCTGTAAGTCTTAAATCCCCACTGGAGAAAGCAATTGTCAGAGGCCACCTGAGGCTGAGCAGAAAGTCCATGCAACCATGTTTGTCCTGGTCTCTGAAAATGGTTTCTGAGTTGTGCAGCAGTAATTAAGCTGCTCCGTTTAATTGAGTTGAACCATCTGGGTATCTGTTGGGCCGACAGGGCCATTTTTCTTAAAGTGGCCTGCAAAGGATATATGAATAACCATTAAAAAAATAGAAACGTACTTTATTTTAATGTTTAAAACAATATTCAAACAACCAAAAGATAAACTGAAAACTATTTTTTCAAATTAAAGGGTCTTTAATAACTTTAGATGAATAAAGTAGTCAGATGTTTCTTAAAGACAAGGAAAAAACAAGGCAGTCTCATTTCCAAACCAAAAGACAGGATCTAATAAAGTTATGCTTTACAATTTAAAAACAAAAAACAAAATCACTGGTGTAAGAAAAATATTTAAAACAAAAATCTGTAAACATTCAAATTATAGCTGAACCCAACAATCCCTGTTAATTTAATAATTTAAAGGAAGTAAAGTGATGCAATTTAAGTGTTCTTGAAAGTTGGTTTGTAGGACATTTAAGAAACAGATTGCTCATCAAAACAACACTGAATTATTCAAATGTATTTTATGTACATACAGCTGACCCTTGAACACCATGGGAGTTAAGGGTACCATGCCCCACCGCCTGTAGTCAAAAATCCAGGGATTGCTTTGACTTCTTCAAAACTTAAACTACTAATAGCCGACTATTGAACAGAAGAAGCCTTATCAATAACATAATGAGTTGATAAACAAACATTTAATATGTTATATGTACTATGTACTATACTCTCACAATAAAGTAAACTAGACAAATGAAAATATTAAGAAAATTGTAAGGAAGAAAAAATCTACAGGACTGTATTTATCAATATTGTTAAGTGTACTTGATAAACTGACAGTACCTACATATCAACATTGTCTTATATGATACGAAACACTGTAGATGCTATACGTATTACTAACACTAGACATGAAAGATAAAAAGATAACGTGAAAAAGAAATTTGCATTAACAGGTGTAACGATTCATGCATTGACAATAAAGAAGCACCAATAGAACTGCTTCATGGTTATCGAGGTGCCTCGTGTAATTGATATGCTTGTTTTGATATAACCTATACACTAATGAAAAATGGCTATGAAATTTTCAGGGCATACAATATGATTCATATTCATAATATAGTGTTGAAAACATTGTTACATTCTTGAAAATAACCACTTACCTATGATAGTATGCAGTTTCTACAAGTACTGGAGGGGAGTGGGAGGGGGAGACAGAAAGAGAGAGACTTAATGGTAAATGTAATTATTTGAAAGCAATGTTATAAAACAGTAAGAAAACTAACACATTATTAACTTTAAATTAAATACCATCCACCTTATGGCTATGTAAGGCTAGGCTATTCGCTTCCCTACAAGTCTCACAAATGATGTTCTACACGATGAATACTTTGTCTTAAATGAATCATTACTATTCTAGAAGGTTGCTTCTTGCTTCATCCTCAGGACTAAACACGGTTGCTTATTTCAGACACAGCTGTTACTCACAAGGGAATTGAACAAAATCAGTTTTGTCAAATTCTGTTTGTAGGAAAAAAGAAAAGAAAAGCCTTAAAGTCAAAACTCCCACCTAGTGTGGCTCAGTGGTTGAGCTTCCGCAGACAGACAGACCGACAGCCACTACACTTCCCCGCCCTCCGCAAAGCGGGCTAATTAGCGTGGTCTGGGTCCCATCAGCCACGGGCAGAAACAGAACAAACCCCCTCGACTGGGCCGCGAAGACCCCAAAAGGCTCCGAGGTCAGGACCAGGCCGAATCGGAACCCAACCCCGGCCGGGGCACCGCCCTCGCGCCCCACCGACTTCGCTTTACCTGCGGCGAGGCCTGGCCAGCCCGGCGGTTCA
>NW_006282748.1:1477333-1527425 GCF_000327345.1 Myotis davidii | reverse complement strand
GGTTCGCACGCTGCCGGTCTCCTGCCGCGCTGGGCATCGTTCCCCACTCCCATCACGACACCGGCCCCCTCCTCTCCAGCCCGCGCCTCCACCAGCGCAATCGCATGAATCATCTCGATGCACCACTTCCAGGACATGGCACTGCACCCCGAAAACACCGCGGCCCACCGCGTCTCCACGCACCAGGCCCAGGCCCCAACCGGCCCCCTTCCCGCGGAGCTCCTCGGGGTTGGGCACTCCCCGCCCTGCAAAAAAAAAAAAAAAAGCACATTCGAGGTGCGCCGCACCTCCCGTGTGCACGGTACACACATCAGCTAGCACAGCCCTTCTCCAGCCCCAAGCACGACCTTCTATCGCTACAACACAGCCTGTCGGCACAGACACTGTGGACCTTCTCCTTCTAGCACAGCCAGTACCCATCACCGGTCGTGTCCGCGGCTGCACAGACACAATGCACCGTTAATCACCTAACATGCTTGCTGAATTAGATATTGTCAAGCAGTTGTAACGACCCCGGGATACAGTAAATGATGTGGAAATGTTAAAACACATAAGCCTCACACAGTATAGCACAACTCTTATCTCCCTGAACACACACACACCCACACACACACACACACTCACTCGGTACTTCCAATAGCCACACCTATCTATGCATAGTTGCTGCTCAGCCCAGTTCTTGACACTTTGTCAGGAACATGTGGCCCCCCAGGGAACTGAGCATCTGTATTTCATAAGGACACACAAGCCATGGGTCCAACTTACCAAAATTTATATCTTCTGAACAAACGTCTTTAAAGAAAGGCAAGGCATACCTACCACACACCATTGTGGCTTACAAGACCAACCCAAAGAAATGTGGTTTTGGAGAGAGATGGTTTTTATATATATGTGTGTGTGTGTGTGTGTGTGTGTGCGTGTGTGTGTGTGTGTGTATAAATATATAAAATTGATTTTAGAGAGCATATGGGGTTATCCAGGCTGAATGAGTATGTGTGAATGTGCTCAGCAGAGCATCTGGTGCAGGATGCACAGTTCATGTCCGTTACTTCTCTTCCAACATTTGAATCCAGCAATGGATGGTTCTCAGTCAGGGTCAGCAGAAAATGTGCAGTGGCCACGAGCTTCGGGAGGACTGGTATTTTTGTGGGCATGGGATATTTTGTAAGAATGCTCACTGCCTGGCTGGTGTGGCTCAAAAAAAGATTGAGTCTTAGCCAGTTTGGCTCAGCGCATAGAGCATGGGCCTGTGGAATGAAGGGTCCCGGGTTCAGTTCTGGTCAAGGGCACATGCCCAGGTTGCTGGCTTCATCCCCAGTTGGGGGTATGCAGGAGGCAGCCTATCAATGATTCTCTCTCATCATTGATGTTTCTGTCTCTCTCTCTCCCCCTCTCCCTTCCTCTCTGAAATCAATACAAATATATTTTTAAGAAAGATGGAAAGTTGTGACTTCTTAAATGAAAATTGTTTATTCTGTTCTCTTTTGTGATAATTATCTGATACCATATTCTTTTTGTACCAGATTTTAGTTGGATGACTGTTCACTGCAATTCTGTAAAACTTTAAAAATGTCTTCAAGTTTATTTTTCAAAGACTAGTAGTGTAAGAGAATAGGAGAGAGAATACGTCCGGGCTGTCATATTATCAGAGAACATTTTCGGTGTGTCATATTACCAGTGTGAACCACAGTACCTGGGCATGTCACATGCTCCAGAGGCACCGCAAGAATTTGGGATTGGGACGGATTAGACACGTCATGCAGAAGTCTGAGACAAGTTTGGATTTGTCAAGTACTTTTGTTAAATAGCAACTAGGCCAACTCACTTTTAAATCAGCATTTAAATGTCCTGTCCCTATCGCTGTCATTAAAAATAAAGCCAGATGCTATTGAATCATTCTCCCCAAGGTTTACAAAAGCGCATTCTGCTACCTTTTAGAGTATTTCTATAAATTAAATGCTTGAGCATGTGTCAAAAAGTTTGTTCTGCCAAAGTGGGGCAAGGAGAACCTTTGTCTCAAGCTCAGAGTATAGTAATTACTCTGCTTACAGAGGCTGGTAACCTTGAAAATGTTGAATAGCCTTGGTTTCAAAAACTCCAACTTTAGATTTGAAAGCACAGAATTGACTAACCCCCATTCACAGCAGCCCACTTCTTCTCAAGAGGCACCTGGCAGTAGAACAGTGGAGTCAGCCCTGGTCCAACAGGCGCTGTCACTCACCCGGGAGAGGTTGCCTCCCTGCAGCTTGCTGTGTCCAAGGGATTTGAACTTGTCCAAGCTAGGTTTCTCCTTGACATGGGACTAAGGAGATGGACAGGGTTAAAGCTGGCTAAGATAAGCATTTAGTTTTATGTCTCATTGCCCCTTTTGTTTGTGATTCTCTCAAGAATAAGGACAGTGTCTGTTCATTTTTGTCTTCTTAACCCCCAGAATAATACCTAGCCCACAGCTAGGCATTAGCCACGTGAGGGAGGAAGCAGACATAGATGAAGAGCCTTCAGACATTGTGAACTAACAGCTGGCACTTCCTCTGTGCTGGGTTCTAAATACTGTACATGTGGTCAGTTATTTTATCCTTACAACAACCCTGTGAGGTGGGACTATTATTATCCTTGATATACAGGGGAGAACACCAGGGCACAGAGAGGTTGGGTAATCTGCCCAAGGTCACACAGGCTGGTGAATGTTGAAGCCAGAATTCTGGCCCAGGCATTCTGGCCACAAGCCTCCTACAGGGGAGAATACTTGAACTTTGGAGCCAGGTCCCATCCATAAAATGCAGATTGTTATTATTCCCCCTTTTCGGCTGATAGGAAGATTAAGAGAGCTGTCATGCACAGCTAGCATTCTGAGTGTGGCAGAGATATGGCGGTTGTTCAGAGCTAACTAGTTCCTATCCCCTAAGTGGGTTTTCTGGAGTTACCGATGTGGTCTTGTGGCCTTTGCAGCTAAGTTGCTTTTCATAATTAACTATAGAAAATTTTGGTTCATACCCCATTTTGCAAATGAGTTTCACAGTTGGAGATAATGTTTATAAATTGCTGTTCAGTGCCTGCCACACAGGAGATGCTTGATAAAGAAGAGCTATTATTACTGTTTGCATCATTACCAGTATCAGTAGTGTGATGCTGGTCTGAAGGAGGACGCTGTCTCCCCACTCCCTGTGTGTAGCCATTCTTCAGTACAAGCTGATGTACCTGGGAATTGGATTTGGCTTCCCTCCTTAAGCCAGAGGGCCTCACAAGCAACCTCGTCATCTTCTGGCTGGCATTCTCATCGGGCTGGCATTCTGAGGCCCGCGCTCATAACTTCCGAACAGATGTTAAGTCCTTAGAGTGCCCATTAATGTAGGACTGCGTTTCTCTGCAGGAGGAGTCTGTCTGATTCGCCAGTTTGGTCTTGTAATCAGGTCTATATGAACTTAACAGTCAGGCCTTGTTTGTCCAGCATCAGTGTTAGTGCTGTTTGGCCATATGAAGGTCTAAGAGACATTATTACCTGTTTGACCTCTTTATTTTAGTGCCTTATGTTCAGGCCTGTTGTAAGTCTGGAAATTATTAAATAGAGTACAGAAACTTACTATAAACAGAAGTTGATATTTGCATTAACTTCTGTTTATAAAACAACATCCCAGGACCTGTCTTTAATTAGGTAATTAGGTACTATTGTTTCATTCCATACCTCTTCGTGTATTCTGATGTTCTAAATTTTTTATGCTAATTTTGTTTTCTCCTAATATATTTTTGACATTTTTTTCCTTTAGTGATGTTTAATCTTAATTTAATATATGTCTTTTGAAAGTTTTTTCCCTGCAGTCCTTCCCCATATACTAGTAAACTCAACTTTTTGTAAACTCAACTTTTTATAATCATTTTCAAATTTATTGCTATATCTCATTATCTCTAAAATATCTCCTTCCACTCTTTTTCTCTCATTCTCTGTCTACTCATCCTGTATATTTTTAAACTGAATCGCTAAACTTCCCTTTCCCAAGCTTCTCAGTAATTACCAATAATTCAGAAAACCTTACTATCTTATAGTTCTCTTTTCCCTCTCCTCTTTTGTTTGCTTCTCTTGAGCCCCAAATATGTAACTAGACTCTTCTTAGCCTGCAACCCAGGCATGTGCCCTGACCAGCACCAAACTGTGCCCTCCTGCTTCATAGGTTGACGCTCAGTCACTGAGCCACGCCGGCCGGTTGGGCTCCTCCTCCTCCTCCTCCTCCTCCTCCTCCTCCTCTTCTTCTTCTTCTTTTTTTAAATGTAAACTGTCAAAACCTAATTCTTCTCCATCGATATTAAGAAAATTTTCATTTGAGAATTTTTACTTTGTTTTACACAATAAGGTTTCTCTCTGTCAATAATTAGTCCATTAATATCTGCTTGAGGGCCCACTATGTGCCAGACTCCAAGGATACAACAAATGAATAATTCCCTGCCTTTAGGAGGTTACTTTATACAGGGAAGGCAGACAACATATAAACCAACAAATGGAGTCATTTCAGCTACTGGAGTTGTAGAGGCGATGAATACAGTAATAAACCAGAAATGACCAGGCATGACACGGAGGAAGCTCATCTCTTTTCATTATAATTTTTTGTTGTCTGGTGTGATTTTAAATCTTGTGTTTTGTTTTCTCTTTTAACGTTTTTTCACTGGTGCCTTCTTTTTATTCCACATTCCCCCCACCCCCCTTTCATTCATCCCTTAGATAGTTCATTGCTCACTTACAAGGATTGAGTATATAATTCACTGCATTATGCCTTCCTCCTTATAATCTTTTGCTTTCTTTCTGATTCCTGGAAAGTTCCTTTGCCACAGTCTATATCATGAAGGTCATCTTTAGTTATTCTTGAAACCGAAAGGCGTTTCTCCAAAATAAACCTTACCTTTCGACATCCTGGGTATTTTGTGTGTGTGTGTGTGTGTTTTGTTTTTTTTAAAGAAGAGTGATTCTCAACTGTTTGCCTGAACAGAATGTGTTTTGGTGTGTAAGGTTGCCAGGTGCCTTTCTTACAAGAACTGGACTTATTATGAGATTGAATTATCTTAGGAAATGATAATGAGTAGTATGTAGAGTGCATAATGACTTTGCTCAGTAAAATAAATTTTAGCAATCCCCCGGTTGTTATAGCATGGAACTCTGACTTCCTCTAGGTTTAGATCTGAAAATGAATACTCAGTGTTGTTTTTCTGTTTTCAGGGATGACTCTGTCCCAGAAGACAACATCTGGCGGGGTATCCTCTCTGTTATTTTCTTCTTTCTTATCATCAGTGTATTAGCTTTCCCCAACGGTAAGTGATGTACTACTTATCACATTTCTCCTATGCCTTGTGCCCTTTTGGTATTTTTTAGCTGTCAGCCATCTAGAAGATGAAACTTAAAGGTGGAATAAAAAATAGAGTTTTGTGTAATGCTTGAGGCACAGGCTCTGGAGGCAGACTGCCCGTTCTGCTACTTCCTAGCTCTGTAGCCACATTAAGGACTCAGGAAACCAGATTACTCACTAATGAACCTGTCAGTTTATTACTCTACAAAATAGAGGTAACAGGTAGGTGCTGTTGTAAGAATTAATTCAATCAATGCCTGTTAAGTTCTCTGAAGAGTGAATGACAGATTGCAACCTCTCAGTGAATGTCAGCTGCTGTTCTTGTTTCTGTTTTTGTTATTATCAGCCCAGTCGTAAATGCTCAATTGTTCAGTAACTCCTTTTTGCTCAGGACAGGGTCAGTGCTGTAATGAGTATTACTTAATAATTTGTTGTCATGGTGATCTTTTATCACACTAAACTTTGCTGGTTATATGCTTGGATATGAATTTTCATCAGCAGGTAAAAAAGACATTATTACCATGACTTTTATGCCTCACTCTCTCATGTTTATAGAGTGAGGCAAAAACTTTGTTTAAAGAACTAGTTTGGTATTCTGCCATCCTGAAGATTCATTCTTTCCTCTGAACTGTCCCTTACAAATCACTTTCATTTTTCTTATTTCCCTTCAGCACCTTCTTTCTAGGATATTTTTCTCTGTAACCATTTTTAAATGCTCAGTTTCTATTTCCTGCTTCTTTTACAGTTATGGTATTTTGAAATTCAGTCTTTCTTATGAGTTATACTCCATAAGCCTCATTCACGTCTTAAATATTTAAATTGTGTTTCATCTCTATTCTGTTTATCCAGTAGAATGTAATGCGTGATATGAGAAGCTTGTTATGAATGTTACTGATTGCTGCGTGGAAATGCACCATGGTAATAGGAGTCTAGTACCCATCCCGGTGTGTATGTGCTGGGTGGTGGCGTGCCTCCGCCAACAAGCGGTGCTCCGACACCAGCTGGATGTCCTCTATTCACCTCCATTCTGGTACTGTCTACCCAGCGAGAGTGTCAGGTTCCACAGGGTAAGGGCTCAGACCCCACTTCAGAGGCCAGTTGCAAGTCTAGGCTGGTACCTGCCCTTTTTCCCAGAATGGCTGTAAATCAGAGGTTCCCATGACCTCCTCCTTGGGTTCCATTGATTTGCTCCAGAGGCTCATAGGACTCAGGAAGCCAGTTTACTCACTCAGTGAACCTGTCAGTTTATTACAAAGGCTGTTCATGAGCAGCCAGATGAAGATGTGTGAAGCATGTGGTCAGAGTCCGTGGGGAGGGCCAGGAGCTCCCGTGCCTTCTCCAGGAGCACCGCTTTCCTGGCCTCTACACAAGGTCATGGCCCAAAAGCTCTCCAGCCCCATCCTCGTGGGGTTTTCTGGAGGTTCTATCACGTAGGCACAATTGATCAAAACATTGACATTGGTGATCGGATTGATCAAGTCGTTGACATTGGTGATCGGAGTTCATCTCCAGCTCCTCTCCCCTGGACTAGGTCTGGGAGTGGGACTGAAAGTTCCAACCCTCTAATCACCTGGTTGGCTCCACTGGCAACCAGCCCCCACCCTCTGGTGCTTTCACCTCATTAACGGAACAAGAGACACTTCATTGCCCTCATCACTTTGGAAATTCCCAGGGTTTTAGGAGCTCTGTGTCAAAAACAGGGACACAGATCCTGTTCCAAATGTATATTTATTATAAATCACAATATCACCCATGGCAAAGCCTTCAGGCTTTTCAGGAGGGTGGCAGTGGAATTTTGTTCTGTATTTTTGCTTATTTTGTGCAGCACTCGAGGTTTTTTGCCGGCAGCATGATAATCCAGCCATTAAGCCATGACTGAATCCTTTAAGGAATGCACTGTTGTAGATAGCAAAGTCATTGTGGAGTTGAACTCCAACCGCTCAAGCTTTTAGATTAAATATTTTTTTCAGTGAGATTCTGCTGTCCTATTCAGTGCAGACTATGCTAACAGAATACTATAGACTAGGGCAGTGATGGCGAACCTATGACACGCGTGTCAGAGGTGACACACGAACTCATTTTTTTGGTTTATTTTCTTTGTTAATAAATATCAAAAATAGAAGTCTTTGTTTTACTATGGTTGCAAAGATCAAAAAATTTCTATATGTGACACGGGCACCAGGGTTAAGTTAGGGTTTTTCAAAATGCTGACATGCCGAGCTCAAAAGGTTCGCCATCACTGGACTAGGGGGCTTCACAGAGGATTTATCCTGAAGCACAATTTCTCTCTGGCTGTGAACCTGAAACCGGATACGTTATGTGCCTCCGAGACAAGGAGACATAGGTTTTTGTCTTCTTGAAGGAAAGATTTCAATCAAGAGACAAAGTATAGAAAAGCAAGCAAGAATTCATTGACAGCAGCAAAAACATACTTAGGGCAGTGACACAAGGAAGGGCATAGAGGAAACCACAGGAGAGCCCAGGCTGGGCTGCCTTGGCTCACGGGGAAGTCAGAGAAAAGGGGGCCGTGGAGACAGGTTCAGGGGGTGAGCCCTGGACGAGCTGTCCGCTGCCCATTGCTCCCCTGGTTGCAAGTCTCATGGGGTCCCTTAGAGGTTAGGGGATACGTGCCTGTGGGGGAAGAGGAGGGGGGAGGGGATGGTATGGACATGTTCCTTGAAAGAAGAGTGCACTGGAGCCTTCGTTTTCAGGGATTTTAAAGGCTGGGCATTTAGGGGAGATCTTAGGGGCAGCTCAATAGAATATTCGTCAGCTTTATGCTGATGGACCAAAATGAGATTTATTCTCTTAATTTGTCTGTCCTTGGTGTGGTTGGCAAATGGCACTAGTTGGATTTCTGTAACTGTCTCCCTGAGTAGGGTGATTTAAGCTACTTACCCGCTGGTTGAGGAGGAGAAGTGCAAACCATTTACTCTGAAGTGTCCCTGGTTTAGGGAAGATAGGATTTACTAGTTGGCTGCAAACTGCTGTTGAACTATCTGTCTCAGTTGCCCTATTCCTTTGTCCTGGGATTTCCCTAGCTTCTTGCTTTTCTATAACACTATAGTGGGACAGGCAGAGGATAGACATTCCTGTTCCAAAGGAGAATGAGAGAGAAGGGAGGGGTGATGGGTGCGAAGCTAGTCCAGCACCTAGGAAGGCCAATTCTGTGAGATCTTAGATCAAGACGTCTTAAGGTTGAAGAATAATTCTCTGCCTCAGTGCTTGCCCTTGGAAACCAAGGTGAAGGCTGCCCCCCTCTCCCTTCCTCTCCATGACCTTTGCACTCTGAGCCTGTGATGGAAGTGACAGCCCAGCCTGAACAATCTCTGAATCGCCTTTGGGGTCCTTCTTGTCTTAAAGAGGAGCCAGCGTTCCCGTCAGGTAACTCTGGTTCAGTCTCTACATCAGAATCTGGAGGGACGCACACATTGACACCTGCATGTCTTGTGCACATTGTAAACATAGTTGGGCCTTTCTGTGACCACCGGGGGTGCTGATGTGCGTAGTTATTGGGGCAGGATGACCAGCCGCCCATGATACGGAATGAATTGACCTTGCTGTGGGATTCGCTTTCTAGGAAAAGACCCTGATGTCAGTCAGCAGCTTGGCTATTTGCCAGCTTTTCCTTCTCACCTGCAGCGCACAGTCTCAGAATGTTGGGGCTAGATCGTTTGGACATTGTGTAGCCTGGCTTCTTTCCAGGGCGCCACGTTGTAGTGCCAGCTAAGTGGCCACCTGCAATGTGCAGCGTTGCACACACACTGGAACCACCAGGTAGTCCCCCTGAGCTCAGGAACCTGGCCTTTTCATACAGAGGCGGCTTAAGATTACAGCCCAGTGCAAGAAGATTATAAGTCTCATCTCAGGTGTGAAACCAACACGGCCAGCTGCCACCAAAGCCCCCAGGGAAGGCGGGTAGGTGACAGTTCAGGTGGTGGTGGTGACTGCCCCTCCTCCCCGAAGCCACTCTTATCTTCTGTGTCCTGTGAAGGGCTGCTGCTTGCTTATCACCAGTGGATGCCAGGACCCTTACTGGCCCGTGTCCTCTGTTTCTGTTTCTGGTCTCACCTGTCCCCAGTCCCACTCCTTTAAGTCAGTCAGCAGAGTACATGCTCAGGAAACCGATCCTCCGAAAGTGTCAGGTCTGTTCTTCAAGTCTCCTGCTTTCTTCGGCTCTGTGTTAACTTGTTGCTTAGTTCTTAAGGGTTACTTCTTCACACTTAGAAGGTTTCTTTCTTTCTTTTTTTTTGAATTGCTATTTCTTACGGCTTTTTGATCTAAGATCTCAGAGCCATTTTGGAAGTCTGCCAACTCAATAGCCATGACGTTCCAGCCACCCATCCACGAAGCTTCAGTGGGAGCTGGGTTTGGGGCTTCACTAGCAGATGTTTTTCTTAAGGTACCAAAGGCCCTGAAGGTTGGGGGCTAAAATCTATTGGAGGTAACATTTTGTGATTTCTGCTGGTTTTTCCTCTATTTGCTAATGAAGTCTTCTGATATTCAGAACCCACTCAACCTGCCTGGTCTCCCATGTGGAGCTGTGCTTCCGTTTTCTTTATGGAAAGATAAAAGTTAAGTTTGTTTTATGCTTTTCTTATCCTGGATGTGGGGACTTTGTGGTACATACACATACAACGAGGGGGGATCCCCTATGGCTCGCCTCGTTCAGCCTGCTCGGTTCACAGCTGAGAAGGCTGCGCCCATAGTCGTCATTCCCCCAAGAGGTCACGGCTACTTGATGTCAGCCTGGTGGTCCAGCCCGGCTCACGTGTTTTCCTGTATTCAGCATTGCTCTGGTCATTTCTCCTATCAGGTTCTCTGTGAGGTGTTTTCTCTCTGTCTTCCCCTATGTTCCTGTCTCTCTCTGCTTCTCTTCCTCTCTGTCAGTCTCTGGCTTTCTTTTCCCAGGAGTGTGGTCTTAGGCAGTGTGCCCTGGGTCCTGCAGAAGGCGGATGTGGGCATACTCCTGTGTTGGCAACATCCTCCAAGACCAGCAGAGGCCAGCAGATCGATCCAAAGCTGCATACTTTCTCCCTTTCCTACTCTCTTCCTGCCTTTCCTTCCCCCGCCATCTCTGGGCGCGTGCTCACACACAACACTCACTTGGAGGTAGAACATCCCCAAACAAGGTCTCAGATAGACCAGGGAAAGGACAAAGGCAGTTTGGTAATCTTCATATGCAGGATGGGGTGTTAGGCACATGAGAGAGGAATGGATACTCAACTAAGAAATGTAATCGACTCTGTTTAGGTTAGGGATGGCTTTGGGAGGTGGCTTGGAGTTGACGGGGAAGCCAGGCCACTGGGAAGGGTGCTCCTGAGCTGTGTGGCTGTCCCCTCCCAGAGCCAGCCGACTTCAGGCCGCCCAGACAGCTGCTCCTCTGAGTGGAATATTTATGCCGCTTCTTGCTCCAGTCTTGTCATCTGTTCTCCATTCTCCCCACCCATGGCACATATTCTCACATTAAGTAATGAAGTGAAAGGAGAGACAAAGCCCAACATTTGTCTTCTCCTTGAAAGACGCTTTGGGGCAGTGCCTGCAGTGGATGGCATTCACAGAACGGTTCTGTTTTGGCAACTTCACATGCATTTTTCCTTGCCCCATTAAAGGCTGCCCTGCATGCTTGAGTAGAGGCCTACATATGATTGCATTGATGTGGCTCATGTGTGTGAGTTATACATGCTACTGTCTGTGTGGTAGAATCGGTCAACTCCTACGGGAAGGGAGCCCTGTGATTTTTCTGTGCAGACTCTGAATAACAAAGAAGCCCTTGACTTTCTCCATAGGGTTTTATGACAGAGTGTTTTGGGCCGCAGGTAATAGGAACCCCATTTCAAAATGGCTTAAAGAATAAGAAAAATGTTGCCTTCTGTACATCGCCAGCAGTTCCCCGGTAGAGTGGTTCCAGGGTTGGCTGTTTCAGTGGCTCGGGGCCCTCTCCCTGTTTCCCACCATCTCCAGCACGTTGGGCCCAGCCTGTGCTTCCCCCCTGATGATCTTGAGGGAGCTGCTCAGCGCCAGACACGGGTCCTGACAGCGTCCAGCGGAAGAAGATGTCCTCGCTTCCTGTGCTTTTAGAGTGAAGAAACCTTTCCTTCTTAGAAAGCCTCCAGCACACTCGCCCTCGGTCCTCCTTGCCTAGGGTTGGGTGACGAGCCTCTTTCCAAGGAGACCTGAGGACAGGAACTTATGGTGCCCAGAGCAGTAGCTCACAGTAGATCTTCAGTAGCTCTCATTGACTGAAAGAATAAAAGAAAGGATTACCTCCTTTGGCTTGGAGTTCAGCAGAGGCACATGGGAGAGGAGTGGATCCTCAACAAATCCTTTGTCGGTCAACAGGAGGAGTAAGAGGCGAGGCTCTCCCGTTTCTTCCTTCAGCCCTGTCCACAGGCCGGAGGGACAGACCCGGGTTGACGGGAAGGATGGTCTGGTCTCCTGCCGACTTCTCTCCCGTTCTCCTTTGGTTCCCTTAAATCTGGTTCGTTTGTTTGTTTTAAATGCTACTTCCATCATCTCATTACAGCAACTGACACTCAAATATAAGTGTAATTTTATAATTGAGTGTAATCATATCACTATCAGGGGAGTGAAATTTAGAAACCTATTTCAGTCTCCAGTTGGCTTTGAGATGTCTTTCAGCAGATAACTGTCTGGTGGACTTTTCTGGCTTCTGAAGACTTCCTCTTCCACCCCCTCCCAAAGCACCCAAGCCTGCTCTGCCCCCCAGTGCCTGGCCCTCAGCGGCCTCTCAGAGGATCGATGTTGAATTAAGTAACGAATCTGTCAGCAAAAAGATTCACATCATTAGCCCTCCTTTCACCTTGACTTATCTGCAAGACAGACAGCCCTCAGCACTTCGGTAAGGCATTCTGATTCGAGTGAAGTAGTATTTCCTGATTTTCCTGATTTTCTCATTCTGTTTGTCCTTCAGGCTCATTTGGCTTCTCTGAGCTCAGCGTGGTGCCAATTACATCCATGAGATTTGAAGGTGATCCAGAAGGTTCACGGCTTCTCATTTCCCCCAAATTCTTATCTCCTCATTCTCTGCCCACTGCTCACCACTTTTTCTCACAAGTTTTTCCCTTAGGTTTAAAATATGCATAGGGACACTTTTATTTACTTTTCTTGTTCCTTAGAGACATTTAAACTTTAATCTTAAGCAAATATCTTCCAGTTTTATCAATTATACCTCAATAAAGCTGAAAAAAATAACAAGGGAAGAAGCAGACTAAAAGGGCCTGAGGACAAAAGTGCAACTTCTAGTTTTTGTTTAAAGAATTATACCTCCTGAGGGTTTGGTCCCTTAAACTTAGTAGTAGGTATAAGGGTTGCTGGCAAGACAAGCAGTGTCTAATTTCTAAGGTCGTTTTTGAAAGGCTCCTCTTCTCATGATGAAGACATTGTGTTTCTATGTCTTTTGAAATTCAACTTGCTCTGAACATCTCATTACAAGTATGTCCTCGGGATGCAGGGCTGCTGAAGAAGAGAGAACATGTGGTTTGAAATGAGCCTGGTAAGAAACCAGAACCCAGAGCAGAACAGCCTTTCTTCCCACACTCAGTGCCTTCCCGGTTTCCGCCGCCTGGGCACGGAGAAGAGACCTGCTGGGGCTCCAGGCTCCTCCAGGCACACTGGTGCATAGCTTGTTGGGAGAGGAGGTCTGTGCAGAAGCCTTGAGGAAAGCACATGTTCAGAGGAGGCTGCGGTGGTACTAGTCCTCCTAGGCGGACCATGCTGCGGAAAGCATGGCTTTAGGAAGGCGGCTTTTCGGCCTGCGGACTGAAAGGTCCCGGGTTCAATGCCGGTCAGGGGCATGTACCTGAGTTGCGGGCACATCCCCAGTAGGAGATGTGCAGGAGGCAGCTGATCGATGTTTCTCTCTCATCGATGTTTCTAACTCTCTCTCTCTCTCCCTTCCTCTCTGTAAAAAATCTATAAAATATATTTTAAAAAAGAAAGAAGGCGGCTTGCATGGGGTAGCTAAGCGTGGGTGACCCAGTGAGCCTAAATACCAAGGCTTGTGGTATAGAAAAATGCCAGCCTCATTTTTGTTTTTAAAAAGTATAATGGTATTTTAGTCATTACTGTCTGATGGTGCGGGTGGTTCTCTCAGTGAATGATGTTACTAAACTGCACTTCTCAGAAGGGGGCGCTTTGAAGTCGGCTGCTGAGACTCGCCTTACCTGCTCCAGGCCTTCAGAAGTTGTCTTTTTTGAGAAACAGTGTGATGTGATATTATGACGTGTAAGTGGGAAACCTAGAAAAAAGAGGAAACAGCTCAATTAGAGATAAGTCAAGGCTTAAAAACAAACAAACAGCACTGCAATAAAATAAAAATTCTCTTTCCAGGTCCCGGAACAGCGTGGGCCTGTCACAGGGAATCACAGAGTAACAGAGGGAAGTACCCTGGGGCTGAAGCAGTTGTGTGTAGGTTAAGCGAGCTGGAAGGCCCCTCGGCTCCCAGGTTCTCAAGCACCTGTCTGTCCTCTCACTTTGGAACAGCTGCTTAGGGTCAGATAAGCCGGGGCTGTGTCTGCTTTCCAGAGGCTTCTCTTACAGGAGTGGCAGGTGGAAGGGGACTTCGGGGCCTTTCTCCTAGTTGATGTGAGGGAACTCCCATCAGCTGCCTGGCATTGCCCTGTCCTTGCAGCTCTTCTTGATCTTGCGCATCAGTTCCACACTGCAGGGCCTCCACAGCTCCCAGCAGCTTGCTTCTCCCGCCTTGCTCTCCTGACCCTGAGACAGTCCTGGCTCAGGCTCTCCACTCCTCCTGATAGAGTTGATAGAGAAGTACTCTGTGCTCTCAGACCAAGAGGAGTCCTGTGAGCTGTGTGACCCTGGACAAGTTCTTTGGGCTCACTGTCTTATCTGTAAAATGGGGATGATGGTACCCAGCTGTTAGGAGAACTAATAGAAAACGTGGGGGTGTCTCAGGCTGCAGCCTGGTACCCAGTGAGTGCTCAGAAAGTACTGCTGACTATTTTAAATTAACATTGTGATTGCTCTTGAGGAAAAACAACAACATATGATTTGGAGTGTTGATTGGGCATGGAATTCTGTTGCAAGCCAAGTAAAGTATAGAGTTGGACCTTGTAAGAGGAAACCATAGAGAAAGCTGGGGTCCCCTGTTATGAGAGGTTAATTCAGTGGCATGGATGAAGTACTGGTAATATTTCAAGCCAGATAGCCATCATAATACGGAGATCATTCATTCATGGTGACAAGTCAAGAGACATCAACTCAAAATCAGTGAAGAGTGAAGAGAAAATTACTTAAAAGATGGCACTATTAGCTGTCGGTTTTCCAATAGCATGGGAAGAAAGTTAACCATGTTATGTTACCTAAAAGGGGATTCAGGCTTCTCTGCTTCATTGCTTTTCTGAGAGAGGAGCAGATGATTAAAAAGACTATAGGTATCTCTCCCTCTCTGAGCTCTCACCTCTTGCCATCCAAAACTCGGGCACCAGATTAATTTGGAGAAAGCAAAGTCTCTCACAAAGCTAATGTACTTTCTGACTTCTCACCATCCCTCCTCAGGAACTGAGAATTGGATAGTGGGGATACTTGTAACAGCTTTTCCTCATGTGAACTTGATACATCAGAAGAAAGCAGTTCATATATGTTTTAGTTGAGCCTGTGTAAGAAGAGAGGGATTTTAGAATGAGCTCCAGAATCAAAACTATAGTGTAAATATTTGCCTCAGACAGGATCCCGGTTGCAAGCAACAGAAGCTGACTGTGCTGATTTAAAAGCCTGTTAACGGATATTGGCTGGCTTGAGGAGGAATTGTAGAGGCTGGGAAACAAGTTCCCAGGGAAGCTTCTAGAACTGGCATGTCACGCAGAGCTGGTCTAATGAGGAAACCCCAGTGAGCTTAGGCTGTAGTCTGTCCCACTGTCACTTCTGCAGTGAACTGTAAGGGAACCTCATGCCACAGTCAGCAGTGTGAGGAGTGCCACCGCCCACCACTCTAGCAGCACCAGAGGGCGGAGAGGAGGGCTGTGCATAGGCACCTCCTCTACCGCCAGCTCTGAGGCCAAGTCTGGCATGGGTGCGACTGAAGAACCAGGCCCTGGTTATAAAGAATCCTGGGCAGCAAGTTCTGGCATCTCCCCGGGAGACGCGGGACGCATAACGCTGGAAATTCTCCAAGTGTAGGAAGGCTGTCCAAAGGCGCGGGCAGCTCCGGGCAGGTCGGGTGCCCATTAGAACAGTGTTCAACATTTGTGAGTTGTAACCCTTCAGTTGGTCGTAAATCACTCTGGTGAAACCAGCTTGCTTGCCTTCTTCTACCTTTTTTTTTTTAATGAAATGAAATAGAAGAGAAAGTGTTGTGTATCACTTATAGTAAGTTTCATCTTGTGAAACTTCATTGAACATGATCTGCATTGGTGTATGGAAACTGAGTTGCCAGGTAAAAGCTATTGTTACCCCAGTTCATGATCTTAAAAGCCCGCATAGTCCAGTGCTCAGAGTTTATTTTCAGTTTCACTACTCACCTCACTTATTTTCAAAGCATAGTATTTGTCATTTCTATCTTTCATTTTCAGAATAAGTCAGTGCGCCCCCACCCTGACACACACACACACACACACACACACACACTCCTGCGAGCAGGGAGCTTTTACTTGTTAAGGTACAATCTGTATGACTTACACTTACAGGTAACCTACTTACTGTTATAACATTGTTTCCCTGGGAAATGATGACCTGAGTTCCAAAGAAAAAACCAAAACACACACAACGTGAGGAGACTTGGTGCCTGTTACGTGTATGGCAATAGTTGTAACAATGTGGATGAGTCATGTCAACCTAGACTTGGACCTCAAAGTCTCTGTCAGAAAAAAAATTTAAAGGGCCTTTTACTGTCTTTAGTCTTGTCTCTGAAATGAGTTCGTTCTAACCCTGTAATGTTACCTCTGCAGGTCCATTTACTCGACCTCATCCAGCCTTATGGAGAATGGTTTTTGGTGAGTTACCCATTGGATTTTAAAATATATGCTACTTAAAAAGTTTTTTTCCCCCTGCATATTATCATAGCAGTTTTGCTTACCACTCTATAGGACAAAAACTATAGCTTTTTACTTCTTGGTGTTCCTAATATAAATTTTTTATTAAAATCTTTGCCACAAAGTCAAGTACTGGTGACAATCAACACCCTGGTACATGTGAACTGTTGTAGCTCCACTTGTCCCCTTCTTAGGCTGTGTCTCTACTGTCCACAGGACTTGACATAGGGATTGTGGCTTGCTTTTCTCTAACCAGTTAACCACCACACGTCCACAACGGAAACCATCCCCACCCGCCACGATATTTTGAATTTAAAAAATCAATTTGCAATGAATATTACAAAAATAAATATATTATAATTTGGGTGTTCTTGAATATTTTCAGCTGAAAATCCTCACAAAAAATGATTTTAAAGTTGGTCAGGGCTGCCACTTAGGAAAACTTTTTTTTATAGACGGGTGTGGCATGTGGGGAAGGTCCACCGCTTGTGTCTACAGACGCTTATGGTGGACAATGGGTTAAGCATCTTCCTGTTTCTCTTCGCTAGTGCAGCTCAAGTGTACATAGGTCTCCTCGGCATCGAGGAGGACTGAAAAGTCCAGCGATCTCAGTATTATGAGTCGGAAAGAACTTGGGCAAGGGAGTCTTTAGACAAAGAGCCCTGATTTGAACTACAGTTTAGTGATCAGTATTTTATATAAATATTGGCTGTCTTATTTGATTTCTAGTCCAAATATCACCTGAATGGATTTAACACAGATCTTCAGAACTATAGACATTGACTTTATCTTGCCTAAATAAGACATCAAATAAATTACTTTAACTTCAGAAAATGTAATCTTCTGCATAAGGACCCTAACGATGGACCTTTCGCTCAAGGTTGCCTGTTTTTCTTTCAATGTTCAGGGATCAAAGGTAAATCCCTTTGAACTTAGTGGTCATTCCGGACCTTCGTTCAGTGCCCTGTGGGCAGGCACTGCTCTGCCCGAGGCTGTGATGGGCAGACAGCCCAGGAGCCGCTCTGCCAGTCAGGAGGGCCCTCAGAGGGAGGACATCTGCAGCAAATGCACTGTTACACTAATCATCAGAAACATCCGATGTGCTTACGGGTTAGGACCATGTGAGGTGATAGTGACTGGGTGGCTGCTTTTGCTTGTGTGTGAGGGGAGGCTGGAGGCAGGGTGCTTCATCCAAAACCTGCATGCAGAGGAGGGTCTGAGCGTGCCACAGCAGGGTGGGAGCCAGACAGAGAATGAGCTCAGTGGTCCGCAGCTAGGAAACGTTCGGCGTGTTCCAGGCCAGGGGGCTGGAGCTTGGCAGGCCTGGGGAAGTGGTGAGTGGTCAGAGTTAGGCACAGATGGAAGCCTGCAGGGCTTGTAGGCCACTCAGGATTGTGGGTGCGAAGGGCAGTCGGAGGTCATGGGAGGATTTTTTGGAGAGAATTGAGATGGTTCATTTACATTTTTTAAAAAATATATTTTATTGGGTTTTTTTTACAGAGAGGAAGGGAGAGGGATACAGAGTTAGAAACACTGATGAGAGAGAAAGATCCATCAGCTGCCTCCTGCACGCCCCCCAACTGGGGATGCACCAGCAACCAAGGTACATGCCCTTGACCCGGAATTGAGCCTGGGACCCTTCAGTCCGCAGGCCAACGCTGTATCCACTGAGCCAAACCGGTTCGGCGGTTCATTTACATTTTTAAAAAGACAGTCCTGGTTGCATCATACGTTCACCTCATGGACTTAATGTATCTGCTTGAAGTTAAAAGTTATTTTTAGCTAGTTGGGTACACCTGAGCTTTTCCTATTTCAAATGGTCCACTACAGGGAGTGAGCAGTTTTGTTTCTTACCTGAGATCTTTTTGGGATCTTGGAGCCCTTTGCTAATCCGATGAGAACTGTGGATCCTTTCCTCCCCTGACAGACACACAGATACACATGCATTCGTGCATGTTTGCTTCACACACACAGTTCTCATGTTCTTCGTGGAGCTCGAAGCCCAGCCGTGAAGTAATTATTTTGAAAGGATTATAATAAAAAGGTCTGGGGAAGGGGGGGAGCATTTGAGTTGAAAATTTGTGTGAAAATAGCTGGTGTATAAGTGCAACCCCGAGGAGGTCCTCACACCTATGTGCCTAGGCCCAGGGATGCATGACCTGGTGGGGATGCTCCTCTGCAGCACCCCCCGCTCCACACCCCCCATACACCTGCCCCAGGCCGGGACTGGCAGCTCCCTGTTGGAAAGCCTGGCGCTGGAGCCGGTCCATTGGATTCCAGCACGACGCCCTCTCCTCTGGAGTGGCTCCCTGCAGATGAGTGCTGAGCCACGTTTGGACGGGGTGCTGTGGTCCAAGGTCATTTGTATCACAGTGTCTAGATGTCCTATATTAACGCATAAATTCTAGCAGGTTCGACAGAAACAGAAGTGACAAAGCCCCGGTGGTTGGTTTTCAGACCTTTCTAAAGTGTATTAGCAGGCTTTTGCCTTCTTAGAGTGGATTAACTTTATTTTTCAATGGCGTGGGAAGATTATGAGGAAACCAGTTATGATAGGATGTGACAGTAAGGTAACGCCTGCAAGGGCTGATGTAGGCCCCCTCCCGCACTCCAGACCTGTCACTGCTGAGCTGGCCCTCCAACTCTCTACACCGGCCTCGCCCACCTGGACCCCCTCTCCACACAGTGGCCATAGTTGGCCTCATAAAATGTTCCTAGATCATCTTATTCCCCACTGAAACCCTGTCAAGTGCTCCTTGTTTCACGTACGATAAAATCTGAAACCTTTGCCATGGCCCCCAGCTGACTGTCACTTCAGGGCCACCGCACCCCTTCCCCGTGCTGATGGCACCCCAGCCACATCCTGGCTTCCAGACACTTCTCTCTCCAGGGGACCTACCTGCAACCTTTCTCGGTTTGAAAGCTGCACTCACCCCTCCACCCCCACCCCACCCCTCTGTCTGCCAGTCCTTCAGGTCTCGGCCTCAGCATCCTTTTCTCAACAATGTTGCCGACCCTCTCAGTCTGAACTAGGACTGTGCATGAGACTCTCACAAGGAAGCCCGGATTGTACCGGGGGGTCCAACACGCTGTGTCACAGTGACACTGTTTCTGTTTCCCTCAGGACTCAGTGTGCTCTACTTCCTCTTCCTGGTCTTCCTCCTCTTCCTGAACTTCGAGCAGGTGAAATCCATAATGTACTGGCTAGACCCAAATCTCCGCTACGCCACGAGGGAAGCAGACATCATGGTACGTACTGGTCAGTGGTTCCGGGCACTGCTGGGCTCCTGGGTGTTGGAGGGAGTCCGTGCACATTCCAATGGCTCCTGCTCCGTGTCTCCTGAGTAGAGAGCTAAACAAGGTCTCTGGGCAGGTTGGTGAGGGCGTGGCTTCCCTGAAGTCTTCTCGGAGCCAAGGGGTGGCAGGGAGCCTGTGAGCGTGATCGGGAGACGGCCTTGGGTATGTGTCTGCCTCCGTCACTTGGTAGCTGTAGGACTTCGGGTAACACACATCTATTTGGGGAGTTGGCTGCGAACTAAGGAAGTAACATTATCCACGAGCCCTAGCACAGCGCCTTGCACACACGGGTCCTCAGTGGTGGAGCTGCATCCGCTCCGTCACCTCCAGCCTACACCACGATCCTTCCCGCCTGCTGCCATGAGGAGGCACGTGTCATGATTTAGGCCATTGCATTCATTAGCTTTACTAAATCACAAAACATAACTTTATTCTTGGCTGAAGCTGCTCTGTGCTTTGGTATCAGAGGCTATTTTATATGGTAATGCATTTGCTCTGCACCCCTCCCTTCAATGCCTAACACTTGGTACAGTTTGGAGAAAGAGCTGGTGATGCTCACAATGGGAGGTCAGGCATGTGGGCCAGAGACAGACCCTGTTTAACAAGCAAGATACAGTAGGAAGGGACTTAATAAAAGGTCCGAGAAGTCATCCTTCTACTGCAGTTGAGATTGGTCAGACCCTTCGGAATGGTGTTTCCAGACTTTATCTTTACCGTTTATAAAGGACATGCTAAAGGCGGGAATAAGAATGCCAGAAATGACTTCGAAGTCTTGGGGAGAACAGTCTGTTGGGGGTTCGGACTCTAAGGAAGAGGATGGTGCAGGGTGACTTACAGCTTCTAATGATAATGATTGTTGACAGTTGGGGTGAGGGTGATAGCGGGGGCTGATTGGGGTTGTCTGCTCTGCCAGGCACTGGGCTGGGCACTTTATATTGAATCTGTACAAGCCTCACGCATGCATGGCAGACATCGTATCCCCATCTTACCAAGGAGAAAATAGAAACTTAAAATAGGTAAGTATTTTGGTCAGAGCACAAATTGGTAAGATCCCCTTGGCTCTAAAACCTGTACTAGCCTTTTGGGCTAGTCTTCAGTTATACAGTTATACAGTTATAATAGTAATAATAATAATAATAAGAAGAAGAAGAAGAAGAAGAAGCGCTTTCATACTCACTGAAGTCTATGAAATCTTAGAGATTAGGAGAAAGATGTCTCAGATATATTTCCCCCACAACTTTCTTGGGCTTTTAAAAATATATATTTTTATTGATTTTAGATAGGACTGGAGAGGGAGAGAGGGATACAAACATCAATGATGAGAGAGAATCATTAATCGGCTGCCTCCTGCACGCCTCCTACTGGGGATCGAGCCTGCAACCCAGGCATGTGCCCTTGACTGGAATTGAACCCAGGAACCTTCAGTCTATAGGCTGACGCTCTATCCACTGAGCCAAACTGGCGAAGGCTTTATTTATGTTTTGTTACTGACCTAACACAGTTGCCCTGTGGTCAGGTGACAGAGCATATGTGATACCCCTTTGAGATGTGTAAGCTTTTGTAAAATTATTTTACTTCTCATTTTAACCCAGCTTTTGCAGTTCAGAGCAAAGTAATTTAATTCATAAACTCTAATTAATGCTTATCCTTATTTCCTCAAGAATCTTCAGTTATGAAAGCATTTTTGTTGGGCAGGACATATATTAGTTATTAAGGTCACACCAGTTCCTGTTTATTTTCAGAGTCCTGGAAGTCAGTTGACTTCTAGAATATCATTAATTATTTCCCTTTTTACTTCAAACAGGAGTATGCTGTGAACTGCCATGTTATCACCTGGGAGAGGATTATCAGCCATTTCGATATATTTGCATTTGGACATTTCTGGGGCTGGGCCATGAAGGCCTTACTGATCCGCAGTTATGGTCTCTGCTGGACCATCAGCATCACCTGGGAGCTAACTGAGGTAAGACGGGGGCAGGCTGTCATCTGGACCCTGCAGTGTGGATAGTTTATATGGAGGAAGAAGCTGGTCCGTCAGTTCACAGTCAAGTATCCGTTCTCCAGCGTCGGGAACAAAACTGCATTGAAAACACCCCCTTAGGAATATTTTACAGCTTTGTGAGAAAGAAACTAGCTTCTTGCTAACTTAAACTGTGCCTCTATGTCACAAATCTTAAAGAGAAACAAATGAGCCCTGGCTGGGTAGCTCAGTTGCTTAGAACATCATCCCCATTCTCCAAGGTTGCAGGTTCGATCACTAGTCAGGGCACATACAAGAAGCAACCAATGAATGCTTCATAATAAGTGGAAAAGTAAGTGGAACAAGTCAGTGTTTCTCTCCCTTCCTTTCTCTCTAAAATCAGTAAATAAAAAATTTAAAAAACACACAAATGAAATAAAGCTAAAGAATGAAATTGAAATCCCAAGTGAGACAGATAAAGGATGAGATCTGCTTAGAAGTAAATAGGTAATTTACTCAGTAACGAGTATCCAGCTTAAAATAAATAGGATTGTGTGTTTAGGAATTACTAGGGCAAAGATGATGTTTTGTAGCTGAAGAATGAATTACCGGTACAGCGTTACATCTCAGAAATCAAACGTATTGTCTCATTTAATGAATGAAAAGAGATATATTCTTTTTAAAAATATATATATTTTATTGATTTTTTTACAGGGAGGAAGGGAGAGGGATAGCGAGTTAGAAACATCGATGAGAGAGAAACATCGATCAGCTGCCTCCTGCACACTCCCTACTGGGGATGTGCCCGCAACCAAGGTACATGCCCTTGACCGGAATCGAACCTGGGACCCCTCAGTCTACAGGCCGACGCTCTATCCACTGAGTCAAACCGGTCAGGGCAAGAGATATATTCTTGAAAAACCATTAGCAAAATGAAATTTGGGGAACGAACTCATTTATTGTTTAGTTATTATATTACTGTTACTCATTCACAAGAAACACAATTTGGCCATGTGCACAGCCTGTTTCTCCGAGTCAGTCATCATCCTGACCCTAACCTAGAGAAGCAGGGTTCCCCCCAGGCTGCGGGGTTCTCCACGCCACCCCCCAGCCACTTCATTTCAGCAACTGTGTCATCACCGGCTGCCGAGGAAGAGCTGATGCTCCGCCTCATGGCTGGAAGCCTGGGCATGTGCCTCAGGGGTAGTGACCCACCTGGTCACAGTACAGGCCCCGCCGTCACCTGCAGGAGCTGCTTCGTGCCTCTCGGCAGCAGGCACGCTAAGGAGGCAGGCGCCTCATACACGTGTACTTGTAATGTTTCACAGTCGGTGAAATGCTCTCATGAGTAGTTTTATTTTGTAGTATTTATTATATTACTCCAGAGTAATTCTCTTCTCTTATATTACTTTTTAATTACATTACTTTGTCATTATGGGGTTGCCTCCTCAGAGGACCCCAGGCAGTTTCTCTGTAATTTCAGACTTGGGCCTTCACACGGCAGGGCGTTCGTCCCGGACACAGCTGTTCTGCCCTTGTTTTGAACAACATTGTGCAGTAGACTTCTGTTCCACCCTGGACATTACTGTTCCCCTTTCTGAAATGCCTCGTCTCCATCTCTGTCTCCCGAAGCCAGTCGCTTCTGGCCTTAATGATCCCACTTCAGGATACCTTCCGTGCAGAAGCCTGAGCAATTGCCATCTCTCAGGATGACTCCTGTCCCCTCTGTGCTCCCTTTATGTCACCATGGTAACATTTCCACAGCCTGCCCTGTTGTGTGGTTCCAGATGAACATCTGACTCCTGCCCTGGAGAGCAAGCACCTTGATTTCATTTTGTCTTACCACCTGCTCATCATCGGTGCTTCATAAAAGATGATCATTTTTGGGAATCGGTTCATGTGAGATTACCCATTAAGCTATCAGTTCCGTATATCATGTCATCAAGGTCTAGCTTTTTGACTTTATGTTTACAGCTTTCCCCTGTTTTACCCAAATAAACAGGGAGTGGAATATTTCTAAAATGCACAGCTCCAATTACCAAGCTGCTAATTTTGAGGATTATGCCAGCGCTTTGTTGGCAGGTCTGAGAACTTCTCTCCTTTACCCTCCTGAGTCCTTGTTATGTTGCCCTTAGCCAGCGCAGCTCATCAGTAGTATTTTGTAAAGAGGGGCCATCATTTCTCTGTCAAAAGATGAGCTGTCTGCATTAGTACTGTTTGCAAACCACTCACAATATAAAAAACAAGAACTAGATTACAAACCGTACTTTTTTTTTTAATACATCAGGAAAAACTGACATATCAACAACTTTTCCTAAAACATGTATTATTAAAAGGAAATTGGCTCAGCTGGTGTGGCTCAGTGGTTGAGCATCAACTTATGAACTAGGACATTGGTCTTCAAACTCATTAGTCAACAGAGCCAAATATCAACAGTACAACGATTGAAATTTCTTTTAAGAGCCAAATTTTTTTTAACTTAAATTATATGGGTTGGTATATTGTTATTAATTTAATTAGGGTACTCCTAAGGCTTAGGAAGAGCCACACTCAAGGGGCCAAAGAGCCAAATGTGACTCGCGAGCCGCAGTTTGCTGACCACGGAGGTCACAGTTGGATTCCTGGTCAGGGCACATGCCTGGGTTGCGGGTTCGATCCCCAGTAGGGGGCATGCAGGAGGCAGCTAATTCATGATTCTCTGTCATCGATATTTCTATCTCTCCCTCTCCCTTCCTCTCTGAAATCAATTAAAAAAATTTTTTTTTAAAAAAAGGAAATTTATCTTTACGTGCGGTGCTCCATTTTTTATTTTTATGTTACCACCATCGTCTGTTGTGTCCTCAGCTTTTCTTCATGCATCTCCTGCCCAACTTCGCCGAGTGCTGGTGGGACCAGGTGGTCCTGGACATCCTGCTGTGCAACGGCGGCGGCATCTGGCTGGGCATGGTCGTCTGCCGGTTCCTAGAGATGCGGACCTACCACTGGGCCAGCTTCAGGTGAGCCGCGCCCCTCTGGCCGCGCCACAGCTTTCCCCGCGGGCACGGAACTGCTGTCGGAGGTGCAGCCTACGGCACAGTCTTTGATGACAAGAAGTAAATTACACATTAGTAATTGAAACTCATAAATGATTAGAAGCCTAATTTCAGGCATTCACCTAGAAAGTACTAAGTCATTTATGATTTTCTCAAAACTGTCTCCTTTCCACCTGTGTGCCTCAGCTTGCATTCAGACTGCCATCTCTGGATTAATTAGCCCCCTCTCTCCACGGTAACCCCTCAGAGCCTCCTCACACATTGCTGGATTTATTCTTTAAAGAATGTCCCATTCACCATGTCATTCCCCGATGATAGCTTCTCGTGGTCTTCAGGACAAAGTGTGCTTCCGTGGACTTAGCAGGGTACCTTTCTCCACACCCTCCAGGGAACCGAGTGCCCTGAGCCCATGTAAATACTCCCGTCTGCCTGGGTCTGACCTGTGTTCCCAGGGGCCACGGTCCTTCACTTTCCTGACCTGGCTCCCTTGTTACATCGTCAGGTAGTTGTCTCTGACTGTCTAGTTGCGTGTTCCTCCTCTCCTCCGTGCAGAACAGTGCACACCCCGTCATTCTTCATCCTGCTTCTCTGAACTTGCTCCTCAGTTTGACTGGCAGGAGCCATGCCATTGATAAGGAGGAAAAGGACCTGGTAGAGATAATGAAAATAGTCGTTTTTATTGTGTTTAAAACTTTATTTATATAACAAAATATGAGCATTTTTCCAGCATTGAAATTTTTTAACAATATAATTTTAAAGGGTTTCTTCATATTCCAACATATGGGTAAACCATAATGTATTTAAACAATTCCCTTTTATGAGCATTTAGTTATTTCAAACTTTTCACTTTTATAAAAAAGTGGACATTTTGAATATGTGTCTTTGTGTGCATATCTGATTTTTTTAACATAAATTCTTACAACTAGAATATACCAATTTATGTTCTCACCTGTATACACCAATGAATGTGTGTTCATTTCATTATTGCTTTGAATTTTATTTTTAAGCTTTGTCAATTTTATTACACATAAAATTGTGTGGTATTAAATTTCTATTAGATTTTTCTCTTTCATTAGCGCTTTTTCTGGATTAAGGATTTTAACATTTGTCATAAATGTTTCTATTTTGTCATCTCTTTTAATTTTTTTTGTGGTAGTTTTGTCATTTAAACTTCAAAAGCTTTAAATCTTTTTGTTTAGGTTAATGTTGACCCGTATTTTCTTATTCTTTAACGGTTAGGCTTTTTATTATAAGAAATTTTAGAATTCTTTATTTAGCCAATGACTGGAAAGGTTGCTTGTTAATATATTTAAGGCAGTACATATATAATGTAACAGCCCGTAGTTGTGCTGGATACTGCTCCAGGCAAGCTCTATGAGCAGTATGGCGTTCGAGCTTTCTATCAATCCGAGGGGTAGACACTGCATTCTTCTCATTTTAGGGATGACCGTACAGAGACGTAGGTTTAGTAATTCGCTGAAGGACATATAACCAGCGAACTGTTGAGTGTGAATTTGTGTCAGACTGGCTCCTTAAACCCTGACATAATGCTTCCCTACTTTCATATATTTATGCTTCAAATTGGACTTGAGAATTGTTTTGTCAGGTCAACAAACTAATCAACAGAAAATCCCATTGGTGCTTTTTTAAAAATTTTATGAAATGTACAAATGACTATAGATTCACTTAAGTTGAATTAACTTCTTTACTATATGAAGTATTCCAGATCCCAATTATGCCGAATTTCTCTATTTATTCCCAACTATCCCTACATCTTTTGACGAAGTTTGGCCATTTTTTAAAAATACAGGTCCTTCATAGTTCTTGTTTACTTTGGGTAGTTGTATTTTGCTATTGCTTTTTTGCCGCGAATGTGCTTGCTGCAAGGTTTTCTCACTATGTGCTTGTCGATGGGTAGATGAATGAGTGAGGAACAAACCTGGTTTCCCTCTACTTCCCCCACCTCCCTCCAAAGGAATGAAGGCCTGACTTGTTTGCACTTGTGCCTTCAGCACTTAGCACAGTCTGAGACTTAAAGACCCTGATGTCAGTCAGCACTGCTCACTGCTGTGTGCCCTGGGTTTCGGCCCCTGCACTAGCCGGGCAGGGCTGGCATGCACCCCCGCGCCCAGGCCTGCAGCGTGGGCCTGCGTCCTCCAGTTGCTCTCTCTGAGCCTGAATGTTCTCATCTGTAATATGTGACTTTCTGTCATGGGCATACGACATTTTTAATTGAGTCAATCCTGGGATCAAAAAGAAGGTTAAAAATCACGGCTCACTTATCTGAGGGAGAAACAGGGTGAGTGCAGGTGTGGGAGACCGCGAGAATACGGAGCATGTCCTCTTAGTAAACCGCCCCGATCTGGGCGGCAAACAGTGGAGGGGGTCGGATTCTTGCTGGCACCCTCCTTCCTGCCGGGCTCCAGAAGGTGGTCCCCAGTGCCTCTCGGCTTCTTTCGTCAGCCGCTCCGCAAGCAAGGCCTCTCCTGGCTGTGCGGGACCTGACTCTGCGCTGTGCCCGTCAGCCCGGACTTCCCCGGTGTCCCCTGTGCGGAGAGAGGCCCTTGTTGCACAGACAGTTCACACGGAAAGGCATCTTCTTGTGCGGAGCGTTGGTTGTAAACAGTCAGCGCAGAGGAGTTTTTGTTTGTTTGTTTTTTCTTATTTTGGGGTTTTTGTTCTTCCCCTTTCTTATCTCTTCTGATTCTCACTGGAGCTGTTCTCTTCTTACAGGGACATCCACACCACCACAGGGAAAATCAAAAGAGCCATGCTGCAGTTCACTCCTGCCAGCTGGACCTACGTTCGATGGTTCGACCCCAAGTCTTCATTTCAGAGAGTGGCTGGAATATACCTTTTCATGATCATCTGGCAGGTATTCTTTTCAGATGCCCAGAACTAGGGGAAAAAATAAAGCTATCCAAGAATTTAGAGGTGAGGCTAGTTGACATTGCTTACCAGCTAGCTGTTTCATCACGAAGGCATTTTAAAATAGGAATCTTTGAATGACAAGGAACAAATTAAAATTCTCTTAAAGGAGCTCATAGTAAGCATCCATCCCCCAATGAGTTAGGCATTGGATTGCTTTTTAGAAAGATCATTTTCGGGACCAAAGGAACAAATGCAAGGCTTTTTTTTATGTTTCAAATTCAATGTGTGATTTTTAAAATTGTGCCTAGGCTCTTGCCACTTTGGGTAATTTATTTTATTTTTTAAAATATGTTTTCATTGATTTTAGGGAATGAGAGAGTGAGAGATAGAAACATTAATGATGAGAGCATCATTGATCGGCTGCTTCCTTGTATGCCCCCTACTGGGGATCAAACCCGCAACTGAGGCGTGTGACCTGACCAGGAATTGAACCGTGACTATCCCTGCAGATCACACACCTGACCCAAGTGACAACTGTGTGAAACAGGAAGCATGACAAGTAGCTGGTGCCCCCAGGTGCTTCTCCCAGCACCCAGTACCTCCCTCTTGACCCCCGTTGGCTGATGCCCATGTTGTACTGGCTGTTACAAGTCTCAGTAGCAACCCTTGGAAGACCCCAGGTGTCCTCTGAAAATGCTTTGAACAGACCAGTTGTTTTTAGTTGTAGAATTCCCGTAAGGGGATATATGATTCTGACTTAGAATGAAGTACCAGGTTGACTGCTGCCTCCTTCTTTTTCAGCTGACTGAGCTCAACACCTTCTTCTTGAAACATATCTTTGTGTTCCAAGCCGGTCATCCACTGAGTTGGTGTAGGATTCTCTTCATTGGTGGCATCACGGCGCCCACAGTGAGGTAATGCTGTACAAGTCTGACTGTCACTTAACCTGCTTTGTATTCTCCTGGTTAGCATGAGGGAATTCACATAAACTAGCAGATTTTCCATGAAACTATCATTGTCCAGAATTATATGTTCATAATATGAAGAAAATGTTTTGCTCAGACCTCAGTAACAGAAGTGAATAATCAAAACCACAACATTATTTTCAAACCCCTTATAATCTCCAGTGCTTATTAAAAAAACATGAGCAGCAGTGATGTTGAGGTTCCCTTTTTAATGAGATTATTGGAAAATACAAATGTTTTTATGGTAGATCTGAAGTCATAAATGATATTTATTTTTTTAATAACAGTTGACATTCAATATTTTTAATATATTTTTGTGATGTATTTTTATTGATTTCAGAGAGGAAGGGAGAGGGAGAGAGAGACAGAAACATCAACGATGAGAGAGAATCATCGACCAGCTGCCTCCTGCATGCCCTACACTGGGGATTGAGCTCACAACCTGGGCATGTGCCCTGACTGGGACTTGAACCGTGACCTCCTGGTTCATAGGTCGAAGCTCAACCACTGAGATACATCGGCTGGGCAAAGACCTGAATTCTTTATTACTAGAATTCTTCAGTGGGGTCTTTGGGGTGAAGAGATGATAGTTCTGGATAAGCTTTAGGTATAAGTGAATCCCCTGAAGTTTAATGCAAAGTCCTGTGTGTTTTATATTCCTTTATAGATGGCTTTCATAAAATCCTCAAAGTTTATTATCCCAAAACGATGATGAGCTCCTGGTTCGGATGCAGCTTCTGAAGGGACGGGTTGAGCACTAGTGTGTGGCTAGTCCACATCGAAATGTGCTATAATGTAAAACACCCCGGACTGTGGAGAGTTAGTACAAAAACAATACAGAGCACTTCTTTATAATGTTTCTAATAGATTGGGTTAAATAACAAAGATTATGAAAATTTCATCTGTTCATTTTTGCATTTCTTATGTGGCTAGTGGAAAATTTTAAATTGCATTTGCGGCTTATGTTGTATTTCTGTTGGGTAGGTGCTGCTCTAAGTCTTTCAACTCTATATCATTGCCCACCACTTTTTTAAAAAAAAATTTTATTTTGTCAGTAACATTCAAAATCGTTGGCATTCAGTGACTGCGAGGTCCATTCTGGCCTCTGAGAGCCAGGAAACATCTATGTTTTTTGCCTGGTTACCATCAGCCACCTTGGCCTGGAGGGAGCCAGAGGAGACAGTTTATGACAGCACTGGTGACTCTCAGAATCGCCTCCACAGAGGGAGACTGAGGCGCCCACTGGGGCTGCTTTGGCTCAGGGCTCTGGGACCTGTCCCTGAACCAAACCATCTTTGCCAATAACCAGGCTCCCCTCCTCGCAGCCCAGCCCGAACTCCTAACCTCTCGCAGGAACGTCTCAGCAGTCACCAGCTTCCTAGTTCCTTAAAGAACTAGACCAGGCGGCTGGAGCGCGTGGAGCAGGGCAGGACATCTGTCTACTCATCTGTCACAGTAATTCAACTCCATGTTGACTGGCTGTCTTACAGAGGCTCAGTGAATTCCCCCTTTGTCCTTCCAGACAGTACTACGCTTACCTCACCGACACGCAGTGCAAGCGCGTGGGGACTCAGTGCTGGGTGTTTGGGTAAGTCCCTGCCACTGTGGAGGCTTAAAAATCGCTTTGCTATTTCCTGACACTGTGTTGAATGCCTTTCAATGAAGGTGTCCTAGGAAGGCTTGCTGATGTTTTTAGATGGCTTTCTTTTGTGGAGGGTTTTTTTTTTACCTTAGTTCTTTTTATTCTCAGAAGATAAAGTATAAATACAGTGAATTAGATAATTCCCTTATAATCCCTTTCAGTTAAGGTAGATTAAAAGCTTCAAATTTGACTTTTCCAAATGTTAATAGATATTTTTGCTTGTGTGTTTTTATTTTTTTACATTTATTTTTCAATTAGAGTTGACATTCAATATTATTTTATATTAGTTTCAGCTGTATAGCATAGTGGTTAGACATTTATATAATTTACGAAGTGATTCCCCTTGGTAAGTCTAGTACTCACCTGGCACCATACGTAGTTATCCCAATATTATTAACTGTATTCCCTATGCTGTACTTGATATCCTCCTGACTGTTTTGTAACTGTCAATCTGTACTTCTCAATCCCTTCACCTTTTTCACCCAGTCCCCAACCTCCCTCTCTGGAAACCATCAGTTTGTTCTCTGTACCTGTGAGTCTGTTTGTTTGTTTATGTAGATTCCACGTATAAGTGAAATCGTTTGCTATTTGTCTTTCTCTGACTTATTTCACTCAGCAAAATTAATACCTTCTAGGTCCATCCATATTGTCACAAATGTTAAGATTTCATTCTTTATGGCCAAGTGATATTTCATTGTATATGTATATGCATCACATCATCTTTATCTACTTGTCTTTTGATTGATACTTGGGTTGCTTCGGTATCTTGGCTATTGTAAATAATGCTGCAGTGAACATAGAGGTGCACATATTTTTTCCAATTAGTGTTTTGGGTTTCTTCGGATATATACCCAGAAATAGAATTACTGGGTCATGTGGCAGTTCTGTTTTTAATCTTTTTAAGGAACCTCCATCTCCTTTCCATAGTGGATGCACCAATTTGCAATCTGCCAACAGTGCATGAGGGTTCCCTTTTCTCCACATCCTTGCCAGCACTTGTTTGTTGATTTATTGGTGTTAGCATATGGTTTCCTTTACTAACATTACCTTTTCTGATTTAAGATTAGAATAGTTAATTGGCAAATTATAGAAAGATGGTATAGAAACTGCATTTGAAGAAATATTAGGAAATCAAAGGTATCTCCCACCTAGAACTCAGATGCCTTATTTTATTAAATAAATTAGATACAAAATGGATTTTTCCAATATCATCTGAATTTGGTGATAAGTTTGGGACATCATTTTGTGATGGCATTACCTATACTTTTTATGTTATTTCACATCAAAAAGACCCTGTAAAGCCCTAGCTGGTTTGGCTCAGTGGATAGAGTGTCGGCCTGCAGACTGGAGGTTCTTCCAGTTTGATTCCAGTCAAGGGCACATACCTGGGTTGCGGGTTTAATCCCCAGTGGGGGGCATGCAGGAGGCAGCCAATCAATGATTCTCTCTCCTTGATGTTTCTCTCTCTCTCCCTTTCCCTTCCTCTCTGAAATCAATAAAAATATATTTTTTTAAAAAAGACCCTGCAGCCCTAACTGGTTTGGCTCAGTGGATAGAGCGTCAGCCTGTGGACTGAAGGGTCCCAGGTTAGATTCCGGTCAAGGGCATGTACCTTGGTTGCGGGCACATCCCCAGTGGCAGGTGTGCAGGAGGCAGCTGGTCGATGTTTCTCACTCGTCAATGTTTCTAACTCTCTATACCTCTCTCTTCCTCTCTGTAAAAAATCAATAAAATATATATTCTTTAAAAAAAAGACCCTGCAAAACAGCTACTTGATATATTCCAAGGTGTAAGTTCATTATCCCCAAGAGAATTAACACTTAGCCACATGGTCAGAATTTATTGTCTTGTTATGGATACAAAAGCTGTATCTGTATTTACTATTATTTAAGTGATGAAAGAAACCACAGGTTATCTAATTTACAGTGTGCCCCCCCCCATGTGAAATGTGAGACTGTCTTCAATATGCCAGGCCAGTGGTTCTTAAACACCATCAACGATTCACATGCCGTTTAGCATTTGAAGTTCTAGAGACATCCAGCAAATCTGCACCACATTTTCAGTCCCTTAGGTCACTTAGATTCAAAATGCTAACTTCTAAATTGAGTGTGAAAGTATGTATTTGATGAAAACCTATAGTAGGGAAAAATTACTACTTTCCACAGATCCTGGTGACTGAGTTTCACAGCCTCCTCCCACCCTCATCTTGCCTTCCTCCAGTCCACTCTCTGTTTCAGGCCCTTGGTGCTCACGGTGCTCACGCTGCTAGGGCAGCTTCCCTCTCCCAGCACCCTCCCTCATCCCATCCTCCTGGGATGGTGCCCCTTCACCCTGCCTCCCTGCCCCCTCACTCGGAGGCACCTCCACGACAGCCCCACGCTCCTGGCAGGAATGGACTAGTTTTAATTATGTTTTTTAGCAGCCGAATCCCTTTCCTCAAATGACAGCCTGCCCCAAACCCTAACATACATCAGAACAAGTGAGCGGAACTGTGCTGGGTATCCCCACTTGGCCCTCTTCTCGCTGCCGCCCCCCCGCCCGGGTTCCCGGGAGGTCAGAGTTCCAGGAGCGCAGTGAAGTGTGCTTTCTGGTAAGGCCCCCACCCACCCGGCTACCACTTCCTCCAAAAAGGCACTGTGCTCCCCCTAATCAGAACGGACTCACTGTGGAACGCTTCCTGGCTTTGTGCGATGGTGTGATAGCTGGGTCACCTTATCTGTGCCTCACTTCCACTGGGGGAGGGAGGGAGGGTCACCCCGGCCTGGAGCCCCGCTAGAGCCTCCAGGGCAGCAGTGGGCAGTGCTGTGCGTTGCAGGAGGCAGTGGCAGCCTCAGGGTCCCCCCAACCCCCCGCCCCCAGCTTACACACTCTGAGCCCCGAGCTTCCAGTCTGCAGTCTCCTGCTTGCTTATTTTCTTTTCTTAAATATATTTTATTATTTATTTTTTACAGAGAGGAAGGGAGAGGGATAGAGAGTCAGAAACATCGATGAGAGAGAAACATCGATCAGCTGCCTCCTGCACACTTCCACTGGGGATGTGCCCGCAACCCAGGTACATGCCCTTGACCGGAATCGAACCGGGGACCTTTCAGTCCGCAGGCCGACGCTCTATCCACTGAGCCAAACCGGCTTCGGCCTGCTTGCTTGCTTGTTCCGTGCCCCGAGGAGCTCTGTACCCGGCTTCCTCCCCGGCCTGTCTGTGAAGAGCAGGCTCCAAAGACAGTGCGAGAGTGAGAGCGCTGACCTGCCTCCGCCCGGAGTTCATGAGCTTCCCCCTTGTAATTCGAGATAAAAATGGCACCGGAGGGAGGGAGCCCTGACGCCCTGACGGAATTTCATCAAACCACAGTAGGTCAGTTCGGTAAAGATCGGAGCGATTTCAATTTGCACTGAGTTCAGGGAGGCCTCCCCACCCTCCCTTGCCCCCCCACCTCCCCACACACACACAGGTGGGCCAGAGGGTGCGCTGTCCCCGCTGACAGGCCCAGTACAGGCTCCCCCCGGCCCAGGCCCCAAAGCAGCAGCCATTTGAGTCTTGTACAAAAGTAACGTTAACCTTCCGAAAGGATGTTCTTTATTGGAGTCCCCCTGGGGCAGTGCTGTGACTGGAGAGGCCACGTGATTGTTTGGTAGCGCCTCTCACAGCTCCACTCGACCTCTCCCACTCCTGCCCCCTCAGCAGCGCTCAGTTCAGCCACCAGGTGGGTCATATTTAAATGTAAATTGAATCATGGAAAGTCCTAGGGAGGCCCTACAGACCTTTTACTCTAAGACTCAACACTGCCCCTTCCCCTCACTCTAGGCCGCCCCACCGCCCCCCTTCCCAGCCAGTCTTTGCTCAGCGGTCACCCCACTGAGAAGGCCACATGCATGGACAGTGGCTTAGCCAAGAGTCCTTAGCGTAGGAGCAAAGCACGTCCTAAATTTGGTGACTGAGAAGTTCAGGTCTTCAGAACAAACTTGAGATTCTTATGAAGTCAGCTGTGAGGTCAGACCTGCATCTTAAAGCGAAATAGGAAGAAAAATGTTAGCGTAAGGGGACGGAGTACGTTGTGAAACTCGTTTCAGTGTGTGTGTGTGTGTGTGTGTGTGTGGACTGGGCCACAATAAAAAGTGTGTTTCTGCCCTGGGTCTCAGATCACAGAAGTTAGAGAAACACAGATCTGGTCTGCTGGTCACGGTGCTTTAGAAAGGTGACTCATGAGTAAATACCCAGAATCCCCTCACAATAAGCTCAGGGCCTCTGCCGGACCTAAGGGCAGGCGGGCACACCTCTTTCCTGGGCTGAACATTCCCTTGTAGTTCAGGTCCCCGCTACAGGTTAACTGTTCTTTGTATGTTCACTCACAGGCACCTGCCCCTCACTGCAGCCTGGAAGTAAGCAAAGCTTCGCTGCCCTCTAGTGTCAGCTCACGCTCTAAACCTTGGGACCACGGGACGCTCAGACTTACCCCTAAAGCCTCCCGGGTACCTCAGCTAAAACAATGCTTGGTTGGGGTTGGGGTTGGGGTAGTCTCCACAGACTCAGGCCAACCACTCCCAAACCTTGTTTGGTGAGGATGAGGGGAAAAGACAGCCCCAGACTCTACAGATACATTCCGGAGATTTCCCGTTTTGCTGAGGTGTCTCTGGCTCCAGGCTCCCGGCTGTTTGGAGCGCCCGCACATTTGATGATTGCAGTGACCCCCCCGTTCAGCCGGTGGTAGTGGCACCCAGGGCCTCTGGGCCCTTTTCCTTTGAGGGTGTCTGTGCAGCTGCCCAGACCCCGACTGCAGATCCCCCCTCAAGGGGAGCACTCACCCGGATGTGTCTGAAACCAGTATGTGTTGAGCAGTCTGTGGGATCACAGGCAGCGGTGTCACCCTCACCTCATCCGTTCTTACCTTGAGCTCTGAACCTTAGTACGTGTTTGATCTTTATATTTGTAAGCGAAGATTAGAACGTAAGAGTGGCTTTTTTTCTTTGATGTTTTCATTAAAAGAATAAAACATGAAGTGTTTTTTTAAACATTTTTGTATTTAGCAAAATTGCTTACAGATCAAGAGAGGATAAAAAGTTTATATTGTCGGCAAACATAGGCGATAGTGAATCTGGAAATTCTTAGAAGGCTGGAGGGACTGTGATTGCATCAAGTTATTGGAAGACTCACTTGCCGGCCCAGACTCAGCCTGTGCGCCGCGGAGGGCAGAGTTAGGACCCTCGGGTAGAACTAGGCAGATACCAGCCTGAGACAAGAGAAGGTTTCCCAGCATCCAGAGACTGGGAGGCAGTGTGGGCCTCCTGCAAAGGTAGGTGGTGGCTGTCCACCCTGGGGTACCAGGCCCCAAGCTGGACGAGACCAGGTGCCTCCAGCTCTGGAAATGGATGAGCTGAGATTTTAGTCTTAGAGCGAAGGAAGAAGTAAAACGTATTTTATTGTGTCTGGGGAGGGGCGGAGGGATGAATAGGCAGAGTGCAAAGGATGTTTAGGGCCGGGAAACGATGCTGCATGATTCTGTAGGGGTGGATATGTTGTTGTGCATTTGTCCAGACCCCTAGAAGGTACAGCATCAGGAGTGAGCCCCAGTGTCAGCTGTGGACATGAGGTGACATTGACGTGTCAGTGTAGGTGCATCAGTTGTAACCGTGTACCACTTTGGGGCAGGCTGTTGACAGTGGGGTGGGGGGACTGTGCGTGTGGGGGGGCAGGCAGTATAAGAGAAATCTGTACCTTCTCAATTTTCCCGTGAACCCAAAACCACTCTAAAAAATAAAGTCTTCACAAAAAGAAAGGTGGAATAATAGTAAAATAAACTTTTTATTAAATATATATGTGTATGTGTATATATAATACACGCACACACACACACACACAATTGACCCTTGAGCAACATGGAGATCAGGGGCATCAAGCCCTGAAGTTGACAATTTGCATATAACTCTTAACTCCCCGCAAACTTAACTACTAGTCGCCTGCTGTTGAACAGAAGGCTTTCCGATGACATAAACAGTTAACACGTATCTGTATGTTCTATGTATTGTATGTGCATTCTTACACTAAAGTAAGCTAGAGAAAAGGAAGTGTTATTAAGAAAATCGTAAGGAAAACACATTTACAGTATTTATAGAAAAAAGTCCACATATAAGTGGGGACACACAGTTTAAACCCGTATTGTTCAGGGGTCAAATGTATTTTATGTTTGAAGGAAGTGCAGTGGGGTAGAACGGTGTCATTTTGTGGGGGACCTGCTATCACTGTTTGGGGCGGAAATCTTATGACCAAATTCTGTAAACTTTTTAATGGAATAATGCATATTTCTGGGAAGGTATATGTGCTGATAATGTGAATTAGTATTTAACCTCTTGTTCTTTGTTTAATTAGGGTCATTGCTTTCCTGGAAGCTATTGTTTGCATAAAATTTGGACAAGATCTCTTCTCTAAGACACAGATACTCTATGTTGTACTTTGGCTTCTTTGTGTGGTAAGTCATTATTTTTTTTACCCAAAGGGTTAAACTCCCCATGATGTCTCTTTGGGGGAAAAAAACACCTCTCTTGTGTACCAAGGTTTCTTAGAAATTCATTGTAATAACCTAGGAATGGTCACCAATCTGAAGTTCAAGAATAAGCACACAGAACCACATGGCTTGCGGAAGGGTCCCCCTTCAGGGGTCCTGGTCGGAAGCCCACTTCTCTGCAGGTGCCTCATACATGCATTCATTTTATTATAACGGGCATCGTCTACACACCCCGAGCATCCCAGGCTGCCACAAGCGACAAGGGCAGTTACAGTGCCCATAGCAAACACATCCATGCAGCCATTTCTGTACCAGCTGTAGTTCATAGGCCGTGGGAGATGGTTTGAAGGTAATCTGACTGCAGTTTCTGCCCCACCGGCCGGCTCTCTAGGCCACGCCTGGGTGGAGTGAGCGCCCTCTCTTGACGGGCAGCGCACTGGGCCTGCAGCTCCATCGTCCTCGGACTCTTCCCTCGCCTCTAATGGGAAGTGAGAGCTTACCTCGCTGACACATTGTGACTGTCTTTCTTAACTTAGGTGTTTTATTATTTTGGAGAAAAGTCTCATTTTACATTTAAGCGTAGGATTCTTTATTTACTTGGTCTAGAAGATTAATTTGCACTTTCTTTATAATCATTGAAAATTTCTAATATATTTGGAAGTAGAGTAGATGACCCCTCATGTACCCATTATTTATTCAGTTCCAACAATTATCAACTCACAGCCAGTTTGTGTCCTTCTATTTCCTACTCGTGTCCACCCCAAATTATTTTGAAGCAGATCCACCTGTAATATTTTGGGGTGTATCTCTAAAAGAAGAAAAAATTGCTTTTTTTTTTGTTTAATGCAACCACCATATCATTATCACATTTGAAAAAGCATTAACAATAATTCCTTAGCATTATCAAATATCTAATCAAAGTTCGGATTACTAACGTGTTCTTAAATTTTGTATTAGGAAAATGTATTTGAATCAGTACCCACCCTTTACAATTGTTGGCATGCCTCTTAAGTCTCTTTTAATTTATAATTCCCTTCTATCTCTAGCTCTCTCACCTTTGCAGTTTACTTGTTGAAGAAACCAGTTCTTTTGTCCTGTAGGTTTTCCCACAGGTCTGGATTTTCCTGATTTCATCCTGTATGTAATTGAACAGATTTCTCTGTCCTCTACATTTTCTGTAAATTGGTAGCTGAATCTAGAGGCTTAATCAGATTCAGGTTTGTGTGGTTTTTTTGCAAGACTAAACTTTGTATTTTTATGTGTTTTTTGTTGCCTTTCACGGTTTCTATTTTTAGGGTTACTTGTGAGAAATTCTAACTGTGCCAGGGTACCTGGAGCCGGTTCTGTCCTGTTTTAACTTGAACAACAATGGTTTCCTTTGTACTGAAATTCCAGAGTTCGCACTCTGTCCCATTGAGCCTCGGTGCAGGGGTTGGTTAGGAGAGCGTGCAGATGTGTGTGGAGATTGTAACAAGTGCTGTGACCTCCGGTGTGTGAACTGCGGTGTGACTGACTGACCTCACCTGGTGCCAGTGGGCACACAGAGTAGTGGAGGCCGGGGCACTCCTGGGATGTGGGCAGGTGTCCAGCCAACCGGGCACAGCTCCCCCACCTCCTCGGCCCCCATGGCATCAGTGGCCTCACGATGGTGCCCAAGAAGCTCGCTCTGGTCACCCCACCTGCAGGCACCCCATCAGTCTCTCTCTAAGTTGTAGAGACTTGCTCTCTGTTTTACTTATTTGACACTTCCCATAGGCCTCCTTATGTTGGTGATTTGCGATTTGCATTGGTGTCTGTGATTGTGACCTTATTAAGGACATGAAGCACTTCTGGTCCTCCCGTCGATCTCTCCCTCACTTAGCAGGGTCCCTGCGTGTTCGTGATTCCTTCACACATCGAGTGCTCGTCAGCGCTGCACCTGGTGCGGGACGCCCACAGATAGATGATGGGGTGAGACATTAGTGCTTACCCTGTGCAGACAGCGTTCTCAGCCCTTCTCGTGAGTTGCACAGCTCTACACGTTGAGGGGAAGCACTCCATTGGCCCTCTGTTGTTATGAATGAATAAAGGCGCAGGGAGGTTCGTCACTTGCCCAGCCACACGGAGGGTAAGTGGCAGAGGTTGCCCCTCCAAGGGTCTCCACATCTGGACGGGAATTATATGTACAAAGGAGTGCTGTTAACGTGTGCTAAGTCCCAGAGCTGAAGGAGCACTGGGGAGAGCACGTACGAGGTGGGGAGTTGGCCAGGCTCCCAGGAGATAATGAGTGAGGGGTCCCGTGAACGGCTCTCCCATCCCTTGGATGCCCCCGCTCCTCTCCTCTGTCACTCTCTGGTCAGCAGGTCACCAGGTTCTAGTCACTCAACCATGTGGCCCAGCTCCACCCTCCTCTTCCCACTGCCTGTGTAGCCGTCTACACACCCATACTCTCTCCATCCTGCCCTTGAGATCCATCCTCTACACCGCCCCACCGAGCGATCTTCCAGAATTCAGGTCTCAATCCCTTTCCCTGCTCTGAGTCGTTCCCTGTTGCTGGGGGGTTAAGAGGCCCAATCATACAATATATCCTCCCCCAGAATGATGAGGAGAGAGTGGGAGGAGGATCTGCAGATGAGAGGAGCATATTGATCAGCTGCCTCCTGCCCGTCCCCAACAGGGGATCAAGCCCACAAACCGGGGCCTGTGCCCTGACGGGGATTGAACTGTAACCTCCTGGTTCATAGGTCAACGCTAAACCACTGAACCCACCAGCTGGACTCAGGGCCTTTTTTAAAGATCGAGATTGATCTCAAACTCAGGAGTGAGGTGAACGTGACTCAGTAAGGAATGTGAGGTTATCACACCAGGCCTCCCACATGACTCCCAGGAGCGAAGCCCCTCCTGCTCCCCTTGCTGGGTAAGAACATACCAGGACTTTAGGTTAGCGATTAGGGGGGAGAAGGTGGCCTGCTGGCTCAGAGCGCCCCCCAGCGGGCGTCTGTCTCATCAGTGTCGGTGAGCGGGGACATGGTGAGCAGGGGGGACCTGCCTTGCCCTGACCTGGAGGCCAGCCGGGTTTGACACCCTCATTGCCGCCACAGCCTTGGCGCTCATCCCGCATATTTTTCTTCTCTTTCTTATTTCCTTTCTTTAAACAAAATCTGTACAATTGCTGTTTTAAATTTAGGCCTTGACATTTTAAGTGGGTACTTGCCTAGATTTCCACAGGTGTGATTGCAAACCCCAAATTACAAGCTTTTGTCTCCTGGGAAGGCGTGAAACGGGCCTTTTGTACCAGGTGAAGTGGTAAGTTAGTTGGGCAGCCACAGTGGGCTCTTTGTGTGGTGACTGTGCTGATAAGCTCACCGCCGGCCCCCTGCAGAGCTGTCTGCTGAGCTGCCCTCTTGGTGGTGGGGGTGGGGCTGGGGACTGAAGCAGAAGAGCCTCTCCACCTGCCCTCTGGTGGGCAAAATTCAAAGTGACAGCGTAGCCCTCACTTCCCATTGGCCTAGTGGAGTGACCTTTCTCTGGGCCGCCTCCCCACCACCACAACAAGCAACTGACTGGTCTGGTCTGGGGAGGTGGGACCCATCCTCCCCAAAGGGCGCCCCCCCCCCCGTCCAGTGAAGCATAGGACGGCCTGTTTTGCTCCTTGGAAAGGACCTCGCACACACATAGGCCAGCACACTGCAAATCCTCTGGTCTCTCCCACTCTTTGCAAACCTTGAAGGTGGTCCATTCAGTGGGTGGTGTATGTTAGAAATCTGAGCGTGTACTAGCATATGGTAAAGATGAGAAGTTTTTCTTTTATAATTTTAATACATTCATTCATTGCCTAATTTTTTGATGGGGGAATCTGAGCCTTTTTTTTGTCTCAAATCTATAGGTGGATGCCAGCTTGCGTGTGGATTTAGTGTAAATGGACTGACGTCCTGTGTGTGTCATGTTCTCTCCTCCGGGCTGCTCTTCCCACTCCCCTGATCGGGGGAGAGGCCAGTCAGGTTCTTCTTCTCTCACAGACACTTAGTAAATGTTGGTAACTTAGAGGAGCCGGCAGAGCTAAGCCACTAGCTGCCTGCAGATTTCCCAGCCCTGCCTCCTGCACTAGCTCCTCCCTCCCGACTGGGCAGGGCGAATGCTTGGATGTTGGTGCTTCCCGTTCTGGGCTGGATGAGTGGAGGATGAGGGGGAGAGATGCGAAGATGTGTGGCATGAAGCCCTCTCTATCCCGACAGCCATCCCTGCACCAGGATGGGGGTATCCGTAGGCCTGTGCTCTGGCCCCAGTTCCACCACACACTAGCTGTGTGTCCTCCTCAGGGCCACGTTCATTCCTCTTCTGTGAAAGGAGGGGACTTGAAATTAATGATCTGTGGGATGACCCTTATAGACCTAAAGTTATGATTCTTAGAAAGAACGGGAAGCATTCCTCAAGAAGCGAAGGCTCCCCCATGATGCCACACCTGTTCCCACGTTGGGCCGAGGTGCTAGGTTCTCTAGGTCCTCGGCAGGAAGGTGGGGTTAGGCAGGAGGCGGGCGGTGGGAGCGGTGCCTGAAGAAGTAGTGGGAGTGCGCAGCCTTGAGGTGCAGGCTGATCCACCTGCCACCAGGGGGCGCCTGCAGGTGCTGAAGGGCTCACCTGTCCTCAGTCTCCAGGAACTTGCCCCCTCTTCTCTCTCCCCTCTCCCCTCTCTCCGCCATCACTCAGGCTAGGCGGCCAGGAGCTTCCCTGGCTTTGTTTTGTGGCCATTTTTAGACTCTGGGTTCCTGTAGAAGCTGCTGTTCCCTTCAGTTAGGGTATAATGCAGGGTGTGGTGCAGGGTGCGTGGGGATGCTGGGGAAGTAGGGTGTCAGTTTTCCCTGCCTCTGGGCCCCAGGGACCACTCCCTTCTCACCTCACTGAGGAGTGTACAGGGCATTTTTAGTTCCTCTTGACTTGCCTGTCTACTCAAACAGCAAAATCAACAGCCACCAGAACCGGGGTCAGCGGGGCCACCGAGGCTAAGCAGCACCGGAAGGCTGTGCAGAGCCGGGCAGCAGCGTCCTGCGTGTTCCGTCCCCAACACGGGGCCTGTTTGTCCCGAATGCCCTCCAGACTGGGGCCCAGACAACGAAACTGCCCTTTGTGCAGAAGTCCTCTTCCCCTTGGACGCGACAGACGGATCCTTGCATCTCCCCGCGGGGTGGAGGGGACAGGGTGGCCTGTGGCAAACCCTGCATCCTCTTGAGCAGAGCCCGGTCGCTCAGAAGCGCCTCCCGCTTTCCCGCGTCCCAACACGGCTTGCGTTCTGCTAGTGCAGCCACCAGTCGGAGCTGCGCGCGAAACCTCTTGGCCAAAGCCTCGGCGATGCTCCCACTCCTCTGCGGGCTCATCTCGCCCCAGCCCAGGGGAGTGCCCGGAGGAGCGCGTCCAGCGCCTTGTGTGAATTCCCGTGGACACCCAGAGCTCTGGGGCGTGGGGTTTGTGCAACAACGTCCATGAAATGTGCTGTTTCCCTTGCAGGCTTTCACCACCTTCCTGTGCCTGTACGGCATGGTGTGGTACGCGGAGCACTGTGGTCACCGGGGAAAGGTACGCGGGGCAGAGGCCTGTGCTCACCGTGGTCAGGGCAGCTGAGCGTAGCCCAGCGCAGGCTCCTGGGGAACATGCTGCGGCCTCACCCTGTAGAAACTGAACCAGCCCCGCATTCACTCCCTATCGGTGGCTGGCTGTCTGGGCTTGTCACTCCTTGTTCCGTACGTCAGAGTATTTATCCTCCTTTTGTGAGAGGTTTAGAACTTGTTTGTTACAGCGTGTGGGGAGGGCCTGGATCGCTCTGGGGAAGGCTGCCTCTTATTCCCAGCCCTTCCACTTTGTCCCAGCCTTCTCCGTGCCCCAGCCTGGGATTCTTGCAAAACGCCTGCCTGCCCACCTTGAGTAGACACGAGGATTAACAAGAGAGTGGATGTGTGCGGGCTTAAAGTGCTATAGCAGTCTTGTCAACTGTAATTTTTTTAAAGTAACATCTTCGCCCTTTATTCATACCTTGAGTCTAAGGAACTAAAGGTACTTGCTAGGAGCGTATTCTGCATCACTTGGGAGAGGACCTCGGCTTCATAGCTGAGAAATAGAAGCGCGAGGAGGTCCTGGCATGGGGTGGTGTGGCCCGAGCCGCTAGGGGAGGGCAGAGCCTGTCGCTTGCTTGCCTGCCATGTCTTCCCAGGGAGGGCTCCAGATTCCTCACTAAGCCCTCCCGCCTCTCTCCCCAGACCTTCTCCGAGTGTGAAGACGGCAGCTACAGCCCAGATATTTCCTGGCCTCACGGGAAAGGGACAAAAGGTATCTCTTCTTTGCTCACTGTTTAAGCTTCACTGGCTCCTGCCGTCCCAAGGCCCAGTAAGGAGACTGAGTCAGTATTTTGCTTCTGCCTGTTGATCAGCATGTGCCCCGAAGGGTCTCAAGCTTACTCGTCCCGTGCCTCCCGTGCCTTCTAAGAAAACATGCCACGTGCTCGCAGGATCTGCCCAGGAAACTTGCTTAAGAAGAGGCGCCGCTAGTTCTGCCTCCTCTGGGCAGGCGGACGTCACCAGGCCCGCACAGCTCCCGCTTCCCGCCAGGAGTGTTCTTCCCCCAGCTCTGTCCTGAGTGAGGGTTGGGAAGGACTGTGTGCCCGAGGGGTAGCTGGATGGACCCCTTTACCCCAGAGGCAGGCCAGCGGGAGAGGGATTTCAGTGGTGAAGTCAGGGATCTCCCCCTGGCCTCTCTCCAAGGAGCGTTTGGAGATGATTTGGGGCCACCTGGTTATTTTAAAGAATTAGGGACATGAGATAATGACACTGAGGACGCTCCACTAGATAGCAGTTCCTATGAGCCCACTGGGAGGCCTGACTGAAGGAGAGAATTAAGCCAGAGGCTGAGTTTCAGCTCTGAGAATGGCCCAGAATGCAGTGGGCCGGGGAGAGGAAGGCGCAGTGTCCTGGTTGCCCCCCGAGTTCTTTTGGGGTCAAGCCTCTCCGAGCTCTCCCTCGGGAAGACACTGGCATACACTCCACTGCTGCGTTTCCAGCCCCCTCCCCACCCCCCCACCCCCGTTGAGATGGTTTTTGCCAAATCCAGGAGTTGATCAGCAAGCTGTTGTAGCATGTTGATAGAAGCGGGCAGAGGGGTTCCCCAGGGCTCCCCGATTCACAGCCCGCCCCTCACAGATCAGTTTTGGCACTTGCGGGCACTTCTCCACTGAAAAGGCTAAGAGCAGTAAGCAGTGCTGGAGATACATGTCAATAAAAACAAAAAGAATAGTAAACAAAAAGGAAAAGATCTTCAGTGGTAAAAGCCTCCTGGACTAAGCCAGATGCCCCTTCCAGTGGAGGCCACACCCTCCGCACTTCCACCTCCCAGACCCTCCCCCTGCCCTGCTGGTGCCGCTGATTGCTCAGCTGATGGGAGGTCCCTCTCTGCACCCCAGACCACACAGCCTGGCAAGCGATGTGTTGCCCTTGGAGACGGCGCCTCTGGAGGGCATGTGGCATCTTCGCTGCGGGGCTCCAGCGCTGTTTGTCATGAGCAGATCTGTAAAGTGGCCTCCAGGTCAAATGACCGAGGGCATGTGGTCTGTTTAATTTTGTAAAGTCAAGAAGCCTGTCCAGTTTAGGGGTTTAGAGATGGGTGTGTAGCGTGTCAGGTGTGGGACCCTGGATCGTGCACTCGGCTGTGAGGGCAGACGACACCCATGCGGTTTCTGTTCTCATTGCCCCTCCCTTGTGCTTTGATTCCATTTGTATGCTCACTTCTGGTTCCCGTCACCATTCACCCTGCACATCCTTCTAGGGGACACCACCCCACTCCCCCCCAGGCTGTGTGCCCTGCCTTCCCAGGCAACAGCTGAAGCTGAACTGGGAAGGGCCCCCTCTCTTCTAGACAAAGGAAAAGGAGGGCTTTTGCGTTACTGTGCAGCCAACCTCATCCCCTTTATGGCCTGAATCCACCCAGCAGTGAGGGTCGCTGTGGGCTCAGCTCTGGGGTGTCCCTGCTGGGCCTTCGTTTATGAATGAGCCACTAGGTGGCGCGCAAGGATCAGTGGAAAAGCCTGCACTTCACCCACAGGCCTAGGGCGGCTGGGCCGCTGCCAATCTGAGGGAGCCCGGGAACCCCGTGCCCACGGTGACCCCAGCGCCCACGGTGACAGTGACCTGTCCCGGTTCCTTTGACCAGGTTCTGAAGACAGGCATCCCGGCAACAGCGAGAGCCATTCTTCCAGAAGAAGAAACCGACATTCCAAGTCAAAAGTCGCCAACGGCGTCGGGAAGAAATGAAGAGCTGGCGAATCCGCGTGTCCGGAGAGTGCCTAGGGCTGAGGGAAGCGGAACCATTGCACCTCCCGCGGGGAGGCCGACATGGACAGTGCGGACGGGAGGCGGAGCGGGGACTCGGGGTGTGTCATCATCTGAGGGTGCAGTCTTTCCCACAGACCGGCCACAGCAGGCGGACACTGCCTGGGGCCCTTTGCCAAGGCGGGTCTCTTTAAGGTCAGCACTTGGCATGCGGGCACCAGTACAAGCAGGACGTGTTCGAAGGAAAAGGTCGCTGTCCTCAGCTGCCAAGAGCCGCGTGCGCTGGCGAGTCCTGTGGGCACCGGGGAAGCTCTTCGCTCTCCAGGGCGTTCGCCATAGAGCGGTGCACGGCCCCAGCTGTCAGGAACCTGCCTTTCCATCCGATTGGTTTACACTCAGGCCGCTTGTCTGTATTTTATTTTGTTGTCATTTGCTTTTAAGTCACGATGCTTAACCACCTTCAGAAGCCACAGCTGGAGCTGAACTGGGGAGGCCCCCTCTCTTCCAGACAAAGGAAAAGGAGGGCTTTTGTGTGACTGTGCAGCCAACCTCATCCGCCCTGTGGCCTGTAACCACCCCAGGTGAGCCAATCTGAGGAAAGGTTCGCCGCCTGCGCAGGAGCCCGGGCCTCAGATCAGAACCGGTTTTGTCCCAGTCGGACCCTCACTGTCCACACCCACCACAGTGCACTCCGTGGACCTGCTGGAGGGGCCGCGCTCGCCCCCCCACAGCCAGGTGCCTTCACATTTGGTTTCCTTCCTCCCGTGGCGTGTTGCTGGCGTTGTCTTTTGCTCCCTGTGAGGTGCTGGTGAGTGTGCCCTTCTCCGCACCATGCTCCCGAGTGTTCACCCCACAGCTCCTCGCCTCTGGCGGCCCCTGTCTCCAGTCACCGTCCACATTAAAGCCTGTCCAAGACCTGTCTGCCAGGTGCTCATTTCTCTCCTCCCGCTGGTCTTTCCCACTGCTTCCCAGCATCAGTGTGTTTTCAAGGGACTCTGGGAGAATGTGACTGTGGGTGTTTTATATAGACGTACAGAAAGCCGCTGAAAGCAGGCCTGTGGTTCCCTCATTTCACAGAGCACCGAGGTTCCGATGTCTTCTCCCTTTAAGGAAATCTCTCACCATGGAAGTGTCATGTTTTTCTTTTTCTGCAGAAGAATTCCAGGGTGAAGGGGTTCAGTGAGTCATGCCTGCCGGGTCACAGCCTGTGACCGGGCCTCTGGCGGCCACTTGGTTGAGGGTCAGTGAGGAACGGCCGCCGCTCGGGCTGCCGTGCGCTGTGTGAGCAGCGGCCATGGGAGCACTGAGGAGAGGCAGCGAGCTGCTTGTCTCAGAAATGCGCCCACCGGCCCGGCTGGTGTGGCTCAGTGGTTGAGCATTGGCCCATAAACCGAGAGGGTTTCTGGTTGGGTTCCTCAGGGCACATGCCCAGGTTGTGAGCTCCATCCCCAGTAGGGGGTGTGCAGGAGGCAGCCAGTTCATGTTAGTCAATGTTTCAATCTCCCTCTCCCCTCCTCTTTCTCTAAAAATCAATTAAAAACATGAAAAGAATAGAAATGCGCCCACAGCACTGTTAGAACCCAGCCAGCAGGCCTTTGGGAAACGGGCGCGGAGGAAACATTGTGTCCGTTGAATGCAGGGCGTTTGTTTGCCCCGCACTTTGCTGTCGGGCACTGAGTGCTTCTGTGTCTCCTGCACATGCCTCCCTCCACCCTCCTCTCCGGGGCCACTTCAGAGTCTGCAAGTCATTTTCCGGGGAGTCGGGCCCAGCGCCTTCACGCTCTGCCTGGTTGTGAGCTGGTGAACAGCTCAGTCCCCCCTGAGAAGCCAGGGAGAGGCACCTGTTAGCACAGGGGGTGACCCCGCCTTTCCTGTGGGCTGTGCAAAAAGCCAGTGCACACGAGACCGTTTTCCCTACGCGGCCGTGTACGAACCGGCCAGGGAAGTCCTCACATACTCTCCATGCCTTTTCTTGGAGATTAAGCTTTTCCAAACCCCCCCTTTCCGGAAGCACTCCTGACTCCAGTGGTTACAAGACCGGTGCTTTCCATGACCGGCCAGCCCCATAGCCCCCTTCCTCCTAGAATCCATACTGTGGGTTTGGCCTACTTTCCCCACCCGTTTCTATGGAAATGGGCCTCACACTGATGGAAGTGGAATGCATGTTTCAGAGACCTCATTTAATATGGGACATTATTTGCAAATTAGCACACGCTCATCATTTACAAACTGCCCTCCCAAAGCCCACTATTTTAGGCGGAATGCAGGAAGAATGTTTTATGGATTTTCCTCCTTAAGTAGCATTGCCCTGAGGGTTAGATACTTTTCCCTTTTTGTCATTGTGGGTCTTTCCATGGCCTCTCCCGGCTTTTCTGTCTGTTTCCCATTTGTAAAAGCCTTGCCAACCTGCTCCCACTGCGAAGCCGGGACGTTTCATTGACCCGTTGAACATTTCGATGATAAAAGACATCCTGTAAATGCCAGTCTTGTTTGCGCTAGGACTTGTGCGGACAGGACCCACCCAGGAGAAATAAAATAAGATTCTCTGCACCTGTGGATCTCCCGCCGAAGCTGCTTCGAGGCCATTCTAAGTGATGCCTCTTGTCAAGACTCCGCCTCTGGGATGGACCCGCTGTTTGTGTATAATAGTGAACGCGGGCAGGCCCTCACCGCGGGAGGTTGGACACAGAAAAGGCCAGGCACGAGGTGGAAAAGAAAAAACACACTGAAAGCCAGACTGAAGCGAGCACTTCAAACACGGATCTCGCTTGTGTGCTCTTCGCGTTCTGCTGGGGGAACTCCTGGCTGACACAGTTCGGCAGGCGGGCTTCCCGTGTAGCCTTGTGATGGTTGGGAAAACTAGAAATCCCACAGGCAGGCTGTTGCAGTCTGGAATATCTCCCATTTGTATGATTAAAATCAAGGTCAGCCAAGACTGCTAAGTTCATCGGGATTTCATTGCAAACCCTCCTCTCCTTAAGGTGTGTTCACGGAAAGAATGAGGTGTGGGATTTTGTTCTCACGGGGTCAGCCTTAGTCATGGCGAAGACCGCTCTGCCGCATCTGCTTGCCCATAATTAGGTATTTACAGCTCTTCCCCGTGTCACATTTTATTCTAAACCTGATGCTACAGCAATCACAGGTGACTTAATGCTACAACCATTGCAGATGAAGTAAAATTTTAATTGAACTTAGGGATTATCTTTGATGCAATACATACGGCTTTTTAATTTTGCCATCTTCTGTGAACTTAAAGGAATTGTGAGTGTCTACAAAAGGAGGGCTGTGAATTTTTAGTTTGTGGGGAGGTAAGAGTAATTTTTAGTTTGTGGGGAGGTAATTTTTAGTTTGTAAGAGGTGAAGTCCCCCTGGCCTCCTGCTCACTGAAGACTGCCTGTCATCCATTTCAGAGGCTCACTCACCGTGACTGGGTCTGCCTGGACTTCCCTCTGTGCCTCAGTTGGGCGGGTTTGGAAGCTGTCTGACCTGAGATGTTTGCCCTCAGAATCTAACACTCGAGGATGTGCAGCGGGTCCACGTAGCCCCAGGGCTCAGGGCTGAGCTGTTTATACATCTTAATACTCGGGGTGAAAACTGGCCTGGTGGAGGGTGTGTCAGGCACGCTTCCCGCCCGCAGTGCTGGCGCAAGGGACTCACAAGTCCCAGCATCATCACTTGGAGCAGGGAGACGGGCGTTGGCAAATCCACCCCCTTATAAACGCAATGGGGACCGGATCGTCATTCAGAAAACAGGGTTTGCCTGAGAGGTTTGCTGCCACAGCTGATGTAACCACCCAGCCAGCCTCAGCCCTGCTGGGCTCAGACTGGGACCCCTGTGGCCCGTGTGAATCGTTTGCCTTTGCTACGGGAATGCTCTGAAAACACCCTGCCCCGAGGCCTGCCACTGGCGGGCACCCTCATGCCCAGAGGTGGCAGGAAGAGTTCCTCCGAGCTGCCTGGCCTGCCCCTCCACAGTCTTCCCAGCGCCTCAGATACCATGTTCCCTACCTCCATCGGATGCTGAGTAAAGGGAACTGTGGCTTTACACACCACAGGAAATGAGGTTTGTTTGCCATTAAACGGAAAATAGAAACATTTGAGACGAACCAAAATGGTGCGTTTTCATGTCTGAAGCAGACACACAATAGCCGTAATGACTGTGGAGTCGCCCTGGGTGGCAGACCTGCGCCTGCTCGTCCGACAGCTGTGTCCGCCCATTCTTGGCAATCCAACCGTCTACAGTGTGACCTGGCCTGGCGAAGTGCTGGGTTTCACAGTGTGACCTGGGAAAGGCTTAAGAAAGCACCACTTTTTTTCTAACATTTTTATTGATTTGAGAGAGGGAGAGGGAGAAACAATGATGAGAATCACTGATCAGCTGACTCCTGCACGCCCCCTACTGGGGATCCAGCCCACAACCTGGGCATGTGCCCTTGACCTGAATCAAACCCAGGACCCTTGGGTCCCTGGGCCAATGCTCTAGAGCCAAACCGGAGGGCAAGAAAGCCCCACTTTAAAAATGTTTAGGATCCCCACCCTCTGAGTGAATGACATCCAGGCCAGAAGCCGGGGGAAGGGTTCACCAGGGCCACTGCAAGCGAATCTTCCAGAAGAAAGCTTGCACAGCACCGGAACCTTTGAGAGACCGGAGGGGGCTCTGGGACCCTCCCCGGAATCTTCCCAGTGGCCACATAGGCACTGGCTCCCCTGGAGAACGACGGCGAAGCAGCATTTCATTTCCAGGGGAAAGGGCCCCGCCCACCATGTGTCCAGCACCGAATGTGTATTCTTCTTTCTCTCCTTTTTAAGAAAATATATTTTTTATATTTTTATTGATTTCAGAGAGGACGGGAGAGGGAGAGGTAGAAACACCAGTGATGAGAAACAGTGATGCCTGCCTCCTGCAGGCTCCACACTGAAGATCAAGCTGGCAACCTGGGCACGTGCCCTGACCGGGAACCCCTGAGCCACGCGGGCAGCCCAATGTGTGTTCTTGAGCCCTGCGAGTTTGCTGTGTTACCCCCTTTTCCAAGGCCTGGAGGCTTCGAGGTTAAGCAGGTGAACAAGAGCACGCAGCCACCAGGGGGCGTCGGGGAGCCGGAGCCTAAGGTTCACTCCAGGCTCCTGGACTCCTGTGCACCCCTCTCACCTCCTGTAAAGCGCGCCCCCGTCTCCCTGCCTTCGGAAGGGACCACGCC
>NW_006282748.1:1475214-1477248 GCF_000327345.1 Myotis davidii | reverse complement strand
GGGGGGGGGGGGGGGGGGGGGGGGTGGAATGCCTGTCCGCCTTCGGTGCCTCTCGCTCCCAGAAACAGGGTCCTCTCTCTCCGTGCGGCTCCTTCCCGGGTGTCCTGATGGATGCATCCTGCAAACTCGGAGGCAAGGCCTCCTGCCCGGAGCGCTCCCCCTGCCCGCAGGAATCTGCTTTACGATCTGGCGAGGCCATAAACCTCCGCTCTTCACTTCTGAAAAACAGCGACGTCTGGGAAAGAATGTAAATCATAAATACCGAATTCCTACGGTCAGCCATACGGTAATGGCCCGGTCTTGGCTTTTAAATATGGTGTGCATGTGGCTTTCATTTCCAAGGGGCTGGCTTCCCCCACCACCGTCGCTCCAGGGAGAGCAGATAACGGGGGTGAAACGTCCCAGGGAGATGCTGTTTTTCCCAAACGAAACCTAGCATTTTTCTGATGACCCGCTGCCAAATAGTTTGAAGTGCCACCCTTCGCCGGGAGGGATGGGACAGTAGGTGACGGTGGCGTCTGCGTCCTCCCCGGCCTGCCCGTGGTCTGGCTCCCCTGCCAGCCGGGCCCTGGCGTCCTCCCTCCGCTAGACCCTCCCTAGAGCGTTCACTTCCCGGGAGCAGGCTTTCCTGTCTTTTTGAAATCCCCTTCCTGCCCCTTTCCCCAGGCAAGGTTCTGCTCACTCACTGGGACTCGCTGCCGCTGCCCCAGGCAGTGAGGACAGCCACAGAGTCTCCGGGAGCCCAGCAGCCGCGTGGGTTTGAGTCCGTATTCCAGGGGTGGGCCAGCCCGGCTTAGATTTCACAGGCTGGGCAGCAGCGGCCGCTGGTCGCCGCGTGAATTCCGGCCACGGAATCCAATGCCCGGGATCCCTGTGCCGCGGCTCAGCATTTCCCCCCTTTCGGCCCAGCCTCGCCCAGTTCCCAATGATGGGTGCAAGCTGAAAAAACACCCCGCGTCTCAGACTTCCCCAGCTGCTGTTCCAACCGCCCGGGCATCTATTAAAGTCGACGGTGTTTTCCTTTGTGTGGTTAGCAAGTCTGCTGACCGTGGAGCAGGGTGTGCGAATATGATGCTTACAATCACACACGTGTCCACCCACAGACATAGCTACGCTCCCAAGCACCTAGCACTCCTGCAGTCGCCCTCTTGTCTTCCTGATGTTTTCTTTGGAAGCCAGGCCACCCAGAGGGCGTGGAGGAGAGGCTCCGAGACCGTCGAGGGGAGGTGGAATGTCAGCCGCAGGTCCATTCTTCAGTGTGGAGTCTCTGCCAAAAGGTTCTGTGTATGCGCATCTGAATAATGTCAACGATAAGCCCGGAAGGGATGGCCACGGGACAGGTACACCGCAGAGCGATGTCTCGTTTTGTGTGTCCACTGGGCCTGGCTCAAGGATGCCCATCAGCGAGTACAGCAGCACCTCTGGGGGTTTCTGTGAGGTGTCGCAGGAAGAGATCGGCATTTGAATCTTAGGGCTAAAGCAGGAGGCCCTCACCCATGCCATGTGGTGGGCATCACCCAATGCATTGACAGCCTGAACAGAACAAAAAGAGGGAGCGAGGGGGGATTTGTTCTCCTGAGGCATCCACCTTCTCCTGCCCTCAGACGTGGTAGCTCGCAGTTCCCAGGCTTCCAAACTCAGCCTAGGGCTTCCCACCACCGCCCCCTCCCCCAGTGCTCAGGCCTTTGACTCAAACTGAATTCACATCAGCCACCCCAGTTCGCCATCACAAAGACAGCAGACTGGGCCTTCCCCGCCTCTGTAACTGTGAGCTAATTCCTGTCACAAACCCATATAGGACCTGTGTGTGTGAGCATGTATGGACAGCTGACCTTTTGTGTGTGTGTATACAGTTGGCCCTTGAACAGCAGTTTGAACAGCACAGATCCACTTACACAAGGATTTTTAAAAAATTAATACAGTAGCCCTAGCCGGTTTGGCTCAGTAGATAGAGCATAGGCCTGCAGACCAAAGGGTCCTGTGTTCAATTCCGGTCAAGGGCATGTACCTTGGTTGCAGACTGCTCCCCAGCCC
>NW_006282748.1:1472665-1475070 GCF_000327345.1 Myotis davidii | reverse complement strand
AAAAAAAAAAAAAACAATGGAAAAATATCCTTGGGTGAGGATTAACAACAACAAAAATAAAGGAATAAATAAAATAAATACAGTAAATGTAATTTCCTTATGATTTTTCTAATATCTTTCTCTATTCTTTGTTGTAAGAATACAGAATATAATACATATATAATACATACAGAGTATAATACAAAATATGTGTTAATTGACTCTGTTATCAGTAAGGCTTTTGGTCAACAGTAGGCTATGAGGTGTTAAGCTTTGGGGGAGTTATCCGTGGGTTTTCCACTGTGCAGGGGGTCGGCGCACCCCTAACCCCTGCATTGTGTATGCGTGTGTATCCTATCGGTTCTATTTCCCTGCAGAATCCTGAATAATGCAGCCAGCCCTGGACTGGACTGAGGTTTGTAAGTTTAACTTCCAAAGGGAAATGACAAAACCATAGTGCTTGGGCAGCGGCCGCTCCGAAACGAGCTTGTTGGCAGGTGAAGGAACTCGCTGGGTTTCCAGAGAACAGCGCGGCCAGCAGCGGAGTGGCCTTTTCAGCTTAGGACAGCGGAGTCAGCACAGTGCCCCTCGGCGGCTGCCACCGGCGTCATGCACTCACCCCCAGTGGGTGCAACAAAGCTGCCCCCAGGTCAGAGACGAAGGTTCATTTCACACCGGGACTCTCCACCGCGGCCTTTCCCACTTGTCCTACTCCATCCTTGATTTAAAAAACAAAACAAAACATATATATATATTTGATTGCAGAGAGGAAGGGAGAGGGAGAGAGAGAGAGAAACATCAATGATGAGAGAGAGTCATTGATCGGCTGCCTCCTGCACGTCCCCTACTGGGGATTGAGCCGGCAACCTGGGCATGTGCCCTCGTCCAGAATGGAACCCAGGACCCTTCAGTCCGCAGGCCGACGCTCCATCTACTGAGCCCAGCCTTGATTTTTAAAAAATTATTACAATTAGTTGTGTTTAAGAAATCCTTTAATATCCAGCTGCTCAGACCAGAAGAAGGAAAAATCATATTTAGGTAAACTAACATGTAGATTCATGATGTGCCCAGCACCATGCTTTTGGAAAATTATCCAATTTATTCCTCAAAAGAAGTTCACTGGTGTTGTTTCATATTACAGATGGGGAAATGAGAAGTTTGACAAGCTAAAGACTCAGGTAATCTAATTCCAGACTGCTATTTTTTTTAAAATTTATTGTTGAAAGTATTACAGATGTCCCCTTTGTTTTTTGTTGTTGTTGGGGTTTTTTTCCTCATTGACCCTTCCACCCACACCCGCCCCTCCCAGGCTTTCACCACACTATTGTCTGTGTCCATGGGCTATGCATGTGTGCATATAAATTCCCTGGTTAATCTCTCCCCGCCGGAGCCCCTACCCCCGCCTACCCTCTGAAATGTGTCTGTCTGTTCCAGGTTCCATGTCTCTGCATCTGGTTTGTGCAGTTTAACCTCGATCCCTCTGCCCGAGAGTCAATAGACCCCCATCAATAGTGGAAATGGATTGCGCCCCTTTGGAGTGTGAGTCAGGAAATTATTTCCGAGTTTCTGAGAGCATCCATCCCTTGATGGTGAGGACTGAGACCACTTCTTGATTCCCAGCACGAGGGCTGGGGCAGGCGCAGAGGCCCCCCCTCTCCTCCCCCCGGCGCCTGCTTTGGTGCTGCCTGAGCCCCAAGAATGCTCCCGTCTTCTGCCGTGGATGCCGGTTCATTGGTACAACTAAAAAACTCCACGTTTTGTGGAGCCCTCCATTAGGGGTTCATCATTCTAGAGGTTCTTTCTAAGAAAAAGAATATAAAAACGCTTACCTCTCAAACTTGACCAAAGTAAATGCCACGTGACCCCAATGCTAGGCAGCTGTGGGCTTGGAAGACGCCCAGGCTAGTGAAGGGGGACTCAAAGCATCAATTTCACCAACCGCGCGGTAAATCTGCCTCTACCTTCACCTGGAGGATCAAATAAGCCACACCTCAAATTCTTCCAATTCATTGCTCAGACCCTGAGATCCGATACCAGCAGGATGCCCCCCTGAGCCTCATTCCACCCCGTCCACGCTCTCGAGAGACTTAGGGATCTGGCCTACACTGGAGTCCCAGCAGCCCTCGGGCACCACAATTCCAGTTCTTGCCTCGGGACAGTGAGCAGCTAGCCACTCAGCCCTGGCACCTCTGGTCAGTTCCCAACCTGCAGCAGCAGTGGCCGGCGTGGGTGGCCAGGGGGCACCGTGCCTGAGTCATTCCCACAGCACAGCACTGTGCCAGGAAGAGGGATCCTATTGGACATTCACGCCTCCAACAGTCTCCTCCACACCCAGCTCTTGCCCCCAGTGGAGACCCGCTCACCTCTGGCTCCTCCTTCCCCTCTCTGGGGCCTCCGTAGCCATCACTGCCAGATCCAGGCTAACT
>NW_006282748.1:1466828-1472621 GCF_000327345.1 Myotis davidii | reverse complement strand
CTCTGTGACTCTGTCACCTCCTGCCCAGACAGCCTGTCCCCAGCGGGCATTGCAAGTGGGCGCTCGGCAGGCCCCTGGCTCCAGGCCCCTGGTCTCTCCCCAGAAGGATCCGCCAGGTCTGCTGCATCAGATGTGACAGTTCACAGAGGAGTTCCTGCTCCTGTGTCAGCTGCTTCCTTCCTGGCAAGACGCAGACCTTCTGGTTCTCAGATGGCGACAGCAGCATTCACGGGGTTCTCACTGGGGCCCTGCGGCTGGGCCCCGTGTCTTGGGAAGATGTTCTTCCTTCTCTATACGCAGGCCCGGCGGCTCTTCATAAGAAAGGAGCCCCAGCAAGCACTTCCCCTGGTGTTTCCCCAAACTGAAATAATTGCCTGTCATCCTGCTCCCGGGATCCTGCCGGGACCAGCTTTGCTTGGGGAACTGTGTTTGCTTTGAACGCAAACGTTCTTCCCTCTCGCATCTGCTCACCACCAGCTTCCCAAACAGTGACAGACCATCGAGGAAAATATCTTATCCCCGGAACAAAGCACTATGTGTTCTTTGAAAAGGCGTTTCCTTAAGAAAGCCACCCCTCTGTGCAACCTCCGCCTTCTCCAGGCAAGTGCCAATGTGAACGGACCTCTCGGGGCTTCACTGGGCCAACAGATGAGTCACGGGCTGCACGGTCCTCCTGCGAGATCACCGCCCGTAGTCAGACCACCAGTGCCTTCTGCTGATGGAACCAGAAGGCCGGGCTGTATTTAAAGAGGCTGAGGGCGTGACAAAGGCTAGCACATTTTCACCTCCTCTCTGATCCAGGGACAGTTGCTCCCAGATGCTGTTTCTGCAGCGCAGCTTCTGACTCGCAAGCTCTTCAAGCAGGAAGTTGTGGCCTGGATTGCAAAGAGCCTGCATGACGTAACCTTCACCTTGTAACACACACACACATGTAGACAGAGGAAATAAGGAGACATTTGAAAGAGGGGGCTCAGGGTCAGCCTATGGTCGAACCCCTACAGTTCGTAGGTCAAGACACCAAGATTCCCCTCACACCCACTAGGATGGCTATTGTTCAAGCAAAACAAAGCAACACAAAATAACAATTGTTGGCCTGCGAGGATGTGGTAAAACTGGACCCTTGGTGAGAACATAACATGGTGCAGCTGCTGTGGAAAACAGTATGGTGATTCTTCAAAAAAAATTAAAAATAGAATTACCCTGTGATCCAGGAATTCCACTTCAGGGTAGATACCCACAAGGAGTGAAAGCAGGGTCTCAAAGAGATTTGTATATTCACAGCAACGTTATTTGCAATAGCAAAAATGTAGAAACGTGTCCATCGATAGATGGGTGAATAAACAAAATGTGGTGTCTACATACAACAGAATATTATTCAGCCTTAAAAAGGAATGAAGTTCTGCACTATGACACAACACGATGCACCTTGAGAATATTATGCTAAGTGAAATAAGTCTGTGTGAATCTACTTACATGAGGAGCGTAGTCAAAGTCACAGAGCTGGAAAGTAGAATGGGAATTGCCGGAAGCTGGTGGAGGAGAGAGAAATGCGGAGTTGTAGTTTAGTGGATATGTAGCTTCAGTTTTACAAGATGAAAAAAGTTATTGGAGATAGATGGTGTGCATCATTCTGAATATATACGAATGTATTGAAAACTACTGAATCCTACACTTAAAAATGGTCAAGATGGTAATTTTTATGTTCTAGAAAAAATATAGGGAAAATAAAGACGATGAGGCCGGGGTGGTGAAGTAACTTGGCCGGGATCACACAGCTGGCTGCACCAGCGCCAGGGTTTGGGCTGCCTTCAGATCCCTGCTCCGACATTCCCTGCCCTGGCAAACCGCATCCGGGGATCAGGGCTGCCTGGTCCTTCGGCCGGGCCCACCCCTTAGCAGGGCTGTGTGGGATGAGCAGTTCCCATCCTCAGAGGTCATAGGGGTCTATTTTTAGTTTTTTTTTTTAGACAGAACCAACATATAGGGAGCACCTTCCATGTGCCACATCCACTGTCAACTGCTTTCACATCCCTAATGCCATTTATCCCTTCTCTCCGCTGTAGGAAAGCTTGTGCTGACTAAAGAAAACATCTTCAGTTGGGTTCCCTGGTGGTGTATGCCTATTGTCACATCAAGGCCACGCCGGTAAAGTCATCTATCTACCCCCGGGTAGGAAAAGACCTTCTTAATGGGATGACTAGCCACTGAGCCTGGTTACCAGAGACCGTGTTTTCAGTTCACCCAGACACAGGGCTCCAGGCTCCTCCTGGTTAGGGAGATGCTTTAGCCAACAGAGAGATGTTTCTGAAAAAACACTTAAAAACCAGTCTGGTGGGAAGTGGATCTGTCACCAAATGATTTGGTTCTTAAACATTGGTAACCTGTGAATTCCCTAATCAAAAATTCTCCCCCGCCTTACAATCTGACATTAAATCTTTAGAAAGAATGATTGCTAATGCTTCAGGCTGAAGGTGGGGAACGAGACCCAAGGAAAAAATCCATATTCTTTAAGTTAATCAGTGTTTGTGTTGTAGGCAGATCCCAAATCCAAACCATATTTCCCCAAAAGGTTTTCCCCTCTTCATTCTCAAATCCATGTGCATTAGATGAGAAACCCAAGCCGTATGTTTCTTACTCATTTACACTTAACTCATCAAAGCATTTCCTCTGAAGAACTATTTGATGTCCAAGGAGACGTTGAGATGGTTTCTCTTTAGCAAACCTTTGTTCTTAGACATAAAGGAGCTGCTGAAATTGTATACGCAAAGAATAAATGAACTTGAACCTCAGAAAGGTTAAACTCTGTTTAAGTAGGTTCTATAATTGGAAGAAACAACTTTCGGAACGAGCTGTTTTTCTTAAAAAAAAAAGAAATGTTTTAGGAGGGGCCTCTAATGGACTTGGATTTTTATGCCAAAACAATTTTCTCTCCGCTCTTTGGTAGGCACCACTGGCTGATAAAATCCATCTCTGTAAGGCACTTGGAGGTGGTCTTCAACTTTTCAGTTGGAAGAGGCCGCACCTAATGTTGATCTCTCTCTCTGATAATTTGTGGCAAAATCTGCCCGGGGGATGATGTGTCCTGCGATTCCAGCGTGCGCTTTAGGAGAACAAAGCTCCTTAGGAAAGAGGTGCCCTGCAACCGTAGGGCCCCCTCCCTGGGCCCTTCCACCAGGACCATGCCCAAGCCAGCTCAGAAAGTGAGTTCATAGCCCCCTCTGTCCCCCAAGCCCAAATTTCTCCCCTCGTCTGCTAACTTTCCCCTTGATTCCTCATTCATGCCACCTTTATTTGCACCCCTTTGCATAGCGGTGTCATGGGCCTGTGAGGACGGGAAGAAGCAGAAGACGCTGCCCCTGCCTAAGAGGTTCACGGGGCGGGGGGAAAAGCTTCCCACCTGAGAAGCGCATCGCTGTGTGCTCAATGGCTGTTCCAGAACCTCCAAAAAGGGAAGGATGGTCAGGGATGGACAGAACAGGAAAAGTTCCCAGAGCCAGTGGGCCCTGGGGACGGAACGGCAGTCTGAGTACTGATACAGCCGTACCCAGGTGAAGACACAAGGTACCCTGGACTGGTTCAATCGGACATGTCTGCGTGGAAAGTGGTCAGAGCTGGACTGGTGGGCTAGCCTTAGGCTGAGGTACTGAAGGCCATGGATGGCCCACCCTGTGGTCCTCACAACACAATATTGCTGCTTCTCAGTGGGGTCTCTGCTGCCTCTGAGGCCGAGCATGGATGCTTTTGGTTGTCCCAGTGACTGGAGGACGCCACGGGTCTTCCGCAGGCGTCCAGGGTACATGGGAATACAAGATGTCCTGCAGCACACAGGAGAGTTCTGAACGATGAACCATGACTCTGGGGTCCTCGATTTCTAACTGTCCCACTGGATCTTCATTTAAGTGAACAATCTGTAAGTCTCTGAACCTAGAATCTAACTCGTTTCCATATACACACACATAGTTTTTCTCTATTTAGTACTCAGTTTCACAAGAATTTAACCATATAAACAAAAATGTACAATTTTTGTTTTGTTGGAACTTGACTGAGTTGTTTCATTTCAGAAAATCACATCTCTGAAGGCAATAGTATTTCTAGAATTTGAGTTATTACTCTGCATTAATAGCCCATTAATGGTGACTCTGCAAATGTATTCAAGCATCTGATTATTTTGTCTTCAAGCACTCGTGTCTAGTCATAAGTTGAAATACATTTTAAACTATAGATTCCTTTCCTTTATCTTTTTATTACAGGTAGGCCATTATATTGACTTTTAACAATTATGCATATAGATGAGTTATATTATCTATAACGTTTATTTCAGGAGAGGGGAGAGGGTGTTGCAAATTAATTGTTCTAAGGAAGGATGGGAGCTGATGTGGTTGAGAGGACCGATTCTGTACTAGCACCGTCCAGTAGAAATGCATTCAAGCTACAAAGAAAATGTTAAGTTTTCTAGTAGCCATCTTAACAAAATAAAAAGGACAGAATATTCGGTAGCCTTAAAAAGGAAGGAAATCCTGCTACATGCTACCACATGGGTGAACCTTGAGGACTTCATGTTAAGTAAAACAAGTCAGTTACAAACAGACGAATACTGGCCCTAACCGGTTTGGTTCAGTGGATAGAGTGTTGGCCTGTGGACTGAAAGGTCCCAGGTTCGATTCCAGTCAAGGGCATGTACCTTGGTTGCAGGCACATCCCCAGTAGGGGGTGTGCAGGAGGCAGCTGATCGATGTTTCTCTCTCATCAGTGTTTCTAACTCTCTATCCCTCTCCCTTCCTCTCTGTAAAAAAAAAAAATCAATAAAATATATTTTTAAAAAGAGTTTCTTAAAAAGAAAAGAAAAGACCAATACTGAATGATTTCACTTAACATGAGGCATCTAAAGCTGTCAGATTCTTAGAAGCATAAAGTAGGATGGTGGTTGCCAAGCTCTGCCTGAAGAGGAAGAGGAAGTTGTTACTTCCTGGGGATAGAGTTTCCGATTTGCAAGACGAAAACGTGCGGGAGGTCTGTGTCACACGTGTGACCATCCCGCACATACTGAGCAGCACCCTTAAATGCTGAAGATTCTGTGTTATGTGCTTCTGACCAAAATAAAGAATTAAAAGGAGCAGGTAAAAGGAATTTCAATAACATATATTTATTTAACCCAGTAAATCCCAAGTGCCCTCATTAGGGTTCGGCACTCTCAATATAAAATCGATATAAAAACTACCAATGGGATATTCTCCTTGCTTCTTCTTGTAAAAGTTTTTGGCATCTGCGTGTATTTGACACGGACGGCACCTATCAACCCAAACCCGCCACATGCCTGGCGCTCAGCAGCCACACGTGGCTGGTGCTGACCACACTGGACAGCGAAGGGCTAGGGAAGAGCTAACAGACTTTCAGAGCCAGGCCGCGTGTGAACTCCTCACACCTGGTGGCTCATTGCAGCCTTCTAAGAGCCGGCGAGGCAGGCGCAATTACTGGCCCGAGTACACGTGAGGGCCCGGAGATCCGAGAGCTTGAGCAGCCTGCCTGAGGTCGTGCACCGTGTGTCCCCAGGTGGAAGCTGAACCCCGGCATCTGGCTCCCCAGCCGCGCCTTAGCCACTGTGCTGCGGGCGCCTTGCAGGACCTGGCCGAGGACTCCCTTTCCGGCCCTGGGAGTCGGCACCGCCCTGGGGCCTGACAGCAGCAGGAGCCTGGCTGGCCCCCAGGGAGCCGGGTAGGCTTGTCTCCCCTCCCTCCCCACCCCCCTCCCCGATTACCAAGGAGCCTGGGAGAGGCATGGCCTGCCCTTTGGAGA
>NW_006282748.1:1462248-1466212 GCF_000327345.1 Myotis davidii | reverse complement strand
GAAACACGCATGTGGTTCACAACCCACTGAAGGCTCCCGATCTTTCCCTGGATCTCCATTAGGATTGGCAGTGGGTCTGGGCAATTCAACACAGAACAGCTGGGGCAGGAAGACGGTCCCAACTTACCACGGGGATCTTGCTGGTGAGCTGTCTGCGTTCCAGTACCTCTTCCTCCTGGGTCCTCCTTCATCAAGACGGATTTCTTCATTTTCTGGGACTCGCTCAAGATTTTACCGACAACTTCCTCATTCATTATCGAATTAGGCCCCATCACAAAATGACTACATTTGCTTCCCCCCTCAACACCGCCCCTCCTTGATGCAACGTCTCATTTCAACTAATACGCTTTCAACTCGCTTCATTTCAACGCCTCCGTCGAGGCTACCGATGAGCTGACTCCTGGCCCAGCTAGTCCCAGGCCCTCCTTCTGCTCCGTGTTAAAGACCAAGTGAACTCCTGCCGCACAGGAAGGGGAGGAGGCCTTCAACCCCCCTCCCCCAAACATAAGTCTGAACCCCACAAAGTGAGACTCCACTTGCTGCTTCCAGAAGCCTGAATATGCAGCCACTGGAGTGAATCGGCCTCCTGGTTTCCACCTGGCAGCTTAAAGAGTCAGGTAATTACACCCAGATTCTCTTTACAGGGGCCCCTTATTATCCCGAAAGGGCAAGGGCGGGCTGAGGGGGCCCTCCTCCCCCACAGTGCATGAATGTTGTGCACCGGGCCTCTAGTTATTTCATAAAGGGGATGATTTCAGGCTGTGACCCACAAGGCGGGGGGCAATAGCACCGTCGAGCTGGAGAAGTGCCTCCCTCCCAGAAGCCCTCCGCTGCGGGGAGACCCGGTGCTTTGAAAGGACCCTCATCCCTGCTTTTGGAAAGCATCACATGCCAAGCAATTCCTCTCCCTGGCACCGTCTCCTCCGGGGTGTCAGATGGGTCACTTCACTGGAGTTCTGTGAATCAGGTCAGTCTGTTCCTCTCATTAACCTGATCTCATTCTGTTGGCAACAGGCAGTGGCCCGAGGCCCTGCTGCCTCCTGAAGGCTGCCCACTCCCGCGGGGCTGCTGGGAGCAGGAAGAGCTGGCGGAGCTCCCATCGGAGCCGGGCTGGGTTCTAAGTGCTCTCGCTGCCTGTCTCCTTTAAGTTTCACGGAGGTATTATTATCTTTACCTCCCCGTTTTACAGATTAGGAAACTGAGTCACTGGGGTTAGGCACATTGCCCAAGGCCTCACAACTAATGTAACTGGGGAAGTGGGGATTTGAAGCTACATCTTTCTGACTCCAGAGCCTGGGGGCTTAACTCCTGTACCATACTGCTAAGGGTTAGCTGGCTGGGAGAGGGGGAGGGCGTTATTTGGACTAGTTTTCATGGCTAGAACATGGTCGATTATCTAGGGACACCCATTTTCATCAGTGTTGATGGTGCCTCATGCTCGTGGCAGACAGTAATTATAATTTCCCTTCCCCATCGAAGCCATATTCATTAGACCAGGGATGGGATTGTTATCTCATCCAGACCACTAGAAGGTCTCCAGTAGGAATTTTCAAAAAGAGCACAAAAAGATAAACTCTGGCAATCCCCTGCTGGTCACAGGCTCCGTCCTGACTCACTCATCCTAACCTGTGCCTCACTCCCCTTTCCATCCTGCTCTCAGCTCTCCCCGTTGCCAAGTGGTCATCTCATTGTTGTCATTGCATCACCCTGACTGGTCAGAACTGGTATTGTCTTCCTGGTGGGGCTTGGGCTTCTTTCCAGGGATTCATTCTTCCTGCTGCTCAGTTGAATCGCACCATCTTGCCTGACTCCCTCCCTGGGGCGGTGGGGAAGGATGGCTAGCACTGTTAAAAACAAGCCAAGGCACCATGCTGCGGCAAATGGCCCCGAGCCACGCTGGCGGCTTAGAATCACTCGGTTCTTCATGCGGGGCAGCTGCCGCCTCCCGCAGCTGAGGGGAGGGAGGACTATCGGTCTCATCTACCACAACCGTCCAACTAAGGGGGTGTCCCTTAGCATTGAAAGTGAGACCCGGGCCCAATTCTGCTGCACATACAAACACGAATAAGCAGGCCCTGTAAATAAGGCACCGTCTCTTTTTTCTGTCTGATGACATCTTTGCTCTCTGTCTGACCCACGCTTGGCATCACGGGACAGAGGATATTGTAGTGGCAGCATTCATCCGAGCCCCTAGTCAGAATCAGGCCACAGCCTCCTCGGCTCAGGGCGGCACAGAGGTCAGGTAGAGTCTCAGGTGTGGTGGGCTACCATAAAGGGTGCAAGCTCCTGAGCCTCCAGAATTCTTACACTCTGTTGATGTAAGCAGAGAGGGCTTGTATCATATTTCTGACTATCCACATATCTTTTGCACCATTGATTTTACAAATGAAAAATCATTTCTAAACCCATTATACCAATGAACAGACCCTCTAGTGCCAATGAAAGAAAAAGATTGCTGAAGCTCTACCAGAATATATATATGGTCACACACATCTATGGTCAATTAATATTTGACAAGGAAGTTAAAAATATCCAATGGGGGAAAAGATAGTCTCTTTAATAAACGGTGTTAGGCCCTAGCTGGTTTGGCTCAGTGGATAGAGCATCAGCCTGCAGGCTGAGAGGTCCCAGGTTCAATTCCAGACAGGGGCACATGCCTGGGTTACAGGCTTGGTCCCTAATAGGGGGTGTGCAGGAAGCAGCCGATCAATGATTCTCTCTCATCATTGATGTTTCTATCTCTCTCTCCCACTCTCCCTTCCTCTGTGAAATCAAATAGATATATTAATGGTATTAGGAACACTGGATACCCATACACAGAATAATAAAATTAGACCCCTATCTTACATCACTCACAAAAATTAACTTAAAATGGATTAGAGACTGTCATGTAAGACCCCACCTGTGAAACTACTAGAAGAAAACATAGGCAAACGCTCCTTGACATTGGTCTTGGGAAAGATATTTTAGATATAACACCAATGGTGCAAGCAAAACTAAACAAGTGGAACTATATCAAACTAAAAAGCCTTTTTTTTCCCCCACAACAAAAGAAACACTCAGCAAAATACAAAGCAACCTGGGAAATGGGAGAAATATTTGAAAACCACCTATCTGATAAAGTGTTAATATCTAAAATATATAAGGAACTCATATCATGCAATAAAAAAACAAACAGTCCAATTAAAAACGGACAAAGGACTTAAGCATTTTTCCAGTGAAGACATACAAATGGCCAACAGATACACAAAAAGATGCCCAACATCATTAAACATCAGGGGAATGCAAATCAAACCATGATGAGCTGGCACCTCAGACTTGTGAGAATGGCTATTATAAAAAAGGCGAAAGACAAATGTTGGCGAGAAAGTGTGGAAAAGGAAATATCCTTATACACTGTGGATGGGTGTAGCAAATATATGGAAAACAGTGTGTAAGTTCCTCATAAAATTAAAACTATAACTACCATATGATCCAGCAATCTCCCTTCTGGGTATTCAAATAAAATGAAATCACCATTTCAGGGAGATATTTGTACCTCCACGTTCACTGCAGTAGTCAAGACATGGACACAACATAATTGTCCACCATCAGTGGATGAATAGATAAAGAAAATGTGATGTATATAATCCTATACAATAAAAGGCTAATATGCCAATTGACCGAACGGTGAATGACCGATCGCTATGATGCACACTGACCACCAGGGGGCAGACGCTCAACATAAGAGCGGCTCCCTGGTGGGCAGTGTGCTCCCACAGGGGGAGTGCTGCTCAGCCAGAAGCCGGGCTCACAGCTGGTGAGTGCAGTAGCGGTGGCGAGAGCCTCTCCCGCCTCTGTGGCAGCGGTAAGGATGTCCAGCTGCCAGCTTAGGCCCACTTCCCATGGGGAGCAGGCCTAAGCCATCAGTTGGACATCCCCAGAGGGCTCCTGGATTGCGAGAGGGTGCGGGCCAGGCTGCGGG
>NW_006282748.1:1456402-1462091 GCF_000327345.1 Myotis davidii | reverse complement strand
AAAGACAAATACTGTATGCTCTCTGTTATATGAGGAATCTAAGAAAGCAGAACTCAGAGAAACAGAGCATAGAATAGTGGTTGTCAGGGGCTGGAGGTGGGTGGGTGAGGGAAATGGGAAGTTGTTGTTCAAAGGGTACAAACCCCCAGTATAAGATGAAGTTCTGAGGGTCTACTGTGCAGCATGGTGACTGCAACAGTACTGTATTTAAAACCTGAAAGTAGACTAAATTTTATCAGCACACACAAAATAGTAATGATGTGAGGGGACGAGGTGTTACCTAACTTTATTGTGGTAATCATTTTGCAACATGTATGTATCAGGCGATCACACAGTACGCCTTAAACTTACATATATAAGTCAATAATAGTAATAAAGCTGAAAAAAAAAAGTTTGTTGAAGCTCTCATTAGAAGCTTAGAAAACACTCTGGAATGTGTATTCCTGATCAGAGTGCTTCAGATGTTAACAAATTGCTCCTAGGATGTAAAATGAACTGTCTAGGCTAAAATATTTAAAAATAAGTTGCATGCAATATAAGTCACACCATGTACTTGCCTGAGAACCTTTGCAAAAGCTGTTCTCTGCCCGCATCTTCATCTCCTTCTCACCGATTTGCTTGGGGAACTCCTTTTCAATCTTCAGGACTTAGAGTAGCTGCCACCGCCTCCAGGAAGCCTTCCCTGACTCTCCCACTTGCACATCAAGGCTCTCTGATGCTTTGTGTCCTTGCTCACTTCTCATCACTGAGAGTCAACTGGTCTGTCTCCTTCACTTGACTGTCATTCCTAGTCCCTTTATCCCTAGTACCAAGCAGAATACCTGGCCGTTAGCAGGTGCTCAATTTGTTTGTAAAATGGAATGTAACTGAAAAAACAAACCAATTTTATTTTTCTTCCTCCCTGCCTCCCACCCATGTGTTGGAAAAGGGATCACCAATGATGATTTCTTGGCCAAAGGCAAGTCACTGATGAGAAGGGGAAGAATGAATGAGGCACAGCCCTGGAAAGATCACGCGTTTGAAGTGACCAAACATGGAAGTATTTTTAGTCTGTGTTCACTTTAAATGCTCCAAGCCTTCCACTGAGTTTGCTCCCGGGGCGAGCTCTGGAGCTGGAGTCTGTGTTGGCTGACCTCTGATATTTATCTTGAAGAGAAGAAAGCAACCAGAAGCCGTATTGAGTCGATGCTCCCAGGAGTCACGGTTCCTGGTGGAGTGAAGGCCGGCGAGGTGCTGTCAGCAGACGGAAAGCCCGTGGGGAAGCCGCTGGCCTCGCTTGATCCACTTCAGTCCAAATACACAGACTCGGGCTTGACATTTGCCAAAGGAGAGCTAAACAAATGGAGGTAAAACGCCGCTCCACCTATTCCACGCCACATCAGGGGCGCTAAATGGGTGAGTGAGATAGGGGTCATTTATCCGGAGCTATTCTTCGCAGCTCTGCACCAGGCCCATAGCTTATGGCCCATTTTGTCTCATCCAAATAAATTGTGAAGGACCGAGCGTGATGTGGGGGCATTTAGGCGTAAAGTATATGCTTTCACACGGTGTGGGAGGAAAATACTTGTGAGCCAACGATTCCTGGTCCCAGACGTGCCAAGAAAGAAACTGGAGACTGGGGAGGGGCAGGGCTCCTGTTTCTCTCTGCACCTTTACCCCAGCCCTGACATCACACAGTCACAGAATCCGCATTCGGGGCAGGGAAATTCTGTGCTACAGCATTTACTGCCGCAGTGCTGGGAAGGGCTGGGCCTGTACCCAGGTAGAGCTGGGCAGGTCCGCATGGCCTGGGGCTTCTTATTCTGCCTTGTGGGTCCTCCGAAGGGCTCTTGGATGAAGGTCATGCTGTGAAGAACAGAACCTGGAGGGGTTGTTAGCATTGCTCTGGTAAGCAGTACGAATGGCCAGAGATTAAAAAAAAAACAAAAAGGCTCCCAGCCTTCATTCAGGATACCTGGAGGGCAGCTGTGTTGGAGAATTGAGAATTTTCCAGACTCACTGCCATCGCATGGCTATTTCTGCCGTGAACATGTGACTGTTTGTCCCAGGTGAGGCCACAGAGATGGTGACGAGCACCTGTCAATTCAGGTCATGTCAGGTTCTGCCATGGAAGGAATGATGACCGCCTTTGGTTGGGGGGTTGTCTAAATCGGAAATGTTGAGTAAGCGATCATGGGCCGATAGTGACATTTTCCAGGGAGGCTCTTGCCCAACTCAGCTTTCTCGAGAAGAGAGACTCAGAATGCCACCGCCCCATTGCAGGAGCCACGGAAGCCAGCACACAGCGCCGGGCCTGGCGCCCTGGCACCCTGCATGTGACTCCCTCCCACCTGCCCTTCCTTCCCAGAAACGGTAAGACTGTGTGTTTTCCGTTTTTCAGTTTTTCTGCATTGTGCTTAAGGCAGCGTTGGCTCCCTCGCTCATGCTGAGACCGCCACAATGGTGAAACAAGACAAAGTCATGGCCAGGGACGCAGACTGTGGCAGTGGAGCCTGGTTTAAATCCTACCTCGGGCAGTCTTTAGCTGTGCGTTGGGTTCTGGGATGCTGCTTCGCCTCTCGGAACCTCCGCTCATGCAGCTATAAACCCTCCTAGCAGGGTTGCCAGAAGAATGAAAGGAGACTATAAAATTGTGGACATGTATGGGATGCTTGCTCTGGACCAAGCATGTGCTAAGAGTTCCCCAGGAAGGGCTACTTTATAAAAGAAATACCATCCTTTTGGAGACAGATGAGGAAACCGAGGCTTTGAACGCTTAAGGAACTGGAGCCAGATTGCTAGCAAATGGAAAAGCTGCCATTTAACACTACACACCATTCGGCCTGACTCCTGGCACTATTACATTAGCTGCTTAACGGCACGGTAGATGGCAGGTGAAACGTTTTGCAGGGTTTTAGAAACAGAGTGAGCTTTTTATACCCGGTTACTGTGATATCACAGCTTTGATAATAATGGTGATGATAAAGGAGAACTGAGCTTTAGTTTTTAATTAAAAAATTTTTCAATTACAGTTGACATATACGATGATATTAGTTTCAAGTGGACAGCATGACACACTATTTAAAAAACCCCTTCATCATGATCCGAGCCTCGAGAAGACTTTTATTTTACACGTGAATGCAAAGCACTATCTTCGCAGAGTTCCAAGGGGCTGTACTTCCCCGGATGCAGCAGCTGCGTGGATGAAGGGAGGGCTACACTTCGCTCAGAATTTTACCAAGAGCTGCTCCCATTTCAGACACTCACCTGAGGGGCAGCAGCGCCGCTGTTGGAAGGTCATGGTCAAGTGGGGAAGGACGCGTTGGTCACGAAGACCACACACCTGTCTGAAAGAGCATGGCGGTCCCACGTTCCCATGATTTCCCCTGGAGGAATATGCGTCTGCCTCCCATGTCTGCTTTCATGTAGGCATGGCCAGGCCTAAGGCTTTTCATAATGAAAATCATATGACTTCCTTATTCATAGCTTTTTAAAAAATTCCCCTTTAAGAACAGGGCATTGCATTTGTGGCAAACAGTGTGAGAATAATTCATTACATTAATGCACGGTAGCCGAAGGGCTTGGTAGCCAGGGGGCTTCCTGGTTGGCCCCTGGCCCTCACAGGCGGGAGACACTGCTGAAAAGCCGCTCTGTGATAGCTCCTGTGAGTTCTGCTTCCCGAGCAGGGCTAACTCTGTGGCTGAGTCATCCTCCCTACCCCTGTGCTTTCGCTGCTTCCACTGAGAACGTGTTCAAATGTGGAGAGGATTTGAAATCCTTTATTTTGGGGAGAAAATAAAAATATCTCCCATCATGCCTTGCAACTGTACTTCTAGACACTGAGTGGAAATTCCTTTCTAAATAGTTAAAATTCATTTTGCCATCCAAGAACTGCTGAAGGCGATGAAGCCTTCCGTTTAAATTTGTCAACTCTGTTCTAGCAGCAAGAAAGGCTATTTAAACTCTCTCTCTCTCTCTCTCTCTCTCTCTCTCTCTCTCTCTCACACACACACACACACACACACACACACTCTTCATACCTGTTGCTGCCAACCCACCCTTAGGATTTCTTGGCATAGAGAGACCACGGTACCCTGCACACTGCCCATGACGGTGTCCCAGCTGGGGAGTTGGCTCTGTGGCATGTGTTTCCATATATGGCGGTGTGACTAGGAGCTGAGAGAAGATGCTGTGGGCTACATCTTGAGTAATTCCCTGGGAAGGGGGCAAGGATCACAGAACCTGCGAGGGCCACAGGAAATGCCTGTCTACCCCCAGAGGGAACACACTGGTGGGAAAGTGCAGGGGCTCGCGAGCACCCGCGCCCAGTGCCCAGCGGGAAGATGCTTTTAGATGCGCTCTCGCCCTGACCGGTTTGGCTCAGTGGATAGAGCATCGGCCTGTGGACTGAAGGGTCCCAGGTTCGATTCCGGTCAAGGGCATGTACCTTGGTTGCGGGCACATCCCCAGTAGGGGGTGTACAGGAGGCAGCTGATTGATGTTTCTCTCTCATTGACGTTTCTCTCTCATTGATGTTTCTAACTCTCTATCCCTCTCCCTTCCTCTCTGTAAAAAAATCAATAAAATATATTTTAAAAAAATGAAATAAAATAAAATGCGCTCTCCCGTTGGTACCTTGTCCGTGCCTAAGGGCTTCCTGGGGAGCCTTTGGAGCAGCCGGGGCCCTTCAGGCCGGCCTTTCGAATAGCCTTCCACACAGGCCCGGGCTCCCTGCTCATGCCCAATCCCGCCACCTCTCTGTGTTGTTTGGAAGCCATCGGTGTCTCTCCAGGCGGCTCTGTTTTCAGACACCAGCCCCGCGTGCTTCACTTGTGAGCGACGGGAAGAAAGCAACTTAACTGCCCAAGTAAGAAGTGGCGTTAAACTTTCATTGGCTTTTAATTTTACATCCAGTTAGGCTCTGTCCGCCAGATGTAGGTAAATGCGATAGCATTGAAGTCGTTTAATCCCCAGCATTCGACTGGTTTTCTGGTCCAAAAATATCTCCCCAGGCTGAAATGTTGGGCTGGTTTAACGAAATAGAAGTGAGAAAGGATGAATGCAGCACCCCATTCAGGGGTTCAGGGGCACCAGGGCAGGGAGGGGGTAAGCGCTGGCAAGTCTCTGGGCCGTGGCTGGCTTCTATGCTGTCCCCGCCCAGGACAGGGCCTGTGCAGGTGGCTGCAGAGGGGCCTGGATTACATCCCAGCCCTGCCCCTCCCACAGGCGTGTGTTTGGGGGCCAGGTCTCACCGGAAATGTGCGGAAAATGGGAAATCTTGCCCCAGAGCTGGGTACGGATGAAATGAGATGACAAGTGGGAAGCGTTTATCTCAGTGCCTGGTCCTTTGTAAGCCCTGACTAAACCAAAGCCTGGAGGGCCAATTAGCAGTGGGCTCCGCCAGCTTCCAATATTTCTGATACAAAGCGTTTCTGTAAGGGTCATTCCATGGAAAACACCAACGCCAACACGAGTTTCTCCTGAATCACTTCATATGCACAATCTGAAGAACTCTGAAGCCACTCACAAGGTCTTAATATCGGACTACGTATATTTTTATACAGCAGACCCTATCCTGGCACCAGCCAAGTCCCAGGGTCCCTCTCCCTGCTGAGCTCATTCATAACTCTCTTCTTCTTCTCCTTCTTCTTCTTCCTTCTCCTCCTCCTCCTCCTCCTCCTCTTCCTCGTCTTCCTTCTCTCTCTCTCTC
>NW_006282748.1:1451519-1456374 GCF_000327345.1 Myotis davidii | reverse complement strand
CTCTCTCTCTTTCTCTCTCTCTCTCTCCATCTCACCAGACACATTACGTTTTCAGACTAATGCCGCCACTGCCCTATAGTGCCAGCTTGAGTTCAAATCCTCTCTTACTTGTCACCCACCCTCTCTGTGTCCCCAGTTCCCCACCTGTAAAATGAGTTTGCGCAGGAAATCGCCTGCCTCCTGGCAGTGTGAGCAGGGGGCGCGGTGGGGCTGTGTTCCGGGGCCACACAGTGCGGTAGGAGAGCAAGCGCTCAGCCCTGGAGGCGCGGCTTCCGGGCTCAGCTCGGCCAGCCTTTGGTTGTGTGGACCTAGTTACTTCATGTCTCTTGTCTTGATGTTGCATTTGCAGCACTGAGTGCAGACTGTCGTTCCTTATCCCATATCCACTGCCCGTTGTTCTTTACCAATAAAACTCTGGTTTTGTTTGGAGCGGAGATGTCCCAGATAAAAACCTTCATCTTCCCACGGTCCCATTTGAGGAGAAATCACCGAGTACAACAGCTAGGAAGCTTCTTAAAGGCCAGCCTGGGCTAGCAGGAACTTCCTTTGCCATGTGTCTTCTTCCCTCAGGCCGGAAGGGACAGCAAGTCATCCCATAACTATGGGGTGACACCCACAAAGAGCAAGGCCTATACTCTACGGAGGCTGAACAGAACCGTGGAAAACCTGGTCTCTGATGGCCTCCCAGGATCCCCAGTAAACCCCTGAGCTGCCCATCTCTGGACTTGCAATGAGGTCCCTGTTAAGCCTCTGTTGGCTAGTTTGTCTGTAATTTGTAGCCAAACTCTTCCCAAATAAACACGCGGACATGAGACTTGCTTCCTGGGGCCCTTGTGAGAGTAGAAAGAGGGTAGCTTTGTAAAGCACTTAGCGCAATTGCCAGCGATAGCAGGCTCCCAATAAGGTTTATTTCCTCCCCGCTTTCCATCCTCACACTGTGAGTTCTCTTTACTGCGGGTAAATATCAGGGTGTCCCGTGAGTTGCCCAAGTAGATGTGACCCCACAGTCTGATGGGACTTCCCAAAGCAAATGAAGGGGCGAGGCCTGTAACTGACCCCAGCCCAGCTTGATTTCAAAGGCAGTGGCTAGCAACTAGAATTGCTAAGACCAGAGGACTGTCGTTTGCAAAAATCTTTTTTCTGGGCAGCTTGTTTTATTTCAGCTGAGTTGGCGTCCCACAGTTGAGGCATCTCCTCCAAGAAGTCTTATTCAATAGGCCAGAGGCATAGGAAATGGAGCCTGGGCGCTGAGAAATGGCACGTTGACTGCATTTGAAGTTATTAAATCTTAAACGCATGGAAAGGAAAATGCTATAACGCTACCAGTGGAGAAGGAAAGCACACACAAAATCTACCGATGTGACGACAGCATGTTGGGAAAAGCAGCAAAAGGGAATTGCTCATTACTTGCATCTGGGATTGATGTTACAGTGAAGAGTATTTGGCTACTACAGTGGGTTTTATGTACACCTCATCCATAGCCACCTAAGCACTCCCCAGGGCTAAAATTTAATCAAATGCATGGTTTCTAGTTAGATTTGGGGCATCAGTGATAAAAACAACACAAAAAATCCCCCCCCCCTCTCTCTCTTTCACACACACACACACACACACACACACACACACACACACTCACACCCCGTCTATTGCCTGGTGGATATGAGCACAGCCTCTGGAACCACTCTGCCTGGATTTGGGTCCTGGCTATGCCACCTACCGCCTTGATGACTCTGGCTAAGTTATTCAGTCTCAGTTTCCTCCTTTCCCAAAAAGAGCGTTCCTAGAAATGACAGGGTCCTCCTCGCGCTCACTGCAGGGGTGTGAAATGAGTCCTGTGCTATGAATTATGTATCTAGTACTGGCGCAGAGTACATCCAATGTCAGTGTTTACTTAAATCATGACATTCCCCATTCCCCATCCTCTCCCCAATCATCTGGCCTCAGCCCAGTCCCAGTAAACTGCCCAACAGCCAGGAGCCTTCAGGCTGCTCCACCCCCTCTCCCCAGGCAGAGAGAAACGTGGGTGGGCCAGGCTACCAACCACCTCCACCTCCTCAGCCCAGGTTTGTAACCATCGCCACCTGTGCGAGAGGGGAAGGTTCGAGGCCTCCCTGGCTTTAAGCGTCCAGGGTGTCTGCATCTTATGCAGGATCACTGAGTAGGAGGGAGCACGAGGCAGCTCTTGACCAGAGACTGTCCCCTCTGGTTCCAGAAGCTCACAGTTGGGAGAGGCTGTCCTGTCACAGAAGCACCCTCTCAGCTGGGACAAAGCACGCGGCCTCTGCCTTCTTCTTTCAGCTCTCCTATTATAAACGTGTCTGTTTTGCAGTATATTTGGCGCACTAGTTTTTTTTTTTTTTTTACATTTTTTGTGCGCTTTGTTGCTAATTTTGCTGTTTAAAGGGATGCTCAACAGATGAATGGATAAACACACCAGCACATGTTTGTGTACAAATTGTTATCCCAAAATAGATGCAGAGACATAGAAGCATGGAACAGACTGTCAAATCTCAGAAGGAAGGCAGGGGTGGATGGGTGGGAAGAGATCAACCAAAGAACTTGTATGCATATATGCATGACCCATGGACACAGACCATGTGGTGGTGAGGGCCTCGGGGGGCGGGATGGGAGCGGGCTGGAAGAGGTTAATGGGGGGAACAGGGGGACCTATGTACAACTTTCAACGATAAAGATTTTTAAAAAATAAAAGGATGCTCAAGTGTCATGCCAAAGTGCTTGCTGTCTGGGGTTCCTCAGTGCATGGGGGTCTGTGATGTGCCTTAGGAAGAACAGGTGTGTGTTTAGATGAGCTTTATTCAGGCTTGAGTTCTTGTGCTGTTGGCTGTGAGTTCATTGTTGAGGAATCAACAACATGTACTCAATAAGATGTGCTTAAGCACAGACACACACGAAGTAAGATCACATACTGCTCAGCCGATGGAAATGTGTTGATCTGAAGCTGGCAGGAACCTACCCCTCCATTTCCCCTAGGAGCCATCTTTTTGTATTTGTGAATTCAGTGTTTCATGGAGACTTTATGGAAAGACCATCACTGCTATGAATACTGAGAATCTGTATTTGCATTTTTACAAGGAGAAAAGGCCAGAGTCTCTCTACAGGATTCCTCTAACCATCACAAACAAATGTGTGTGTTTTTTTCAGTTGACAAATGAAGAGGAAGGAGTGGCCGGTCCCGGCTCCCTGAGCTCATGCTCCTCCCCTGGGCACACAGTTCAAAACATTCCACTCAACTGTCCGAGACCCTTTCCCAGGTAAGCGAAAGGAGCCTTCAGGTGTCTTATCCTGTCCCAGCCTCTGCTTTTACTGTGGGAAATCAACACTTCACAAAAGGTAAAAGCCAGTGGTGTTCAATACGGAATTATTAGCAATATCACTCACAAGCAATTGTTTTTTTAAACAACTTATTATGAGAAAAAAAAAACAAAATAACTTCTTACCTAACTTTCAGAACTACAATACTCTAAATTCAGATTCTTTATTAAAGATTAAAATACAAATTCAGTATTAAAATGTAAATTGTACTGAAGCTCTATAGACCTCATTATAAGATGAATATTGGGCAGAACAATTCTTTACTGCTCGGTAAATGCAAATAGGAAGATATAGAAATTTGCTCCATGTAACATGAATCTTGGGTCCATTAACTTTGCATGCATTTTTCTGAAAAGACATAAAAAAATTAGGAAAATGACCTTAAAAGCAAACAGCAAAAATAAAAATTATAAACACAGCTATTGCAATAATTCAACCAAATAGTTAAGATAAATAGTGTGTTAATTTTCTATAGCTGCTGTAACAAATTAGCCCAGCCTGGTGGCTTAAAGGAACAGAAATTATTTTCTCCCAGTTCTGGAGGCCAGAGTCCAAAATCAGTCTCCAGTACAGCGGAGCTGAGTGCCACTCTGCATCGCTTCTCATGCTTTTTACCCGTGAACCCAAAGATTTATGGCTTTACCTTTGGAATTCAGAAATTTACCAAGATTGGGTCTTGGATTCGATGAAAACTTCCAAAATGGTTTCTGGTCTTTCTTCATCTGCAGGACATTTTTACAAAAATCCTTACCTGAGAATCTTCTTTCCATTGCTTTTCTGAGAGAGTGATAGGGGAAGGGAGAGAGAGAGAGGTGCTGGGGTCCAACCCCAGCAGGTCCAGGGATCCCCAAAGGTGTGGACGGAGTTGGCGAAGACTATCCACCCTCTCGGTGGAGTCGAGTCCTATCCATCCCGAGTGTGGGGCGCTTACCTAGGGGTCCCTGTTCGGGCGCCAGATGCCGGGGTCCAGCGCCAGCAGGTCCAGGCGTCCCCAAAGGTGTGGACGGAGTTGGCAAAGAAGGAATGACACGGAGACAGCGTTCAGTTGATCAGCAGCCTTGCCAGGATCTCTAGCCGAGTTCTTCAGCCAAGTTCTGGTCTGGATCTCCAGCGAAGTTCTGGTTAGGATCTCCAGCCAGGTTCTGTATCCATGTTCTCTTGCTAGATTCTCCAGCCAAGTTCTCCAGGTTCTCCAGCCAGGTCCTGTAGCCATGTTCCCTCGCTAGGTTCTCCACCCAGGTTCAATCACCAGGTTCTAGTCAGGTTCTCTTGCCATGTTCTATCCAGGTTCTGTAGCCAGGTTCTGTCTCAAGGTTCTGTTTTCTGTGTCTTGTTACATCTGTATTTATACCAGTTGATTCCAATCCTATCAATCTCTATTCCAAAGGTTAGGGCGTTTCTTATCTCCATTCCAGGGAGTAAAGGTTATGTAGCTTAAGCATGATTGTTCGTAGTTAAAGAGATTAATTACCCGCCTGGCACTTAGTTAAGGGGTTTTATTCTCTCCCTAACATCAGGGGAA
>NW_006282748.1:1435757-1451429 GCF_000327345.1 Myotis davidii | reverse complement strand
AGAGAGAGAGAGAGAAAGAGAGAGAGAGAGAGAGAGAGAGAGAAACATTGATGTGACTAAATCACTGAGTGAATAAGTGCATGGAGCTCAAAAAGCTAACTGGTAGGAGGCCAAGCCCACAAAAGGTGTCATATAGGACGGACTAAATGCTTAGAGCAGGTGGAAGGGATGGTCATGGCAGGTGAGGTCAGTGATCACCTGGCCGCGTGGTACAGTCACCTGGAGAACTACCCAAATCCCAAAGCCCGGGCTGTCAAATCGAGTCTAGGGAGAGACCCTGGCATTGGTGCTTTAAAAAGTTCCTCATCCGATTCCCATGTTTAGCCAGAGGTGAGAGCCACTGGGACTGGACGATCAGGGATTCATAAAGGAACTGGTTTGTGAACATCCTTTAAAAAGGAAGAGTTTTGAGTTGTGGAAATGAGCAGGAATTGGAGAAGATGTGCTAACACCTTTCCTTCCCAGCCCAAGTTTCAGCCTGTCTGTCCTATCTGCTCGAGACAGCTGTTGGCCACGGGAAGGGGGCGTCGGGGAAGTTAAAGGGCTTTCTCTCCTCTGGGCTATCGGGGAGTCTGGGGATTAGTGTCTGGGGGACTCAGGAGGCTCTGAACGCATAGCCTGAGAACTTCCCACCCCGGGAGAGTGTCTGTATCCACGGGCATAGCCCATCTCAAGAGCTGAACAGGGAGGTGGGGGCATTTCAGTCTTGATGTAGGGAGGCCATGGAAAGGTGGGACACTGAAAGGCTTCCTTCCTGTGTGTCCTCACAGGGTCTGACCACCACTGTTTGGTCCCCTGCCAGCCTGGGGTCTCAGAGACCACATGGGAGTGATTGCATGGGAGGTTCTATGCAGCTACTTCTGAGCCCCAAGAAGTGAACAAAGAAAAAGAATACATCTGAGAAGGGCAACAGCTTGGGAGAGAGAGAAACAACAAGGAATCAGAATATAACAAATAAAGATGATTAAAAAAGTAATACTACTGGGGAAGATAGTCTACAATCTATACAAAAAAAATAACGGAGAAGCTGTGGAGATTTAAGAAAAACCTTGAAAAGACAGCCTGGATTATTTTGCTTAGCATAATACTCTCCAGGTCTCTCCATGCTGTCTCAAAGGATAAGAGTTCCTTCCTTTTTATAGTTGTGTAGTATTCCACTGTGTAAATGTATCACATCCTCTTTTTCCAAATATATCCTATATAATAAAACCCTAATATGCAAATCAACTGAACAGCTGAACGACAGGTAGCTATGACATGCAATATCGCCAGGGGGCAGACACTCAACGCAGGAGCTGTCCCCTGGTAGTCAGTGCGCTCCCACAGGGGGAGTGCGCTCAGCCAGAAGCAGGGCTCACGGCTGGCAAGTGCAGTGGTGGTGGCAAGAGCCGCTCCTGTCTCCACAGCAGCACTAAGGAACCCTCGGGGGATGTCCGACTGCCGGCTTAGGGGAGTGAGCAGTCAGACATCCTTAGCGCTGCGGCGAAGGTGGGCCGCTGCACTCACCAGCCATCAGCCTGGCTTGTAGTTGAGCAGTGCTCCCCTGTGTGAGCGCACTGACCACCACCCTCACCACCCCATTGTCTCTAAAAATCAATGGGAAAAATATCCTCTAGTGAGGATTTAAAAAAAAAAAAAAAGGCAGCCTGGAATTTAAACAAACAAATATGACTCTCAAATGAAAACAACGTGCATTAGGTGAAGAGTAGGACAGTCAGTGCTGAGATTCAGTTCAGGGCCTGGAGGATGAAGTGGAAGAAACAGAAAAAACCACAGAGCAAACCCCAAGAGATGGCCACTGCAAGGGAGACCACAATGCCTGAAGGAGGGGTGGGCGGACGGGGCAGCAGCAACGCCCAACAGCAACGCAGGAACACTTCCTGCAGGTGGAGAAAGGCCGTGTTCACCAAATTTCACACCAAAGCTTGTCTTGGTAAATTCCTGAATTCCAAAGGTAAAGCATTACATCTTTCAGGTTCACAGGTAAAAAGAACAAGGAAAAAGAAGTGCAGTGGCTGTCAGCTTTGCAGTATAGGGAGTTAGGTGAATAACACTTACGGACTTTTGAGAGAAAAAAAATGACTGCAACCTAAGATTCCTACTCTAGCCTGTCGGTGAGAAAGAAAGACCGTTGGGAATGCAAGAATTCAGAGTATGTGTTATTCCCATAACCCATCTGGGGAGACTACTAGAGAAAGGATTCTCATTAAACAACAAATGAATCAGAAGAGAGAACTCAAGCTCAGGGGAGAAGAAGATGACAGGAACTGGAAGTGAGCTGTGATGCCATGTAATACACATGTGGAAGACCTGAGTCCATATGGTAGGCTGCCTGAGAATGTGGACTAGACGTTCTAGATAAGGGTTCTTGAAATAGGCAAGGAATGCTCCAAGGAGATGGTAATAATGATATTCTTGAAGTCCTTCTGCATTTCAGCTAAACCTAGAAGCGGGAGAGGGATGGAGCCAAAAAGCAAAGCCATGATGGCTCCTTGGAGAGGGAGAGGGAGAGGGAGAGAGGAAGACAAGCCTCCGAAAGGAGGATCATCAGTAAACATGAACGCTTAGTGAACTAAACAGAGAACAGGAACACCGTAGACACTATAAACAAACCCCAAGGCTAGTTCTTAAAAAATTCAACAGAACGAATAATCCCCTCTCCAGTCTGATTAAAGAAAAGAGAGAACAAAAAATAGATTGGGAATGAAAAAAAGAGTCATCATCACAGATAGAGGAGAGATGAAAATGATTATAACAATTTATTCTATGCTCACTCTATAACAATGCGTTTGAGTATCTAAAGGAAATTACCAAAATTAATCTAAGAAGTAAAAGTCCTGAAGAACTAATTATAGTGGAAGAGAAGGAAAAGATTAAGATCTAGCACTAAAAAGGGAAATGAGACAGATGGTTCCACAGCTCAGTTTTCTAATCTTCAAAGAATAGATTATATCAATGCTAATTAATTTATTCTAGGCCCTGGGAAAAAATGGAAAGTTTTTCAATTTATTTTATAAAGCAAGCATATTTTAGTATTTAACTCTGATAAAGATAGTAAAAAAAAAAAAAGGACGCTATTGACCTATCTTACAGTTATAGATGCAAAAAAAATCCTAAATAAAATAGTAACAAATGTAGTCTAGAAATATGAAACTGTAGCGAAGAAGAGTTTGTTCTGGAATTATTAAACACAGCATCAAGAAATCTAACATAATACTTTTGTTGAAAAATTAAAGGTGAAAAATCATATCATCCTATTAATAGTTCCTGAAAAGCCATTTCATAAAATTTAGCAGCTACCCCTATTAACCTTTAAGGAAAATAAGAACAAAATAATAGTTGTTGGGTATAATAAAGTCTCTTTATCAAAAACCAATAGCTAGTCTCATTCTAATCAGCAGAATATGCAAAGCATTCTTATTAAAATCAAGAACCAGGCAAGAATGCCCACTATTTTCATTTTAACTTGGTATTTTCTTAAAGACTTAGAGATTTAAACAACTATAACACGTTAAGAAAATAAAGTGATTAGTACAAACATTTGAAAACGGAACTCAAGTACTGGAATCTTTCTTTTTTCTCATGGTTCTCTCTCTTCTCTTTCGGATTGATGCCTGCTATTAACATTACTATACAGTGCCTTGGAGGTTTTTTAGGAAACACAATAAGAACATAAAATTGAGTAACTGACATAAATATTTTCTTCCACTAATAGCATGATTGTATTCTAACACCCCCCAAACTCTATTTTTTTTCTTAAAAACAACAACACAAACAAAAACAACCACTCACTTTAATGATGAATTTGGTAAGGCGGCAAGATCTATAAAAATGCATACAAAAATGAATCACTTCTCCCTACGATAGCATTAATGGATCCAATTCAAAGTCCACATCAACCCATCCTGAACTACCCTTTCTCGTGTTTATTGCTCTGGAGTGATGAGACGGTTTAGGAATGAGGTGAAGGTGGTGGTTATACAACATGGTGACTGTAACTAATGCCTCTGATGGTTCACTTTAAACGTGGCTAATTTTATGTTATGGAAATTTCGTCTCGGTAAATTATTTAGGAAAACAAATCTCTCTCTCTCCCCGCCTAAAACTGCTGTTATAAACTTACTCTCAACTCCACAACCATGTTCCTCAAAGCCCAACCCAGGAGCCTAGTGGGTTTATTTCCCTTCTCTCTTCCTTCCATGTTTCCATTTCTGTGTCTTTGTACCCATGTTCTTTATCCCAACTCTCAAAACCCCAGGAGACAGGCTGGCAAACACGGGATTCTCTAGGTGGCTGAGGAAAGGGGGAAGCTGAGGGGCAAAGACGCGCGTTGTCCTCTACCAGGTGCGGGAATGGGCGAGGCGGAGGCTGATATTACTCATGAGTCAGGTTTGCGCCTCTCACCTGTGAGCTAAGGTGATTTGGGGACCTGCCACCTTCAGCAGCCTGTCTTCCCCCACACGCTGCCCCCACTTGTCACGACAGCTGCTCTCATCCCCCTCCCACTCAAATCAAGGCCCTGTGGCTGGGAACCCCCCATCTGAGTTCCTCTGGCTGGGGCTGGGGTGCCTCCCGCCCTCTGGGGTGAAGAAGGGGAGTGGGTGGAAGTGATGGGAAGCTCCGTGCTTGGCAGCACACAATCTTGCAGAACAGGCGGTTTTGTTTATTTCTTTTCTCCATTTGATTTACAAAATTGTACCTTTTCCTAAAACAGCCCTGGGGCTCAAACACAGCAAGTACGGGCACAGTGAGATGGCATTTAATTAAAAGACGGAAATATAAGCAGGAGACATCGAGGTGGAACAACAGAGATTGCCACAAAGTAAACAGTCAAGCAGCCGCTGCCATTGGCTGCTCAGCAACCGAGAGGACAAGGGGACAGCAGTGTCTCTGTCTCAGTCCCCCCCACCCCCCCAGCAGGGCAGGAAGGCAGGGGGGACCAGCCTGCAGGTCTGGGCTCCAGCCCCAGCTCTCCTCCTCTGCCCTTGAACAGGGTGCATTTCCCTGGGCTGGTTCCAGACTTTAACTGTTTCAGGGCATCAGTCTACCAGTGTTACTAGGATCAGAGAAAACTTCTGAACGTCATTTTGGCTCAGTAGAAAGGACTCTGTGTTTCTCCTTCTTCTTCTTCTTGTCTCATTAACTTGGGTCAGATCCTGGCTCTGTCGCCAGCTTTGAGGAGTGGGCGCACATCACCTAAATCCTTTAGGCTCCTGTTGGCTCTTCTCGGGGGCCAGGCTATCAGTCAGATGATTTAAACAGCTTACGAGGGGTCTCAACTTGCTGGGCACACAGCATGCAATGGCTTTTTAAAACGTGGAGATATAATTAACATGTAACATTGTACTAGGAAATGGCTTTAGTTTTTAGGAAACTGCTCCCACCTCTCTCACACCCCCATTTCTCACTAGGTAGCCGCTCTTTTGAAGGGAAGACGGGCCCAATTTATTTACGTTTCAGTCACCTTTTATTGCTAAACAGTTACTTTTGGTTTTTAAGATTCTGCTTTATTTCAAAGTGGTGTACATTTCAAATACTTTTCCTCCCCTCTGAAGATTGCCAGATGAAATACAGAATGCCCAGTATAATTAGAATTTGAGACCAAGCATTTCTTATAAGTAGGTCTCATCCAATACTTTGATTTTTATTTGCGAAGCCTGGCCACCCCGCACCTTCTCCTGAGCACAGGCAGCTACTGTGGCTTTGGAGAAGTGTTTCTCAGCCCATTAAACATGTTAAGGCCTGGGTTCTACCCCAGCCCGTTCAATCAGAACATCTGGGCATATGAAGCATATTTCTAAAGTTCCCAAGTGCTTCTCATATGCAGTCAGGGTTGAGTCTAATGCTAGGGTTTTGGAGGGTGGGTCTGGCTTCCTCTGGTTCTACCAACACTCCCAGCATGCACTGCTTTGGTGTTGGGGGAGCAGAAAGGGAAAGCAGGTCTCCTCTTACCAGCCTCCTCACTGTTGATCACCACAGCTACTCTATTTGACACCGGCTTGCCATTTGTTCCCAGGGTATGGCAGGCGTCCAACTATACTAGTAAGCGCTTCAAATATGAAGTGCATTTGTTGGCTCTTTGGGGCGCCCTCTGAGGGTTTCCCTTCTCCCTGGTCCCTTATGTGGAGACTAGACTTCAGTTGGCCCTCCCCAATTCAGTGCTCTGTCAGAAGTAACCCCCACAACAGCCTCTTGCTGAGGCCCCTCCTCCCGAGGGGGTGTCTTTCAAAGGGAGGATACTGGTAAGATCGCCCCCTTCTGCAGAGCCCAGCTGATCCCAGGGCTGGTCTGTGTGACCCTGCAGCATTCAGCTGGCCCCCAGGGCAGCGGCTCGCTGAAGTATTAGGAGGGGGTCATCTTCCATCTGCTGTGCTCAGGTGAGGGCGCCAGCTCCCGGTTCCAGCCCTCCCTCTGCGCCCACCACCACACTACACTCACAGTCACTGTTGGGTGAGATTTTCTATGCGCCTGCCACCGTGCTCAGCTCCTGCACACATGATCTCCTTTTGTTATCAGAGAGTTGCACGGGTGGAATTTCTCCGTTGCTTGTGGGAGTGGGGTTCTCACCATCTCTTGAGAAAAAGAATTTTCTTCTAAGACTCGCATGGGAGAATGAGTTATTTCTATTTTCGTGAAGTTCTATCCCTTAGTTTCCAAAGTCTCTGTTTAACCAGTCCTGGCAAAGGTGCAGCTAGAAGCTATAAGCAAAGCCAGTGTCCAGCGCCTGTGTTCCCTGGAGGACGTGAGTCTGGCAGAGACTAGCATCAGGCTAGTTTTAACCCATCAGTCCATTGTGTGTGGAGCCCACATGGTGAGCGTGCCCCCTGCTACAAGAGTCCCAAGAGAGGAAGAGGGCCAAGCCAGCAAGAGAGAAGCTCCCTTGTTCAGGAGTTTCTGTATCTCAGCTTTCGCACCTTGCAGTGGCCATGCCCATTCTGGTCAATGCCCTGTTCCCAGGTGTGACTGACAGGCAATTACCTTTCCTTCATCAACAGACCTTACTGGGTATGTTTCTATTCTTCTTTGTCCATTCCCTCCCGCCAGGATCTGCAGGGAACAGACCTGGAGAGTGTTAAACTCGGCTTCCGGGCACCAATGGCGTGCCTATATTATCTGGCCTGCCCTTTCTTCCCTTCCTGTTCATTAATTAATAACTGGGTTAATTACAACAGCACCACTTTCATCCTAAAAACAGGGCAGGAAGATAGGAGCCACTTCCCCACTTCTCAGATAAATAAAGTTTGATTAAGAGAGTTTAATTTGCTGAAGTTCATACAGCTATTAAGAATCAGAGCACAAATGGACTCCAAAAACCTTGCTCTTGCCATCATAATTTACAGTACTTATTCTCGCTGTGATGTGATTTATGAACGAAATTTACCTTGGTGTCTAATACACAGCAGGCACTCAACAAATATTAGTCCTCTTCCTGGCCAACCCTCAAACTGGGAATCTATCATCAAGTGTAATTTTATAATGTTCAATCCCAGTTAGTTGGAAATGATTTAAAGCGTTGTTTCATCATCCTTATGTATGAATCTCTTAAGTAATTCACTTTTTGAAAACACCCAATATATGACAAGCTCTATGCTAGTCCTAAGATAGAGGATAAAAAAATTGTATTCGTTTTCCTGTGGCGGCCACAACAAATTACCACGACTGGGGCGGCTTAAAACGAAAGAAATTTATTCTCTCACAGTTCTGGAGGCCAGAAGTCTGAAACCCGCATGTTGCAGGACCACGCTCCCTCTCACGGTTTCAGGGGAGTCTCTTTCTTGGCCTCCTTCAGGTTATGGGGGATCCAGGTGTCCTCGGATTATGGCGGCATCACTCCCATCTCTGTCTCTGTCTTCCCATGACCTTCTCCCTGTGTCTGTGTCTTCTTCTCTTTTGTCTATAAGAGCACTTGTCATTGGATGTAGGCTCCCGCTAAGTGATCCGCAATAATTTCATCTCAAGATATCTGTATACACATATCTCTCTCTCTCTCTCTCTCTTTCTCTCTCTCTCTCTCTCTATATATATATATAGATTTGAGAGCAAAAGCAGTTACCTAGGCAAAGAGGAAGGAGGAGCATTCCTGGCAATGTGAACAGCATGTGCAAAGGCCCTGAGGCAGATGGGATTACAGTGTATTTGAGAAACTGGTGGGAATGTAGAGCACAATAGAGATGTGGAGGCAGATGGAAGTCAGTACCTACTGGATGACCAATGAGTCAGCAGCATGCACTCACTGAGGGAGGTGTGGCTTCTGTGTGCATCTGCCCTCCTGGTTGCAGATGGTTCCTCCTTCCAGCAGGTGTAAACGCTCCGCTCTCAGCATCTGCTTCCCCTACCAACCAGCTGAGTAATTGCTGATTTATTCCAGTTCGTTCATGGGTGGCCTCCTGGGGCCTGACTCCACTCCCACCGTCTTTCACTGCGTCCTACGTACACATGTGTTGGGCTGCCTCCTGAACGCCCTTGTCGCACAACCTGCAATGCACAGTGACGTCAGGGAGTCGAGATCTGTTATAAACGCACCGTGAAAATGCATGCAGGTGGCTTCAGCCTCGCTCCTTATGCGGAAAAAAAGTTGGTATGAATCACTTTCTCATTTTGTTTTTAAACATCTTTCTCTTACCTTATGCAAAGCTGAAGATCATTTCAAGATGATAACGCGAATTATCCTGAAAGGAGCTAATATAGTGCTTCTAAACCTATCTTGTGCTTGTTGGAACAAATCGGGGAGCTAATCTTTAGCTTGTTTCTCTCTTTTTACATATTTATTTTACAGATCAAATAAGGTCTAGATGCCAAAATACGCTCTAGTGACTCCTGGTGAGTGGGATAACCACTAGGCACCGCCCTCAGCCAGAAGCAGAAGGGGGAGAAGGCCCTTCCAAATGCTCTGAGAAGGGAGTTGCAAGGGGAGGCCGACCATAAGGGGTTTGGCCTTTGGTAGAGGGATGCAAGCAACCCACAATTGGGACAGGAGAAGTAAGAAGCTAGAAAACTCCCTGGGCAAGTGGAATGGGGAAACTGAGACAAGATAACTAAACCAGGCCAAACCATTTGAACAACTTCCAGCCAGCCAGTGAATCTCAAGACCTTATCTTCCCTCACCAGCGACACTTTTGAGCAAATGGTTTATACTTCTCCTCCCTAACCGGAGAATACATAGCTTAAATCACTCTGGTCAGAAAAATGGAGAACAGAAACCTAATTAATGCCATTTGTGCTAGCAGAACCCAACGGCAGATGAAGTTGGGGAAAAATAACAAAAACCCAATTGGAATCAGACCCAAGATGAAAAGCAGAACAATAAAGCAGACCAAAGAATAAGCCCGACCTCCCCTTACACTCATTTTAATACATCAGCATGTTAAAAACACACCTGGAAAGCTGATAATATTTTGCTGAAACCCTCCCCTAACATTCTTGCCCTCAGAAAAAGATAAAAACCCTCAAGACAAAAACCAGGGTGGGCTTACCCTAGGGCAGTGGTTGGCAAACCGCAGCTCGGCAAACTTTGCTGACCACGGCCCTAGGGCATGCCCATGCTCCTTGGGCATGAACTTTTTACTTCCTCCTAAACCAGTGGTTCTCAACCTTCTGTCCCTTTAAATACAGTTCCTCATGTTGTGACCCAACCATAAAATTATTTTCGTTGCTACTTCATAACTGTAATGTTGCTACTGTTATGAATCGTCATGTAAATATCTGATATGCAGGGTGGTCTCAGGTGACCCCTGTGAAAGGGTCGTTCCACCGCCAAAGGGGTCGCGACCCACAGGTTCAAAACCACTGTTAAACTCTAAGAGTCTCCACAATGCTTGCAACCAAGGGAGCAGAGGGCAGCAGCAGCTCTTCCCAGGCTCACCCCTGATCCTGCATCCAAAGCCCCTCTTTCCTCTGACTTCCCAGTGAGCTACCAGCAGCCCCACCCAGCCTCACTCCCATCACTCTGACCTTCACTTCCCAGTGAGCTACCAGCAGCCCCACCCAGCCTCCCTCCCATCACTCTGACCTTCACTTCCCCGTGCGCTACCAGCAGCCCTGCCCAGGCTCACTCCCATCACTCTGACCTTCACTTCCCAGTGGCTAAAGCAGCCCTGCCCAGCCTCACTCCCATCACTCTGACCTTCACTTCCCAGTGAGCTACCAGCAGCCCCACCCAGCCTCACTCCCATCACTCTGACCCTCACTTCCCAGTGAGCTACCAGCAGCCCCTCCCAGCCTCACTCCCATCACTCTGACCTTCACTTCCCAGTGAGCTACCAGCAGCCCCTCCCAGCCTCACTCCCATCACTCTGACCTTCACTTCCCAGTGAGCTACCAGCAGCCCCTCCTAGCCTCACTCCCATCACTCTGACCTTCACTCCCTGTTGCTTCTTCTACCCTAAATCCTCCCTGCTTCACTGCCCCCAGCTTTAATAAACCTACTCTCAAAACCACCTGGACTTGGGTTGTGAAATCTTTCCTACATCAAGTCAAGAACCCACACACTACAGGCCTAATCCCCTTCCGGTAACTCAATGACCTGGCAGAAAGGGAGTCCACCTCCCCTACCGCCCTCCCTCTCTTCTTCTGCTAGTAACTCTCATTGGCCAAGCCAAAGAGAAGCCAATGGTAAGGGGGTCTGTGGCTATAGTCCTGTCAGGGAGGGTCCCCAAACGCAAAGCAGGATGAGAGGGTGAAGAGTGAATGGACATTATCCATCACTCACTGCACAAGCACGTACAGTTATACACAAACACATATCTTAACCTTTCCATCACATCTTACAGCTAGCAAGGGCCTTCAAGTATTTTTCAAATACGCATCTCGCCCTAGCTGGTTTGGCTCAGTGGAGAGAGTGTTGGCCTGTGGTCTGAAGGGTCCCTGGTTCAATTTCCATCACTCAAGGGCACATGCTCGGTTTGCAGGGTTGATTCCAAATGAGGGGGTGTGCAGGAGGCAGCCAATCAAGGATTCTCTCTTATCATTGATGTTTCTATCTCTCTCCCTCTCCTTTCCTCTCTGAAATCAATAATATATATATATCACTCATAGCAGATGCTCCATATGAGTACTTAAATAAATCAATGAAATATATTATTTGCAATTGAACTAATTTTTTTCTTATTCCCAATGCTTAGTTTTCCTTATGCATTTGTTTTTTATTATGGAGAAATATAACATAAAATTTATCATTTTAGCCATTTTAAGATATACAATTCAGTGGCATAAAGTACATTCATGATGTGCAACGATCATGGCTGTCTAGTTTCAGAACTTTCTCATGATCCCAAATGGAATCTCTGTGCTACAAAATTATTTTTAAAGCGACAAACTTGTTTTTCAGGCAAAGATTTGGGGAAGGCAAATTGTATAAAGATCTATTAAATGGTGTGACAATTTTCCTAATAGTGAACGGTGGAAAAAAACCAAACAACCCTTCAATACAATTCATTGAAATACACAATTCCAGTGAAATACACAAAGTAGTTACACAGAATTAGTAGACAGAGTAGTGAATTCAAATATAAGACCTGGCTGTTTGAGGAAATAACGTCCTATTGACTACCTTGATTAATCAAATTGGCCAAAAAGGCAGTCAATTTTTCACTTCATTTTGATCATAGAGATGTCAATGCCTTAATAGCACACCCTTCTTCCTTCTCCAACTACGAAACAACCATTTTCACATCGCAGTGCAGCGATAATAAACACCATTTCACAGTCTCAGGTGGCCTGTGAGTGGCAGATGGAGTTCGAGTCCTGGTTTTGCCATTTGCTAGCTGCGGGGGTGCCGGCTGCCCCTGGCCTCCCTAATCTGTAAAAGGAGGCGCTGGACTTCGACCCCTACAGCCCCTGGCTGCTTTCATGTCTCGTGACTCTAGGCTCTGCACCAGCCTCCCAAGCTTTCCCTGGAAAATGCTCTCCGACTAAGCACATCAGATATCTAAACATGCAGTATTTACCTTTCTGATGAAACTGCCAGTGCGGAATTTGACCCTTTCAACAAATCACGGATGGGAAAACCAACATTCTGTGCAGGAAAGCCAGCGGGGACGGGTTTAGCACTGGAAGAAGCAGATACACCGGATTCACCGACGGACACGGTTTTGAAAGGGTATTTTAATGACATGGAGAAGCTAGTTCTGACCTTTTATCAGAGGAGTTTTCCCCGTGGTACTGGCAGACTGCACCGCTCCACCTGGTCTCCTTGGTAACCAAGGGCCGAGATTTGTGAAACGTTTGCAGGACATCTGGCCAAGGTGAAGGTGCAGGCTAGTGCTACCGAGATCAGCCCATCGCCGTGGCCTTTGGAGGCCCCACACCACTAAAGACCCGCAGGCACTGGAGCACCCAGCCCTGCAGGTTAGGCCAGCGGTGGAAGCGGCCTCTGGAACCAGACTGCTGGGGATGAAGGACCAGCCTGTCTCTGGAAATGGTGGAACCCCGGGCAAGTTGTAACTTGCCTCTCTGGGTTTCAGTGTCCTCATTTGTGAAATGAGTTTACGGAAACGACCTTCCTCGAGCAGTCATTGACAGGGTTAAATGCACTGAACTATCGAAAACGCCCGGCGCTGTCTCCTCCAGCCAGGGCTCGGTGTGAATTAGCCAGCGGTCGTGACCATGTGACGATTAGGTAACACCAAGAAGGCAAACGGAGCTTTTCCAAGAAGCCCCCATGCAGTCTTGATTTGGGGAGATCCACAGCAAAGACGGTGGGAAAACTCAGGGCACCAGCCTCTGTGTGTTCCCATAACCCGTGTGCAAGGTTGGACGAGCTGGTCAGGGATGTGAACAGCAGCCCATTGGGAAGGTCACGATCCACGGCTTCGGCGTTCGGCAGATACGACTGGGACCCTAGCTCTTCAGGTTACTCGCTGTGTGAACCGCCAGTAACTCAATCTGTCTGAAACGTATTCTCCTCCGATGTACAATGCGCTACCCCAGAGGGCTGTGCACTGTGTGACAGGGGCTCGGCGCATGGCCTAGAATGTAGCAAGTGGTCAATAAATATTAATGACGATTATGACCACGTCCAAGCAGGCCGCACCTGGCCCCCATTTTCTCCCATACCCCTAACTGTATCCATTTATTCATTCCACCAAACATTTACCAGTATTAGCTTTGTGTCTGTTAATCAAACAGGACACCAGAAATTCAAAAGTAATTATGAGATGAGGTTCATGCTCCTAAATATCTCATGGTCTGGTCAAGAGAAATTAAAAAAATATTTTGAACTGAAGGAACGTGGAACTACATTTCAAAACTTGTGAGCTAAAACTAAATTTGTGTTAGATAAATAGTGATTCTCTGTGTTGATTCACATTTGAACCACTGGAGAGCTTTCTAAAAATACTGATTTCTGGTCCTCACCCAGACCAATAACATCAGAATCTCTAGGGATAAAACCCAGGCAAGGATATTTTTGCAAAGTGGCCCCAGTGATTTTAATGTCCAGTCACAGTTGAGAACTGCTATCATAGATGCTGAAAGGGACAGAGAAGGCTCTGGAAGCGCAGCTGGAACAATTAACGCTGCCAGGGCCATTGTGGGCGTCTTCAAGGAAGGGCACTGGGTTTGAAATACTCGAGAATTTATCAGGTGGGGAAGGCATAGGAGGAAAGGCATTCAGACATGGGGAGCAGCATGCACCAAGCCACAGAGATATGCAAAGGTCTTTAGGAAATGAAGTTCAATGGTTAAAGCATATCTATTGTGTTGCCTTATGTATATAGACACACATTTGTATAGATACACTGGAGGCTGGATACATGAAATCTGTGCACGGGTAGGGTCCCTAGGCCTGGCCAGCAATCAGGGCCAATCAGGTTCCCTGCCTCCCCACCTCCTCCCCTCCCTCCCTCAGTGCCTGTCATGTTCTGCACTGCCCCCCTGGTGGTCAGCGAACATCATAGCAAGTGAGCAAACTCCCGGTCAAACTCCCAAGGGGACACTTTGCATATTAGCCTTTTATATACTGTATATAGGTACACATATACCATAATTTGAATATAGGATTATTTCTTACTGTTAGGGTGAGACTTGCAAGTGACTAAAAAGAGTGCTGAGGTTGGGCCTTGAAGATCCTTCAAGAGCCTTGTTGGTAAATTCAGGGCGCTGCTTCTTTTTCTGCATTGTCTTTGGACATGCAGTCAAATTTCGTGCTTTTGTTTTTTCTTAATTCCGAAGCTCAGGTCTGAATGAGATTCAAAACGTTTATATCATTCCCGGGACTCTTTGGAGCTGGGATCCTGTGTTGTCATTATTTCGCAGGAAGCAGTTTGAAAGCCTGTAGCAAATGGGCATTTGTTTTTCTTGGTTATTTCAGGAAGCACTGAGGAGGCTTTAGAAAACAAAACTCTAAGCTGTGGCAGGTGGTATTGTCGCAGAGAAGAAATTAGGCACTAAGAAGGGTGGTAACACTAGACCCAGATGTCTATCTCCCCTCCGGGCTGGGAAGTTGCAGGAGGGATGCTAGGGTGGTGCATGGACACGTCGGAGGCCCTCCAGGAAACACACTTGGATCCCCAGAGGCCCTTCCAGGGAGGGGTGAGACTTGTTAGCCAGAAAGCTTTTAACTGGAAGTGAAAGATCCACATTAACTTTGATTCTCCCTCCCCCTGGAATTCTCCATGGCAGGGACCAGAGAGAGAAGGCGCACAGAAGTTTGAACAGAGTAAGGCATTGAACCTGGCGGAGGGACAGCCATCGATGGGGTGAATTTTTTATGTCAAGGCATTAAAACAATATTTGGGACAAAAATTGTGGAAATGAGTACCGGCCTGCTTAAATTAAGTGAATGAGCAGATGTAAACAGGAGATTGTGCTCGGTAAGCTATGAAGTGAAGATTAAAGGAAGCTATAGACTATATTTAATGGCATCTTAACTATATTTAAAAATAAGAATACATGCTGCTTACCAAAATCGATATGGAGACTACAGGTTTGCATTTTTTTTTGGTATTTAGGTATTTATACTGAGTACATATTGCTTTTACAATAGAAAAGCAATAAACTTTACCAAATAATAGTAAATAGACAACCGTAAACTAAAACACGAGACTGTATGTGCAGAGAAGGGGCACTGACGAGCCCTCGGTACTAGACCAGGCAAGCTGTGAACTTTAGGAAAGTCTAAAGCATGAGCCAAGACGGGCCATGTGTATGGAAAAGCCACTGGAAATAGCTTGGGGGGACCCGCAAGTTGAGTGCAGTGGGTTCTCAGGGAGCCACCCGGGGGGGCTAAGAGCCTTAGCCAGGTGGATGGAGACTCAGATGTGGTGCCCACCGGCTGGCTCTGTAGCCAGCACTTCAGTCTGGGAGAAAGCTACCCCTCCAGCTCTCAGCCTGATGCCAGACACTTCAGTTCCTCCCCATATGTCCCTAGGGCCTTACAGCTGCTGCCCCGGCGCCCAAGCTCAGAGCGAGTGAGTCCAATAAGTCCATTCTACGAGGAATGGTGGGAACTCCAGCAGCCCTTGGTCTCACTCAGCCACACTCTCCCCCAGAAGTTCTGGGACTTCTCTCCCTGGTACTGGAACTCTGGGCTGGGGTTTTGGTGTGAGGCTGGGTCCCCTCACTACTCAGGGGGACCTCTGCAGCTGAGATATCCCTCCTCCACACATGGGTGTGGGCCCGGCTCATTCCATGTCGCTGCCCCTCCTTCTAGTCTCCATGTGGCCTCTTTTGAAT
>NW_006282748.1:1412485-1434953 GCF_000327345.1 Myotis davidii | reverse complement strand
TCTGTCTCCCTCCAGGAAACACACTTGGATCCCCAGAGGCCCTTCCAGGGAGGGGTGAGACTTGTTAGCCAGAAAGCTTTTAACTGGAAGTGAAAGATCCACATTAACTTTGATTCTCCCTCCCCCTGGAATTCTCCATGGCAGGGACCAGAGAGAGAAGGCGCACAGAAGTTTGAACAGAGTAAGGCATTGAACCTGGCGGAGGGACAGCCATCGATGGGGTGAATTTTTTATGTCAAGGCATTAAAACAATATTTGGGACAAAAATTGTGGAAATGAGTACCGGCCTGCTTAAATTAAGTGAATGAGCAGATGTAAACAGGAGATTGTGCTCGGTAAGCTATGAAGTGAAGATTAAAGGAAGCTATAGACTATATTTAATGGCATCTTAACTATATTTAAAAATAAGAATACATGCTGCTTACCAAAATCGATATGGAGACTACAGGTTTGCATTTTTTTTTGGTATTTAGGTATTTATACTGAGTACATATTGCTTTTACAATAGAAAAGCAATAAACTTTACCAAATAATAGTAAATAGACAACCGTAAACTAAAACACGAGACTGTATGTGCAGAGAAGGGGCACTGACGAGCCCTCGGTACTAGACCAGGCAAGCTGTGAACTTTAGGAAAGTCTAAAGCATGAGCCAAGACGGGCCATGTGTATGGAAAAGCCACTGGAAATAGCTTGGGGGGACCCGCAAGTTGAGTGCAGTGGGTTCTCAGGGAGCCACCCGGGGGGGCTAAGAGCCTTAGCCAGGTGGATGGAGACTCAGATGTGGTGCCCACCGGCTGGCTCTGTAGCCAGCACTTCAGTCTGGGAGAAAGCTGCCCCTCCAGCTCTCAGCCTGATGCCAGACACTTCAGTTCCTCCCCATATGTCCCTGGGGCCTTACAGCTGCTGCCCCGGCGCCCAAGCTCAGAGCGAGTGAGTCCAATAAGTCCATTCTACGAGGAATGGTGGGAACTCCAGCAGCCCTTGGTCTCACTCAGCCACACTCTCCCCCAGAAGTTCTGGGACTTCTCTCCCTGGTACTGGAACTCTGGGCTGGGGTTTTGGTGTGAGGCTGGGTCCCCTCACTACTCAGGGGGACCTCTGCAGCTGAGATATCCCTCCTCCACACATGGGTGTGGGCCCGGCTCATTCCATGTCGCTGCCCCTCCTTCTAGTCTCCATGTGGCCTCTTTTGTATCCTTAGTTGTAGGGCCCCCGTTCAGCTGGATTTCAGGTGGTTCTGAATGACGGTTGTTCTGCAGTTTAGTGTAATTTTGATGTAGTGTGCGAGGATTCAACCATGGCATTGAGCTATGCTGCCATCTGACCAGAAGCCCTGATTTTTATTACTCTGATACCAGTTGAACACTTCCCTTCTGGAGAAAGCACGAGAAAGCCCTTTGGGCATCTGCCAGGCAGTAGGCTATCATCAAAGGGGACACCCACAGTGTTCTCTGAACACACACTCCTACCCTTGGTGAACTTTCCTTAAAAATTGTGGATGAGCTTCCAAAGCACAAATCAGGTTAGTCGTGGATTCTGCTTTCCACCAGAGAATCATTAGCCTCGCGTAGGTACTCGGAACTCAGTGCGGACCTGTGGGTTGTGGGTGAGGTGCGTGGGCTTTGGAGAAAAACTGACGGTCCCAACAGGGGAAGATGGTTGACTGGCTACACAGGCCACACCTGACGGGTATGCTAGGTACCTCCATGCCAGCCTTGACGTTCCACTTGCCTAGGGCCAGCCACCTGCCATCTAGAAGCTGTGCCCAATTATTAGCCACTAATGAAAAGTCAGGGTTTGATTAGACAGTAACAAGGGAAAAATGAATAAAGCCCCACAGTTATTTTTGCAGCTTTTACTCTTCCATGCAGATCTCTCTCTCTCTCTCTCTCTCTCTCTCTCTCTCTCTCTCTCTCTCTCAACATTTTTATTGATTTCAGAGAAGAAAGGAGAAGGAGAGAGAAAGAGAGAAACATCAATGATGAGAGAGGATCATTGATCGGCTGCCTCCTCCATGCAGACCTCTTAGGTTTTCCTGGAAGTCCTGAACACATTTTGAGCCATGATTTCCATGCCAATGGGAAGAGTTTCTGTTATTATCTGTTAGGCTCTTCCCACATGTATGAGCCATTGGGAAAATGCTCCAGAGTTTCAGAATACTGTTATCATAATTGGCATCATCATTGTCATCATTGCTAACTTCAAGCAAATTGACTGTGCAATCTTCATAGCGTTTTATAGCCATCCTTTGCTGAACCAATTTTCTGAGTAAAATCTTCCTAGTCTAATACTGGATTGAATGAGGTTTTAGCACACAGCAAGGAGGAGCTAAATGGGAGGTTTGGCAGGGTGTGGGAAATGAAAACGAAGAATATTTGAAAGTATCAGACAACCATCAATGGCAACTATTATTTATATAATAAACACTCAAGGATTTTAATATTTATAACATCAATGATTAATTTTTTGATATTATTTTTTAATTATTATATAGTATAATTAACTTCTTTGTTGTTGTAGAGGGCTACACTATAGTTCTGTCTTTAAGAGAATGTCACATGAGTGCAATCACACAATATATAACATTTTAAGACTGACTTCTTTCATTCAGCATGCCTGTGGACCCTGAAAAAGATGATACCTACTAAGAAGGGCTCCTGGTGGCTAACTAGGTTCAATTAAAACAAAACCAAACCCAAAACCGGCCTCACAGCCATTCATAAGCAGGGGTGTCTCACACAAGCCATGCTTCAGGGAGAAGCCAGCCCTGAACTGCCTGCCAGCCCTTATAAAGGGGTTCCTGGAATTGTATTTCAGCCAAAAGGACTGAGAATTTCCCTGTACAACAGGAGCTGTGCAGCTATATCCCAAACAACATCTTCACTGACGAATCAGAGTGGCTTTACTCTGACCAATCAGGACAGTCTTTTTGGGACCAATCAGAGACCAGGGGCGGGGACTACTCTCTACTTAAGTTAGCTCCCCTTTGGCTCCCAGAGTTCACTTTTCCTTTCCACCCAAGGCATTTCCCCAGTTGGAGCTGAAACCCCAAAGAAGTCCTACCAGGGCAGAGCAGGGCAGCCTCACCCGAGGGTCAGCTCATAGCTGTGCTGCTTCATGATGGAGCTGTAACATACTGAGCAGTTGCACGGCATGCTGTTCTCATAGTCGTGCTGTATCACAACTGAGCTGTTTGCCCTGAATAGTTTCCTTCTTCTTGGCACCCCGAACTGGGGATTCCCATGGACATTGAGTTGGTACCAGTGACCATCGGTTGACATGCCTCTGACAGTCTTCCGTGTTGTTGCCTGTATAATAGTTTGCTCCTTTTCATTGCTGACTAGTAGTCCATTGTATGCATGTACCACAGTTCATGCATCATTGGTGAAGGGCATTTGGGTTGGTTCCAATTTTAGGTAGCCGAGAATAGAGCTGCTATAAATATCTGTGTACAGATTTTTGTAGGAACACAAGTTTTCATTTCTCTAGGATACATACTCAGGAGTAGGGTTTGCTCGGTCACACGGTAAGCCTATAATTAACTTTACAGAAAGCTTTCAGAGTGGCTGTATTCTTTTGCGTTCCCAAATCAGCCATGGATAAGAGTTGCGGTTGCTTTACATCCTTATTAGCACTTGGTATTGCCTTTTAAAAAAATTTTAACTATTGCACTAAGCATGTAGTGATATTTCACTGTAACTGCAGCTTGCGTTTTCCTGATGGTTAATAATGTTGAACATCTTTTCTGGTGCTTATTTGCCATCCTTATATCCTCTTTGGTGAATTATCTGTTCCTCTTTTGCCTGTGTTTTAACTGTTTTGTTTTCTTATGGTGGAGCTTCAAGGGTTCTTATGTATTCTGGATATAAGTTATTTAGGGAATATTTAATTTGCCAATATTTTCTCCCAGTCTGTAGCTTGTCTTTTCATTTTCTTAAACAGTGTATTTCATAGAAACAATGTTTTTAATTTTGATAAAGTCTAACTTATGACTGCATTCTTTTATGGATCATGCTTTTGTGTAGTGTCTAAGAACTATAAGTCACAAATATTTTACGTGTTTCCTTCTTAAAGTTAGGTTTTACTATAGATCTAGGACCTATTTTGAGATAACTTTTGTATAAACTGTGAAGATAGGTCAAGGTTTATTATGTTGCCTATGGATGGCAAGTCATTCCAACATAATTTTTCAAAAGATGATTTTTTCTCCATTGAGTTGCTCTTGCACATTTGTCAAAATTAATTGGTTATATCTGTGTGGGTCTATTTCTGTACTTTGTTCTGTTCCATTGATCTATGTGTATTGCTTCATCAATACTCCCACTGTCTTGATAATTGTACCTTTATAATGTCTTAAAATCAAGTCGCGTGATTACTCCAACTTTATTCTTCTTTTTCAAAATTTCAACAACCAGCTTTCAATCATCTTTTGCTATGCATCCAAGCACCTGACTTGAATTATGCCATTTAATCTTCACAACAAATCTGTGAGGATGTGTGTTCATTCAAGTCTGCCACGAAGCAGATGTCAAAATTGATTTTGAAGTGCAATAGATTCAGCCCTGGACGGTGTGCCCAGCTGGTGGCATCGTCCCGTGCATCAAAAGGTTGGCGGTTCGATCCCCAGTCAGGGCACATGCCTAGGCTGCAGGCTCTATCCCCAGTAGGGGACATGCAGGAGGCAGCCAATTGGTGATTCATTGTAGCATCGATGTTTCTCTCTCCCTCTACCTCCTCCCCCTCTAAAAATCTATAAAATCTCTTTTTGAAGTGCAATAGATTTATTAGGTGAAATTGCTGTAGAGGATAAAGGGAGAGGGAGCAAGAGTCACAGGAAAAACTTCAGATCATAATGCTCGTCTGACACCTGTGAGAGGAGAGAGAAGGAGGCTTGACTAGCTGGGGACTCAGATGGTAGCACAGCTCAGAGAAAAACCTCAGCCAGGGTTATGAGGAAAAACCTAGCGGGAAATTTTTGATTAGAGGAGTTGTATGTTGGGATGGAATCACCAGGATTCTTGGACCTCATTGTGTTCAGCCATTGGCTGGGAGCAGCCTGGGAAAAATTTAGCCCGGTAGAATGCTGCAGGGGAATTAAAATCCAAAATGCCCTGATTCTACTCTTATTATTCTTTAAACGCAAATTACATCTTATGGCCACATTTAATATTACCAACATGTAAAGTAATCTGAATCTTCCCTGTTCAAAAAATGAAGCTCTCAAGGTTAATAGAGTTAGAAAATTTACAGTATATTTTTTTGTTCTGCCAACAACAAAAATATTAGTAGAGCTCAATACAGTGCCTTTCTGATGGCATTGAGGCCCATTTTTTCTGGACAGAGACCCAGGGACTGGACTTAGAATCTATTTCTTGCCCTGGCTCCTTATTAATTGATGATTTTTTCCCTTAATATTGTTGATGTTTCCTCTTCCTCCTTTCTTATCCCTCCGTATACATTTCTTCAAAGATCAAAGTCACCATCCACTCATGTCCTCCTGTCTAGTGAAGAGGCCAGCTGTCTGCTGCTTTATTAGAATAGCGCACTTGGAATATCTTTAATCAACGTTCCCGTTTAACATTTGTAATAAAGTGCTGACAACATTAAGGCCTCTGTGCAGTGCCTGTCGCTGATGGCAGAGCTGTCCCTGCAGTTTGATACTCCAGGCGCATCCCTTGACCATATAGACGCAGCGGTTCTCAACCTGTGGGTTGCGACCCCTTTGGGGGTCGAACGACCCTTTCACAGGGGTAGCTTAAGACCATTGGAAAACACATATATAATTAGATATTTTTTCTGATTAATCACTATGCTTTAATTATGTTCAATTTGTAACAATGAAATTGGGGGTCACCAGAACATGAGGAACTGTATTAAAGGGTCGCGGCATTAGGAAGGTTGAGAACCACTGATTTAGAGCATCTCCGTTTGTATGAGATATTTTTAATGTGTTTGAACGTGTTCACTGACCAGCAGCTGACAGACAGATCAGGACGTTTTCTCTACTGATTTTTTACTGATCTTTCTGTTCTTTAAGAAAAGAGTCAGTGATAAAGGTAAAAGTTATTCTTTTTAGGAAAAGCCAGGAAAACACCGACTTAAACATATATAGTTCTCTCTACTTGGGAATGTGCTTGCTTCTTTCAGTCCTGACATGAACCTGTGAGGCAGATGGGGCCAGTGATATCACCCCCATTTTACAGATGAGAGAAGTGTAGCCCAGAAAGCTAACGGGGACACCCAAGGCAGAATTGTGATGCACATTTAAGTTTTATGACTCAAATCCTGTGCGCTCTTCTCTATACTTGAAAGCCTGTAGAGAGCATCACAATATATAAACATAGGAGATACACAGACCTTTAAAAAAGTAAATAGTTGACAGAAGGTTTTGAGTGTTTGTGAACATGAAACATGCTAGACATACACATGTTTACGGGGCAGCCCAACCACCCACTCTAATGAAAGACTGACCCAGAGAAGGTTAGAGACAGTTGAATGAATGAGCAAATGAATGAATGGAGGGCCTGCCCCAGATCCGGGCAAAGCATCCACTTCCAGCATAGGGGTCAGAGGGTAACCACCAAATTCCGCCTATCCCAGATCATCGCTTCTGTGTCACGATGTCACATTTTCCTCCCACTTGCTGCGAAAGCCTTCCCAGGCAGCGAAGGCAGAGGGTTTCTACCAGCCCCGGACAAACCGGAAGATGGTTTCCTTCTAGTCTCCTCCCTGCATCGCCATCCCTGTCATTTAACTCAGCACATTGTCTATGTGTTTGTCTCCTTCATCATTGCGTGAACAAAGTGATTTCAGGACCACACTCATCCATCTTTAAGTTCTAAGGTGCCTATCACAGTTCCTGGTATAGTTGGCATTTGTGAAGCAATTCTCCAAATAAAGGAATGAGAATTATATGCTCAGTATTGGGGCTAGGGTTGCCAGCATTCAGGTGAGAAGGAGGATAAAGATGAAGATGAAGAAGGAGGAGGAGGAGGAGGAAGGTGCTGTTGATTAACATTTATCAGCACTTTTTATATGCCAGACACTCTGCTACATTTTTTATGCACTCAATCTTATTTAAGTCTCATACCTATAAGAGCTAGGAATTTCTACTAGTCATGCACACACACTAGGAAACTGAAGCATACGGGGGTTAAATGACCTGCCTAAGACCACACAATGAGTCTGTGGCAGAATTCTATCTTTTGGATGCCAGGGAGCGTAGTCGTAACTTCTGTGTTATTCTGATGGCCACACTGTCCAATCCACACAGCACATGCATGGTCCAGACCGTGGTCTTTAAATAAGACAGGAAAGATTCCTTGAAAAATATGGGAACCAAACCATGTAGGTATAGGGAAAAAATTTTTTTGGTTAATTTTTCTTCGAAAAGCTTACATCTGTAATATGGAGATGAGACCAGTATACATATTCATGAGACAGTGACACAGGCACATGAAACTGACTGTCTAGAGAGCCACCCCTTTATCCAGACACTCACACCTCTACCAGTTAGTGAGTACCCTGTGTGCCCCATACTATGCTTCATGCTTTACATCTATCTTCTTAATAATCCTTCCAATGATCTTCAGAAATTACATATTATCCTTAGCTTATGAAGAAATTATAATTAATAAAAGTAAGTAACTTGTGCTAGATCACAGAGCTAAAAACAAGTAGTGGATTTGGGCTTCCACTGGACTGCGGAACCCAGATTACAAAGCCCCTTCTCCATGCGTTCTGAAAAGTGCGCATCCTTCGCAAAGACTTGTAGATCAGGTATAAACCCTTTCAGATGAGCTAATAATTCAGTCAGAACATTATAGGCATGGGACACAGGACAGATATATATTTCATCTTCTTCCCAAAGATGGTAGGTCTCTATGAGGGCCACATGAGGCATCCTGAGTAGATGGGGGGAAGAGGGTGGACCATGAGGGGGTGGAACTACTGTAGCCCAAGGATTCAAAGTCTGAAGAGAAGCAAGTCTGCAAAGTGGATAAGGGAGCAATGAAGTCAAGTTCACAGCTTCACCAGGGATTGGCCTTGCTTAATGAAGTGGAAGAATTATGTCCTGGAGACTTATTCTTGGAGGTAATTCTGCTTATTTTGTTACTCTGCTTATGTAAGCAGAATATTATCCAGTAAAATAACTGACTTTTGGGGGCACTTAATATATGTGCCAGGCTGTGTTCTAAGTAAGTTTTGCATGAGTTATAACTCATTAAGTTCTCACAATTAGCTATTGGGTAGTTGACTCCCAGCAAATATGGACTGAAAAAATGAGTACTAACTTATTAATCTGTGGCTTGCTTTTATTGAACTAACAATATGTTTGATGCTATCTCCAGGTGGGGATAGAGTGATTTGCTACATTCTTTTAAATGGACACACATCATTCTGAAGTATTGATATACCATGATTTATAGAACCATGCTCTTATTATTGGAAATTTAGGACATTCTCTTTATGTAAACAATAATCCAATGACTATCTTTGTTCATGCAACCTTGTGTACATTTGGCAAGGTTTCTGTAGGATGGATACCAAGAACAGAGTGTCATAAACTGAAAATCCAAGCTTTATTAATTGCTGAGTTGATGAAAAAAACAGTTCTAATGTCTGACCTAAATTGGCTTTTGAAACGTTCTCTTTCTGCTATAATGTAAAACTGAGAAACTTTTTTTTTTTTTTACTGATATGAGGAATAAATTATAGGCCTTCTATTTTAGATAATAGACCAAAAAGCTATGTGTAATCATAACAGAGCTATAAAATTCTATTTTGTCCTTCAGCATGAGGCAAATAAAAATGGTCAGAGTAATGTATATAATTTTGCGTTTTTATGTCAAGTTCAGGCTTTACATCTTATAGCAATGCCCTTCATTACTCATAGTTTCAACTGACACTTTTTGTAGATTTACTTTTTATACACGGAACACAAAAATATGGGAGAAATGTGCAAGTGAATGCTCAAGTGCCTTTGTAACCCTATTCTGTGCCTGCACATACTTTGCTTCAACTATTCTCTAGAGACCTAACTGTGCCATTTCACAGATAGAATGCAGCTGGTGGGGAGGGTCAGTAGAAGGTGAGGAAATAAAGAACTAAACTGAAATGTTACCTTTGGGAGCCTCCTCCTATAGAGAAGACTCCTAGCCGCTGGGAAAGCTACAGATAAGCAACCCAAATGTCCATCAACAGATGAATGGATGAACAAATGCGATATATGCATACAATGGAATATTATTCCATCTTAAAAAGGAAAGAAATTCTCAGCCATGCTACAACATGGATAAATGTTGAAGACATTATGTTAACTGAAATAAGTCAGCCACAAAATGAAAAATTCTGAATAATTCCACTTATATAAGGTACCTAAAGAAGTCGAATTCATAGAATCAGAATGTAGAATGGTGGTTGCCGGGGGTAGGGCGGGGTGTGCAGGGTGAGAAAATGAAGAGTTACTGTTTAATGGTTATAGAATTTCAGCTTTGCAAGATAAACAAGTTCTGGAGATCTGTTTCACAACAATGTGAATATACTTAACACTACTGAACGATTTACATCTAGTACAACAGTGTGAATATACTTAACACTACTGAACAGTTTACATCTAAAAATAGTTGACATAAAACGTGCTCTAAGACAGTTAGTAGCGGCTGTGTAGGGCACAATGGTAGGTGGCCGGGGAGGTGATCATAAAAGGCGGTGGGACTGCAGAGGAAGGAGAGATTGAGAGGAGGAGGAAGGAATGGCCTGAGCCAACATTCGGCCTGTACACATTTAATCAAAAAAGTACACTTTTAGTCTAGGTTTCATTCTATCAGCCACCTTCAGATGTCATTGTGTCCTATGCGCACAGAATGTGGAATGCTATTTTCAATCCAACCTTAGTTGTCATAAAGCCAATTTTTCTCTCACTCAAAAGCAGTAACACTTCTGCCCTTTAACGTTTCTTTATGTCCTCAATCTTAAAAGTAAAACTTTAAAGCTCAAATTTTTGTTGCACGTAGAAACCAAATAAAAAGTTACTTACAGGAGTAAAATTATGTTTGTAGGTTTTCCTGAATAGAGCTTTTTAAAAGACTAAATATATTATTAAATTTTGAGACAGCTCAGCAGTTCAGACTATCATCTTTTAGCTTTATTTTCCCTTTAGGTGATATACTGCTTAATATGTAAGCATTTATGCCATAGTGTTTCAGTGCTTTATGAGTTTACTTCATTCTCTTTTCTGTCGTTTACATGGTTATATTCCTCCCTGACTTCCCACTGTCCAAGAAAACTCCTTCCCCCATTTAAACTCCTCTTTCATGCCATCCATACAAATGCTTCCTACACACACCATTTTTATTTATTTATTTTTTTACCAAAGAACTATGGACATTGGCAAGCTATTCCAGTGTTATAAGAATACTAGAGGCCAGGTGCACGAAATTTGTGCACTTGTGTGTGTGTGTGGGGGGGTGTCTCGCAGCCCGGCCTGCACCCTTTCACAGTCCAGGAGCCCTCGGGGGATGTCCAACTGATGGCTTAGGCCCACTCCCCATCTAAGCCGTCAGTTGGGTATCCTTAGTGCTGCCACAGAGGATGGAGAGGGTCCTGCCTCAACTGCTGCACTTGCCAGCCATGAGCCCGGCTTCTGGCTGAGTGGTGCTCCCCCTGTGGAAGTGCACTGACCACCAGGGAGCAGCTCCTGCGTTGAGCATCTTCCCCCTGGTGGTCAGTGCGCATCATAGCGACTGGTCATTCTGCTGTTCGGTCGATTTGCATATTAGCCTTCTATTATATAGGATAATTCATATGGATTCACTGAAAAAGACACCCACTGTAAGTGCCACTGGAGGTGCAGATAATAAAGCCGGAGAAGAGTGTCTTGCCAGGATAGAAAAGTAGTCAGTGGATGGAGACACCGATAATGACCAGTCATTTGCCACTGAGCAGGACAAGAAAAATGGCAATGCGTTACTTTCCACTACCCATTTACTTCTTTATCTCCCTCCTTTTTGTCTTCTCTGGACAGTTGTGGGAACCAAACACAAGTAAACTGACCTATGGGAACTGCCCCTGAGCTGACTCGGTGAGGGAACAGCCCTGAGGGGGACTGGCCGGGGAGGCTGGCCGCCCGGCTGCTGCTGGCTGAGAGAGACAGATCCTCTCCCTGGACCAGAGGTGCTTACTCATCAAAAGGATGCCAGATGCTCCTTCTCTGCCCTTTCTGTCTCCTCCACACATAGAACCACACTGGCTTCTACATTTTGATACTTTCACATTGAGAGTCTCCAATATAGGTCTTTGATTTTTGCATTTTTAGGACATAAAGTTGAAACCTGAGAAACAAGAACAGGAAAAATACTTTTACCGCTTCCTCTAATTTCTCTCTTAAAAATTCATGCATACATGCTTTGGGATCATCTGCCTCCTGCATGCCCCCTACTGGGGACTGAGCCCACAGTCTGACCGAGAATCCAACCGTGAACTCCTGGTTCATAGGTCGACGCTCAACCACTGAGCCACACTGGCCAGGTGATCTACAGAATTTTCTGTAAGTCTTTGCTTTACCCTCTTTAGTTCTAAGCAAAGAATGGAGATAGACCAGAATCCAGATGCCTTACAAATTACTTCAAGGGGAAATCAGGAATTGTGTGTAAACACAGCATGTAGTAGTTAATAACTTTGAGCTACTTTTATTTCTAACAAAAGCCTTGTAAAACGTGTTGGTCATCTCCATTTAATATAGGAACACAAACATACAAAAAATAGAGTGATTTGTCCAAAATTCAGAGGCAAAGGAAGAAACCAAGAACTCTTTGATCTGAATCCAAAAGAGTTTGTACAGCTTCCAATTTAGTGGGGGAAAAGAGCAGTGAGTACAGGTCTTTGAACATAAAATGAAAAGAGAAATATGACTTCTAGTCTATTTACTAATTGTCAGAGAATGCAGCTTCCAGTTTTAGATGTGTGTGTGTGTATGTTTTTTTTTTAAATCCTCACCTTAGGATATGCTTACTGATGTTTTAGAGGGGTGAAAGGAGAGAAATACATCATAAGAGAGAAACATTAACTGGTTGCTTCCCTTAAGCACCCCTATTTCCTCCTTTCTATAAAAGCAATACAGTCAGTCACCATCATCAACTTCCACCTTACACCGACATGTGCCTTTATGGCTCACTTCTTGGATATCCACATTGGGAGCACTAAAGCTGTGAAGGAGAACCATAACTCAAAGCCTGCGCTTAAAAAAAGGTATCCGTTAGCCTATGGCACAGGATCTGCCGTGAGGATGTTAACGCCAAGCAAGCTGAGAGGTACCAAGAAGATTTCATCAGGAAAGAAGGGTATCAGAAAGAGATAGAATAACTTATGGGCTCTCTCAGAATTATCAGGTCTGGATAAGTTTCCTGGCTAATTTGCTCTTAATTCTTTACAAATATGAAGACACACCATTTTTATTACTAGATAAAATATCTATCCTAGGGTGTGATCTTGTATTTGAATTGTAAGAAAACCTTTCTTGTTCTGTTTTCAGCATGTAATTGGCTAAAATAGTGCTACAGCCTAATTATTTTTGACTCTTGTTCCCCTGTTACCTAAAGAAGGTTTTTTTTAATAAAAAAAACAACCCTCTGAGAATTAGATTTAAATTCAGTGTTTGTAATTCATTTTTTGGTTGTTGCTGTTATTATTGTTTAAAATAATTACCTTTTCTAACTCCTTTTCCTCCCCTAGGCTCTTTAGGGCTAAACATAAATTGGGTTAGACTTAAATAAAATTAAATGAATGCCATACTTTTTGATGGAGGGAAAAAGGACCACCAAATATTCCCTATGCTATTACTGACCCCTGCCATCAGCCACATCAATGCTATGACATGGTCATAAGACAGGTAGATGTTTTACAGGCTGGTGGAAGTTTCTATGGACTCAGGTTCAAAATCTTTATCTGTACCACCAATTAAAATGAATTTGAGATTATGATCTTTGGGGGAGATTTGTGATCCATGTGCAAATCATTATTGCGAATTATTTTCTCATAGGGCTCCACATAAGTGAATATGACCCTATGACTAAGCAGAGCTGAAACTTCACAATAAAAACAAGCAAGGGGTGGAATGAGAAATCCTTTCCCAGGAATACCTTACACTGAGTCAGATGTGTACTTATTTGTTCGGAGTGATTCAGCTGAAGCATCTCTGGGGCTGAGTGATGGATTATGTAACTCGGGAGGCTCGTCCCACTGCTGCAATCCAACGATAAATCTCTGGGAAGTCCATCAGGCTTGTGTCCCCACAGATGGGTGACATGGCCTTCTCCTCTGTGACTCCAATGAGAATACATGCCTTGAGAGATTCTCTCCTTAGGCTCTCTGTCACTCTTCCTGCCCGACGACAATGAAGACAGATACCATCATCTATAAAGGGAAAAATGAAATTAGATCCCTACCTTATAGCAAACACAAGAATCAATTCCATATGGATAAAGATTTATAGGTCACATGCAAAACTTCAAAGCTTTCAGAGTTCTATAGGTGAGTGTCTTTTTGAAGATGTGTATTTTAAACAATGCCTCCAAATGTGCTGGCCATGACATAAAAGCTTGAGAAATTCAACTACATTAAAACAAGGAACTTCTACTCATCAAAAGAGACCTTTCAAAAGTAGAAAGACAAGCTGCAAACTGAGAGAAGGTATTTGTCACACCTATAACACACTATTGTTATGAGAGTTTAAAGGACTCTTTCAAGTTAATAAGAAAAAGACAAATAATAAAAGTAGAAGCATTTCATATGGACACAGACAATAGAGTGGTGAAGGCCTGGGAGGGGTGGTGCGGGATGGAGGAGGTCAATGGGAAAAAACAAAAGAAGACACTAAAGGAGACATCTGTAATACTTTCTACAAGAAAGATATATTTTAAAAAAGAATAACCCCAAAATTCAGGCTGGTGGTTGTCTCTATAGTTGAGGAAGATAGCACATAGGTAAGTTTAACTTGGGGGTTCCTTGTAGTTATTAGATTGCACAGCAGGTTCATAGGTTTTCATTAAATAATTAAACAAAAACAAACAAAAAAGAAAATAAATGAAAAGAAGACAGCTGCGCCCATAACAAAGATGATGGTGTTTTGAAGCAAGGATTCCAAATAACCAGATTTTTTATATTTGAGATCTCCCCTGCACCTCCAAAAGAGAAATAAAGAAAAATAAAATGTGATTTCATAACTGGGTTATTTGTGCTTTTATGATAATTTCAAGTGTTAATCCACTGATGCTATACTATTTCACAACATTCTAACCCTCCTCCCTCCCACAGGCACACTTTGTTTGTTCTTAGCGTTTCCTTTTGGGACTACAGTTGGAGAAACAGGCACAGAAGAAAATGTTTAAGTGTTTTTCTACAAAAAAAAAAATCAGTGATGAGCTTAGAAAAATGACTTCCGAGGCCTTTAGCTCTCTACCCAACAATACCCAGTGCATACGTCGTGTCAAACGTCGAAAACTGAAGCACTATTATGAAAGCCAACATGGGCTGAAGGCCTGCCCAGGGACCAAGGGCTGCTGCCCACGTGCGGTGGCTCTTCAGGCCTCCGTGGCCCCTTGGAGGTGGGCACCCCCTATGTTGGTGGGGACCCTTGGGCCACAAGGACAGAACTGAACTCCCAGGAGCTCGAGCTAAGAGCAGAATGGGCTGGAGTTCAGAGGGGAGACAAGTGAACCAGGGCCCTCAGTCTTTCTTTCCTTTAACTGACTTGATTTATTTTGCTTATCTTTTATGACTTTTTAAGTTGGAAATTTAGGGAGAGCTGATGTGAAACTTTTCTTTGTTTCTAATATATAAGTGTTAAAACTATACCTATTCTCTGATTACTGCCTTAGGTATATTTCACAAAATTTAATACACTATTTCTAATTTTAATTCAATTAAAAATATTTAGGCTATACCTTGTGGTTTCTCCTTTGATCCATTGTTATTTAAAAGTATGTCATTTAGCCTGGCCCATGCGGCTCAGTGGTTGAATGTCAACCTATGAATCAGGAGGTTATGGTTCGATTCCTGGTCAGGGCACATGCCCGGGCTGAGGGCTTGATCCCCAGTGTGGGGTGTGCGGGAGGCAGGTGATCAGTGATTCTCTCTCATCATTAGTGTTTCTATCTCTCTTTCCGTCTCTTTAAAATCAATAAAAATATGTTAAAATTATGTCATTTGCTCTTTTTATAGTATCTTATTGTTACTACTTTCTAATTGGTTAATAGTTTAGGATTTGCTTCTGCTCTAGTCAGATAACATATTCTGTAAGATTGAAATCTTCTGAAATTGCAAAGACATCTTTTATAAGTCAGTTCAGGGTGTACGTTGGTGAATGTCTCATGTGAACTGGAAAAGAATGTGTATTCTGCAGTTGTTGGGTATAGCGTTCTATAAATATCAATAAGGTTAAGTTGATAGTTTTGTTCATATCATCTTTATCCTTACTGACTTTTAAAAGCTTTTAATTCTTTTAACTACTGAGAAAGGAGTATTAAAATCTGTTAGCTCTGTCAGTTTTTGCTTCCTGTCTTTGGAAACTCTGTTACTAGGTGCATAGGTAGTTAGAATTGTCATGTATTCCTGATGATTTGATACTTCAGCGTTATAAAATGCCTTTTAATCCTTTGTAATATTTTTTGTCTTGAAGTTCATTTTCTATGATACTAATATAGCTGCATCAGGTTTCTTAGGCTTACTGTTTGCCGGGCATATTTTTTGTATTATTTTACTTAAAACCTATTTGAGTCTTTATATATAAAAGTGCATTTCTTATAAATTGACTAGTTCAGACTTACTTTTGTCATTCAGACTGATTTCTGCTTTTAATTTGTGTGTGTGATCCATTTGAATTTAATGTAGGTGTTTCTATAATTGGGTTTGAGTCTACCATTTTATCAATTTTATTTTATTTGCCTCAAATGTGAGAAAGGCAAATCCTGGGAACAGGTCAGTTTCAGGCACACCATGAGAGTTGGTCCTGATCAGATCACAATATGCACTCTTACCTTAGCAAATTCTAATTCAAATTAGCATTGTACCTCCTCATATAAAATGTAAGAATCTCCATAACTTCATTTACTGCCTCCTGTATTCTTTTTGCTCTGCTCTTATGGGTTTTACTTACACATACATAATAAATTCTAAACAAAAAGATTATTTTTGCTTTAAGCAGTCATATGTGTTTTTAAAAAGTCAAGAGAAGAAAAAGACTGGAATAGTTACACATATATTTACCATTCCAGGTGTTCTTCATTCCTGCCTATAGATTTAGGTATCTAAATCCTTTAGCCTGAAAAACTTCCTTTAATTTATCTTGTAAATATAAGTGCGTGTCTGATAACAATGAATTCTCTCAGCTTTTGCTTGTCTGAAAAATGTCTATTTTATCCTCATTTTTCAAAGGTATTTTTACTAGATATAGAATTCTGGGTTGACAATAGTTTTTTTTCCCCCTTCCTGTAACACATTAAAGATAATTTATCACTGCTTTCTGGTCACCAAGTTTGCAGAAAAGAATTCAGCTGACATTCCTATTGTGATTTCCCTGTGCCTAATATGTCTTTTGGTTTAGTTCTTTTTTTTTTTGGTTTAGTTCTTAAAGATTTTTCTTTTTAAACAAATGAGACTCCATCAAACTTTTTGTTGTTGTAAAACTGGCAAATAACATCTCATAATATTACAAATCTTTATGGTCTCCAACCCAACAATTCCACTCTTGGGGATCTAGCCCACAGAAAGAAAATCACCATTAACCAGGGCAATATATTGAGGTATTTCCTGTTAGATTGCTTGTAGGAAACAATTGGAAACAAAATAAATGCCTATATCAGGGAAATGGCTGGGTTGAGTATGAAATATGCAGTCATTAAAATAATGAATGAAAGTGCTGTCAAGTGACTTGGAGGAATTTCTACAAAATGTGGAAAGTGTCGAATAGAATGCCATGTTACAATTTCTTTTTGTAGTGGTACAGGATTTATTTGAGGAATGACAAGCATCATCTTTTGAATATCATGTCGTATGAGTTTCATTGAGCCTTTGGTGTAAATCCTAGCGTGGTTGCACAAAGAATACATATTGATTCGATGCAAAATACAGTACTGCCTCTGACTTTACTCTCCCTTCAACCACTTTTTAATAGCTTTTTTATTATTTATATTTTATTTTTTATTGAATTTATTGGGGTGTGATTGGTAAAAAATTATATAGGTTTCAGGTGTACAATTCTATAACAAATCGTTTGTGTATTGTATTGTGTGTTCACCAGACCAAGTCAAGTCTTCTTCCATCACCATTTCTCCTCCCTATATCCCATTTTGTAGGACATATAACAAAACAAAAGCGTGTGTGTGTGTGTGTGTCCATACAGAGTTATATGAGTATTAAAGGAAAAGGGGACAATACATACTGAGCACCTGGGGTGTGAGGGTCCGCCTTTGGTGAGTGTCAGGGCAGGAAGGGCTGCTTTTTAAAAATATATGTATTATTATTGATTTCAGAAAGGAAACATGAGAGAGAGAGAGAGAGAGAGAGAGAGAGAGAGAGAGAGAGACAATATGAAAATGATGTTAATGTGCATTTCCCCCCTTTCCATCTGCATTTCCCTTAGTTCTATCTGAATTCAAAGGGGTGATTTTTTTGTGTTCACAATCCAATTTTCTTCTTTTTGAGACCTTGCAAGTTTGGGATTTTATAGTCTTCCTCTAGATTTTTATTGGGGTTTAACCTTGTTATGGTGTGTGTGTGTTTTAAAAGATAAAATGACGATGGGTCCTCTTGTTTCCTATCCCCTTTCTAATGCCTCTCCATGTTTTGTTTATACTTTTAGCCACAATAGAACATGTTTCTCTGAGCAAATGTTACCAAAACTCCAATATTTTATCCAAACTTATCATTAATAGGTGAGAATTAAATGTCTCTTATTCCGACTAGAGGGATCAGGAAGGGCCACCTGGGGGAGGTGTGTGACACATAGTAGGCACTCAAATATTTGCTAACAAGGACACTTCTAAACTGACACTGAAGGGGCAAGTAGAAAGTAGCCAGAAAGGCAATTGCGAGAACAGATAATTTATTCCAGGCAGAGGACATACTAATAGCAATAATTGGCATTTATGACCACTGACATTTATTGAGACAACTGGCATTTACTGGAACTTTATGAAACTAACCTGTTAAATACTTTACATACATTAGCTCATAGACTCTGCGCATTAACCCTATTATCTCCAAACTACAGGCGAGGAAACTGAGGCCTGGGTCCAGTGGCCTCCTCAGGGGTCAAGGTCTCTTAGAACACAGTAGGAGGTGGAACACAGTAGGAGGGATTCAAACCTGTCTGTCTGTCCACAAAGCCTGAGCCGTCATCCAGTCTAGTGTACAGTCTCCCCTCTCTGCAGGTGGAAGGCGCTGCTTATGTCTCCCTACGCATTGGGTTACTTTAGGATTCATCCAGGCGTGACCATCACTCAGGCATGACCACCCTGTTTCACATTTCACTACTTGAAAGAATTGAGTAACATTGCCATCCTGGACATCTGTGCACTTTGCCTCCTCGATATTGTATTCAAATGTTCAATGAAGCAATGTCACACATTAACCTGTAGGTGATCCCAGGATCAATACTATTTTATTCAGAGAAATATCTATGTGTTCTATTGATTTTAGAGTTTTTAAGATTTCTATCTCTAGTGAACCTGGAAAACATTTTCCCCAGGGTAATTCAATAATTAACACATTGTCTTTAAAAGTGTTTTCCCCCCTGAAAATCTAAATATTTTTATAGTAGTTTGTCTGCATTAAGACTGTTTTTACTGACATATGCCTTATAAATGGCAAGGATTTCCTTTAAGGTAGTCAAAACTATGCCTCATTTTCATCTGTCTTTCTCTGGGACCATTGGACTACCAGGAACAGAACTAAATGAAAACAAGGAATTGGCCTAAGGACACTAAAGTGTCTCATAGATCCATAAAATTCACGTGCGTACCCGATGGGTACCTGGCATGTGGCAGGTGACACATACATGTTTGTTGAATGGATGAATGCCAAGTTCTGCCAGTTTTTAAAGAACCACCCCCTTCTATTAGGGCAACAGACATGATTGTTTTGCCTGCTCTGTTTTATTCAGGGGAGAATATAGATCGGACAATTCCTTGACTGTCCTGCCTGTGTCTTGCTGCCTGAAAATGTGACAACTTCGCTCAACATTAGCACAAAATCAAATTGTGAAACACAAACCACACAACTTCCCTGGCAAATGGTTGACGGAGGCACATGGCAAGAACAGTGGAGAGCTCTGGGCTAAGCGGATGTTTTAGATTGCCTATAGGTTTTTGCCATGAGCTCAGCTCACTTGCCGTTATCAGCAGGGGTAATTAATAGTTGGCTGGCTGGGTTTCCTCTCACGCTCGGGCTCTCTCATCTTTCAAGTGAATGTAGGCAGGGCTGGTACTGCCAGACAGGTTCCTAGCCTGGGTGCCTGATAACATTCCAGGGAATGGCAAGTGGAAGAACAACCATGCACAATAACATGACATCTTTTTCCCTTTGCGGTTCCTACCCTGACAGCTCAGCTGGGGACACAGCACCTGCTTGTCCGTGGTTATAATGTGATATCCGTGGACACCAGAGACAGAATCCAATGTGTCAGCTTAGGTTAAAAAATATGTCCCTAGTAGCTTTCATTTCCATTTTTTATTTTGTCTGGTTACCTTTTAATTCCTGTTTCGGTTTCTGTTTATTTGTCCCATTTCCTTCTGAGATTTTGAGGCAGGGAGTTTATTCTCATAACAACCAGGGAAGCTATTTGGGAAGTGACTGGTTTTGATATTTTGCTTGCTGTGCCCCTCAAGAAACAGCCCTCAGTCAGAGGACCTGCAAACACATATTAGTGAGGAACTGTTGGCTCTAGTCACAAGCTACACTTGGCGTATTAGATATAGTCCACAAAATCCTACTGGATGATAGTCCTCCTCCGTCAAAAAATCCAATGAACGAAACACACAAAGAGGCCACTGATAGATGTCTGTGTCCCCCCAGATTTCAGATATTAAAATCCTAATCTCCGAGGCGATGGCATATGGCAGTGGGACCTTTGGGAAGCTCTTAGATCATGAGGGCTGTTGAAAAAACAAAAATTCAACTGAGTAAATGTTACAGATCTTATTGGCCTTATGCAATGATTCATGAGTTGGACAGCATCCCATCCAGCAGCTAGAAAGGAGCTCCCAGGAACTGGGCAAAATGGCAGGTTTTTCTAGGCAGGAAGGGGGAAAGAGGGGACAATGCTTCAGACAATGTCACTTTGCTTTAGTGGATGAAAGGGGTCTGTCGGGTGGATGACCTCATGAGTGCTGGCCAGGAAGTTCCAGCTTTAATTTAAGGTTTTATTCCTGAGATAGGCCGAAACTGCTATTAGGTTAGGACGGTGTTAAGTCTCGGTTTGGTGACACTGGGCTTAGCAGAAGTGACTCCATATTGGGGCTGTTGTCTCTATGTTATCAGAGCTTGGCCCTCATGGATGGGACTAATGCACTTATAAAAGAGGCCCCGCGAGTTCCCTCTCCCCTTTGCTATGTGAGGACACAGAGAAAAGACAGTCACCCACGAACCAGGACGAGGACTCTCATCAGACACAGAATCTGACCTTGGACTTCCCAGGTTCCAGAACTGTGAGAAATAAATTGTTGTTTATGCGCTACTCAGCCTTTGTCATCTCCAACATTGAGACTTGTTCCTAACAGCAGGGGACAGCCCCTGTCCCTGACCCCATTCCACTCATCATAGGCGGCTTTTTTGTATCCAGCTCTTGTGGAGTGCTTTCACTATTAGTGATTTTCCTATAATCGGATTATCCTTTTGGCCACACCAGCTAATGCATTTGAGCATAAGATTTTAATATTGTTATCATATGCCTGCTATGTTTAATTGGCAAAATGGTACCATCCCCTTTATTACATGTACTCCCAATGTGGCATGGTCATTTATAAAGACCAAGTCGCTGAGAGTCTCATAAATGGAAAGAGCCCTGGGATATGTCCCCAGGTGCATGGACAATACATTCATTCCTTCAGCAGAGGCATCTGCTTAGCCCTGGGATATGTCCCCAGGTGCATGGACAATAGATTCCTTCAACAGAGGCATCTGCTTTTCAGTTTTATCAATCTTTGCCTCTTGCTAGGCGGAATGCCCCAATAAACAGCAATAACTGTGAGACCCAGTGGTTGACTGCATTTTTTACCTTTTATTAGAATTCGAAATTATTTGAGGTACTCTCTTGGGAGAGAATAGGGGGTGTGGTCTTGCCTGGAGGCTGCAGAGCAGATGAGGTCTCTTTGGGGAGTAGAGGTGACATTTTATGGCTCTGCATTTCTCTCACATTGCTCATTTATTTTTTTGGAGCCTCCTTTAGGAAGTCTCTCCTTGTGAAATTCTTCAACCCACAAAGAATACTTCTTCAAAATATGGTCATAGTTCCATCTTCCAAAAACCAACCTGGACTCACATGGATTCGGAGTTGCTTGCTCAATTTCTATGGAATCAGAAGCATCCAGTGTTACAACTTCTAGTGCCCTGATCTTTTCCTTCTTTTCTTTCTTCTTTGCTCACTCTTCAATTTCTCCATATGACCCTCCTGGCTGGCCAATCCTTAAACTTTCCCATGGGAAGCTTGGTAGTTGGCACTCAAAAGCAAAGAGCTGGATGTCTCCTTTTAAGTTGTAACTCCCCAGTTCTCGAAATTTCTTTCTTTGAGATTTATTACAGTGGCACATTACTAAGATGTAATTCTCAGAGTATGACTGTATTTTATTCTAATACTAAGTTCAAAAATTACCATAGCCTCGTATCTATATATCTACACTAGAGGCCCAGTGCACAAAATTCATGCACGGGTAGGGTCCCTAGGCCTGGCCTATCTGTGGGGTGACCAGCAGGGCAATCGGGGGACCCCACTGGCACCCACCTTGGCTGGCCTAGTGCCACCCGCCAGCCCCACCCCCCACCATCACTGCCACTGGTTGCCTCCCTTTGCAGGGTGACCGGTGGGGCAATCTGGTGCGGGGGCGGGAGGAGGATGGGGGGTTCCCCCCTGCTGGCACCTGCCTGCATTGAGCGCCTGCACCCTGGTGGTCAGTGCATGTCATAGTGACTGGTCGTCCCACTGGTTGTTCTGCTGATCGGTTGATTTACATATGAGGCTTTTCTTATATAGGATCTATGTATCTTAAAGGATCACAACTCTAATACAGTATAGATTGTTTTAGAACAAAATTTATTCAATAAATATTTATTGTGTGTCTTATGTACCAGGAATGAAAAAACAGTGGTGGGCAAGATAGAAAGGTCCCTGGTCTTCTGAAGCAGGCATTCTAGAAGCAGAATGGCTTCATTATTCATTACTCCGTAGTCAGAGAGAAAAGTAGTTAGAAAAGGAA
>NW_006282748.1:1411757-1411977 GCF_000327345.1 Myotis davidii | reverse complement strand
ATACGCGGGGAGCTCCAGCCGCGCGGAGCACACCCCGCCGCGCTGCCCCCAAACTTCAGCTGCAGCTCCGTTCCAAGCCCCTCCGAACTGATTCCTCCGGAAAAGGAGCGGAGCCGCGACGCGGGGAAGGAGCCCGCGGGGGAGTGCAATACCGCAGAGCGAGAAGCGCCCCGGAGAGCAGCCTCCCCAGAGCCCAGCTCGCTGGCCGGGAGCGCAGAAA
>NW_006282748.1:1391789-1393201 GCF_000327345.1 Myotis davidii | reverse complement strand
CCGCCAGCCCCACCCCCCACCATCACTGCCACTGGTTGCCTCCCTTTGCAGGGTGACCGGTGGGGCAATCTGGTGCGGGGGCGGGAGGAGGATGGGGGGTTCCCCCCTGCTGGCACCTGCCTGCATTGAGCGCCTGCACCCTGGTGGTCAGTGCATGTCATAGTGACTGGTCGTCCCACTGGTTGTTCTGCTGATCGGTTGATTTACATATGAGGCTTTTATTATATAGGATCTATGTATCTTAAAGGATCACAACTCTAATACAGTATAGATTGTTTTAGAACAAAATTTATTCAATAAATATTTATTGTGTGTCTTATGTACCAGGAATGAAAAAACAGTGGTGGGCAAGATAGAAAGGTCCCTGGTCTTCTGAAGCAGGCATTCTAGAAGCAGAATGGCTTCATTATTCATTACTCCGTAGTCAGAGAGAAAAGTAGTTAGAACTGGAAGGGGCTATGCATTTGCCATGTTCTGTAATATACCCCAGACATGGAATTGAAAAAAAATTAAAATATTTCAGATCAATTACTTTCATTCGGGAAATACATGCTCATTATTTTCTTCAAACTAGAAATTATTATATCCCTCTTTTCTTTGAAGTTCTCTTAAATCTGTTATTATTCAGGGTCTCCGTCCAATTTTTCACCAAATTACCCTATTTGTAGCTTCCAAATGTTAAGATCTCTATGCTGAAATGAAGTCTATAAAACGCCTTAGGGGCTTAAACTGTGTGTGAGGCAAAAATGGTATTTAAGCTCTTAATGAAATTATGAGCTTTGAAAGTGTTGTATTTTGGGTTTATCGGAGTCTTCCTCTACTTCTCTTTTTTATAGGGGGGGCGGTGGGGGACTGGGGGGGAGGAATTCTCTTAATACACATTACCTATTTTGTCTTCTCTTTTAAAATACAGTTTCCATGACTTGGAGATTTACGAACACTTCCCACTGCTTGAAGGCATCTGTGAACTATGTGTGTTTTTCCAACTCTCAAAGCAGTTCTTTTCGACTGGTCTAATTGTCGCAGGCTAACTATGGCTCTGGTTGCCTCATCGATCTTTCTCCAGAAAAAAAGACAGTGAAGAGAAAACGAAATAGAGAAGCACCGAGCAAAAAAAGCGTGGAGATGGAGAGAGGAAAAGCGGGGAGAGAAGAGGAAAAGGGAGGAGAAAATGAAGGAGCCACTGGAGGACAGATCGCGGGTGAGCCGCCCACTGGTCCTCGGGGCTGCCAATCGGGGCGTAATCCCGTAGGAATTCCTCCGGGGTTTAGCCGGGAGTCACACTGCCGCCTCCTCTCCCCCAGACGCCGGGAGAGCCCGGAGCAGCCAGCTCGGGAGGAGGGAGGAGGAGGGAAGGAGGAAGGGAGGGAGGGAGCGGAGGACGGGAGGAGGAGGACCCCGGAGGGAGGCGG
>NW_006282748.1:1338477-1391296 GCF_000327345.1 Myotis davidii | reverse complement strand
CCCCTCCCCTCATTCCCTTCCCGCAGAGCAGAGGCGCCGCGCGCTGGGGTTGCCCCGCGGTCCCCGGGGATGAGGGCGCGAGAATAGCTGTTTGGTCCAACCGCAGAGGCCCCTGAAGTCACTACCAACTTCTTCGCCTTCAGAGGGCCTTGCTGTGTCCCCCAGGAAGGACCCGGGGAAAGGGTGGGAGACGCAAGGGAACCGGCCCCCTCCTCGCGCTCCTCGCGCCGGAGGGGCTACGGAGAAACTTCGAGGTCCCCCCCTCTGCACACCCTCTCCCACGCCGGCTTTCCCACTCGATCGAATGCAAGTAACGAGGAGAGAGGGCCCTGATGGGAGCGAGCCGCGTGTGTTGGGAGAGGAAAGTTTGCAAAAGTTCTTTTGTCTGATCTCCGTGGCTGGGGCGAGGGGCCGACGCGACGTGGAAATGCTGCCCGCGGAGGCGCAGTCTGCGTTCCTGCGGGGGGTTCGCCAAACGGCAGGGAAATGCCGGGGCGCCGGCCGCCGCGATCCGGTCCTGCGGCGACCCCCTCTTCCTGGAAGACCCGAGGCGGCCCGCCCGCGCTCGGGGACGGGAGGACATGTTAACATGGACGGCACCGGAGTGCCGCGTGGGATGCGAGGGACACCGTGGGCCTCGGGTCTCCAGGCGGCCCGGGCCGAGGCTTCCAGCCCGCCGCGCTCGCCACCGCGGGCCCTGGCGCGGGTGCACCCGAGGCCGGGACGCCTCTTCTCCAGCCCCGCAGGCAGTGGGCACTTGGTTTCTGCGTTGGGTGGGTTTCGGCTGCCGGAGCTTGTTTCCCTACGTCGCCCTACGAGCGCCCTCTAATGGGAACTGTCTCCTGGGCTTTACCTGGTGCGTGGCGGCCCCAACCTGGGCGCCTCGAGCTGCACCCCGATTACATTGGCAGCTTCAGCGCCGGCTGGGGTCTCGGTTAAGGAGTCCAGCTGTTTCTGTGCCTTCTAGTTCCCCGCGTCCCTTCCCTTTGCCAGCGAATGCCGTGCCCGTTTCTAGTGAACGGAGGTGTCTCTTCTAATGAGTAATGCCATCTTTAGGGGTGGTGCCGTTTCCCCCCTCCCCTTTGGGGTGTTGCTTCCCCTTTCTCCCTTTTTGGAGTTGGGGCAATTGAGGATTGGGAAACCTCTTTGGCGCTAAGCAGCAGATGGGCAATTTTCATCAGTGCGGGAGCCTGTGTGCGCTAGCAGCTCCCCAAAGGCCCCAGGAGATGGGAGAGCAGGCAGAATGGTCACTGCACAGAGTAGTTGCGTGTTTGGGTGCGCAGAACCCAAATAGAACCCCGAGCCTTATCAGTATTATTTCTCTTTGGCAAACGAGCTTTAATCCACTGGGATTGGTAGTCTCCCAGCCAGCGATGAACTTTGGCTTGTTGTGCACAAAAAAAGGAGAGATTCTCTGTTTATTTCAGAAAAACATTAATGTTTATCTTGTTGCAAAAGAGGGCAAAGGGAGAACTCCATTTAAAGGTTTTCAAGAGAAGCCTTGCCTAAAAGCCGTGCAAGCTTGAGGAGGTCCTTATTTTTATTTTTATTTTTTTCCCCCTGGGTTTACAGGGAATGTTACTATTTGGGGATTCTAGGAAAAGAATGTCTCTATCTTCTGCCTCTCTGGGTTTTAGCATAAATTCGACAGTAGTGCAGCTTTTGGGACATACACATACTTAGGTGCACTACTGTCCTCCCCAGTGGCACCTCTCCCCCAAACTCAGTTTTGGGGTTCTACTTTCCACCCAGCACTGTGTGCTTTCTGAGTGAGCTGCTGTGGTATAGATACTGTTGGCAGTCCCTGGAATATCGCCCCAAAGCGTGCTTAGATATTTTTAAAATGTGAACGTGGAGGCTGTAGCAGAGTGTTTGTTAGGCAGTGAACCAGTTTCCGATGGAAGCTGTTTCCACATAGTCCACTCACATCACTTTTCAGGCTGTTGGTTTCATGTCCATCGGCACAAATGCATGCGCCGTTGAAAGATTTAATTTTTACACATTCAGAGCTGTTCTATAGCACATTATTTCCAGCGCTTCGCATTTGTCTTGGAAAACTGCTGTTTCCTGGGAGTTAGACGTCGTGATCTGAGCTTAAAACCTCTCTTTAAAAGGAAGCAAGGGAAACTGTCTGCAGTTAGTGAATTCTTTAGTTTCAACTAAGCCCAAGGGTAAAAAAGAAAAAAGATTCTCGGGAACCAAGGCTCAAAGCTGTCTGTGAAAAGGAACTGGAGGCCCTTATGGCCACTGGGGACAGCAGGGCCAGCCTGTGGGTGCTGATGCGTTTGTACTTGCCACTGGCAGCTTAGGACTCACTGCGGAACGGAACGCCTTGCGCGGGGAAGGGCTCACTGAGTGTGGCGGTAGTGATATGTTGCTGTTTCTCTGTTCTTTTTTTTTTTCTTACATGACTGTGTAGCTTTAGAAGTAATATATTGCAGTCTGTTATAAATGCATAATTTGAACTGGAAATATGTTTTTAAAAAAGGAAGTGTTTTGAACTAGTGGGATTTTTATACACATACTTAGGTGTGTGTCAATGAAAAGAAACTGTCAAGTCATTCAGACCCGTGCATTACCCCTCTGTGTGTTATGAAAGGCAGGCTTTGGGAAAGTTGCATTAGGAGGGAGAATAAAATTGGAACAATATAACCTTTTGCGGTGCTTTAAAAATATGTGCCTTGGCTGTTGGAGTAATGAAACAAATTACTTTTGCTCGGGAATTTTATAGAAACAAGGGCCCTTTCTCTGGGAGGTGGATATTAGCCGTAGGTAGATGTCATTTAAGAAGGAAAGATCTTGTAAGATCAGGCTTGCAGAAGATGCTAGGAGGAATTTGAGTATGCCCTCCAACCCTTACTTCTGGAACCTGGGACATCTAGTTTTGTTTTTTTTTTGTGTGTGTGTGTGTGTGTTTAAAATATATTTTTATTGGTTTCAGAAAGGAAAGGACAGGGAGAGAGGGATAGAAACATCAATGATGAGAATCATTGATCGGCTGCCTCCTGCACGCCCCCTACTGGGGATCGAGCCTGCAACCAAGGTACATGCCCTTGACCGGAATCGAACCTGGGCCCCTTCAGTCCACAAGCCGATGCTCTATCCACCCAGCCAACCTAGCCAAGGCAGGGACACCTAGTTTTGAGGGGGCTCACCTTTCGAAAGACTGTGTAACATGATTACTCAAATGGTGCCTTGAATAACCATTAGTTTGGAAAGGATTTCAAAGAATCATCTAGATTTTTTTTTCAAGGTGGGACTAGTTCTCAAGTCTTCAGAATCCCCCAGAGACCTGACTGGCCAGTCCTAGGTGGCCTGGGTCTCCTGAGGTCGGCAAGGCCCCTGAGGCTGACCCAGCCACATAGAGCTGGGCCACCTTTGTCAGCCAGTCCTACAGGGAGTCTGGTCAAGCCACTGTGCTGTTGGCATGACAGCTGGCAGCGATCCAATAGGTCATGTGAGGAATGACATCTGAGTTTAGATTCTCATGAGAGTGGCCCTCCTCCGTTTCCTAAAATCAAACCGAAAGATCTCACCCATCGTTTCCTCCTTCCCCAAAACAGAACACTTGCCATTCATGCCACTGGCCACAGGACATTGTAACGTCTCAAAATCACCGAAGTCTTTCCTGGACCAGAAGCCAACATAAAGTTTACTAAATAAAAGCAAGAAATTTTTTATTTTACTAAATAAAAAGCAAGAAATCACGAAGAAGGGCCTGTGCTGAAAACAAGCTACTCTTGTCATCTGTGCCCGAGCCGTCTCTTTAATGGTAGTCTTTTGGATTTGAATCTTGAAGATGTCCCAGACTCATTTCTCTTTGTTGACTTACACGGCCGGCTGGCCTCTGAGTCCACCTGCACGTTGTTTATGCCACAGATACTGATTCAGCCCCCACTAGGCGCGCAGGATAAAGCAGTAAGCAAACCAGGCGAACCCCTCTGTCTTTTGGGAGTTCTCATTTTAGTGCCCCGGACAGTTTTCCCTTTCAGTTTGTCCTCTCCTGGGGCCTTACCAGCTCCTGCCTCCATGTCAGCAGCCTGGTAGTTGCCCTTTCTGGCCCAGATGCTCATCTGCTGTTTGATTTATCCTGTATCACTTTGATCGTATTACCCACGCCCCATAAACTCTGTGTTTCCTGGTTATCGTGGTGTGGGGTCTAAAGAGCTCTGCCAGGTTTAGAAGATGCTCCATAAGACGCTGCTTCTGACTTCCACCCCCTGGATCACTCTCGGTCATGTTTCTGGGCCTTGGCCTACCAGCCTCACTGTCGTCAGTGTTCCTGGGACACGCCCTCCTCACTGTTTCTCCTTTTACACGCTGTTGCTTCAAATCCAAGTTCCAAACAGCTTAACTTGAATGATCCGACCCTTGTTTTCATCTTTCTGTCAATAGGCAGACCGATGGTCAGAATCACGGGGAAAGTATGTAAAAATACCGATTTCTGGGCCTCCTCTCAGGCCAACACCATTAGAAACCTGGAAGGGGGCAGCGGTCTGTATTGTTATGAAGCATCTCAGATGAGTCCTACGAATCAGCCACATGTGGGAACCACGGCTCTGGGTTGCACTTTTTACCCCTGATTCGAAGCTATTTTGTTTTGATCCCAGGGCTTCCAGCAGTTAAGTAGCTCGGTGACCCAGGGGACGAGGGTAGAGCGCAAAGGGGTTGGGCATGGGAGGTGGACCAGCCTGGGTTCCGATGCCGGTACCTGGCCACTTCTTCAGCTTTGTCACTCAACTCTGACTCACTTAGAAACCACACACGCGTGTGTATAAATTGTGCCTGAGAATGCCTCAGTGACACGGCTGCTGTGAGCAGAGGCGGAGGGAGCATGGGATTGGTGCTTAAGGCACAGAGGGACTCAGTGTTTTTTTTCTTTCTTCGTTTTCTTTCTCGGCATCTGCTTTCTTGACTATGAAACCAGGGAGCCGCATCAGATGTTCCCGAGGCTCTGAGACGTCTGATGTTCTAGAGGGGCTAGTGCCGCCTGAGGGGAGGCCCTGTTTCCACACCTTTGGCCCCAGCCGCGAACACCTGTGGATGCTGCTGTTTCATTTTTATTTATTTATTTTTTTTTAAATTTTGTTTTTATTGCTTAAAGTATTACAAAGAGTATTACAGATGTCTCCTTCCCCTTTTCCCCGCCCATCCATAAATGAGTGAGATCATGTGGTATTTTTCTTTCATTGACTGGCTTATTTCACTTAGCATAATGCTTTCCAGGTCCATCCATGCTTTTGCAAATGGTAAGAATTCCTTCTTTTTTACAGTAGCATAGTATTCCATCGTGTAGATGTGCCACAGTTTTCTAATCCATTCGTCTGCTGATGGGCACTTTAAGTCAGGCGCCTGCGGCCAGGGCAGGCGGGGTTGGTTGGTCCCCCTGGAGCTTGCTTCCCTCTGGCTGCTCTGGGCAGTGTGGTCTGTGGGCAGCTGAGTCCAGCACCCAGCGTGGACCTGGGCTAGTCTGACAGTTTTAATTCTCCAGACCTCAGTTTCATGTACATTGCAGTGTTGGCCTGAAGAATAAACAAGCCATCGATGTCAAGTCCCGCACATCATCAGTGTCCATTCGTGCTTCCTCCTGTTTTCTAGGGCTGGATTGAGATCCCAGCGAGTAGGAAGGAGAGAGAGTTCAGGGTGCATCGCGTGCTGGAGTGCCGCAGGTCATCTAGAACAGCGGCCACCAACCTTTCGGACCTCACGGACCACCAGTGATCTGCGGACCACCGGTCGGCGACCACTGATCTAGAATGAGGGGGAAAGGGTGGTGACAGCGTGTTGGGAAGCTGGGGACCTAGAGAGGGAGTACATTTTTTTTAAGGGTAGACATGCATGAAATTCCTCCTTTTAGCAATTTGAGCTTTGGATCTTACTATTAAAAAATCTTCACTGGGTTCTGACAGGTCTGTCTCTAGGGCAGCATGAGCTTTAGCAACAAGGCTAGAGGGGTGCCTGCCCATGGACAGGAAAGATTACTGTTGAAGCAGAATTGTGAAGAGGTGTTTAGGATTATGTGAGACAAAACAGGCAGGAGCTTTTAACACAGTGGCGTAGTCATGCCCCGAGTTACCTGTTTGTAACTGTTATGTCATTCCTTTTTTTCTGATTCCCTGAAGAGTGGGGTATTGGCACAGGAAATGGGCTCATCTGATAAGCTCCCGCCCAGAGGACTGCCGGCCTTTTCTTACTGGGGCTTCCTTCCCTGACTTGGGGTGGCTCAGTTCTCTGTTGAGATATTGGGGATATAAATGCTTGTACTCAGCTTTTCTCCGAAGGTGGGCAATGTGAGAGAATATGCCATTGATTATTTCTGGCCCATGAAAGATTCCTTACGGGGATGGATGAATCTGTGAGTGTTAAGATGTGAAAAGCCCATCTTTTCCAGTAATGTTACCTCTACAAATCTATCCAAAGGAAATAATCATAACCGGGTAAATGTATTTATTGAAGCCTTACTTATAAATAGTTAAAAACTGGAAGCAACCTGAGTGTAGAGTAAAGGAATGGTTAAATAAAAGATTGTAATTTATGCTATAATATGATATAGCCATTAAAAATGTATTTGAAGAGTGTTTATAATTTGGAAACTGCAGTGGAGAAAAAATTGGGTATAAAACTATGTAAAATAAAACTTTGTTTATATTAAATAAATTATGTATACACATGTGTATACACAAACCTGAGCATGTGATAAAATTGTATCGCAGTAAATACACGCACACATACACACAAACAAATGAGTATAAACTAGGGGAATCTGAATAAGACTGGTGGACTGTATCGATGTCAATATTCTTGTGACAGATTTACTGTAGTTTTGAGACATGTTACCACTGGTGGAAACTGGGTAAAGGGTACAAGAGCTCTCTCTGCATATTTCTTACAACTGTATGTGAACCGACAATGATCTCAAAACATTTTTTTCAATTAGAAAAATGGCACCAGACCTAGAAGGTTTTACAAGTAAGTCCTGCCGATCCTTCAGAACAGATAGTAATGGTTGTCCGAGAGTTTAGAGAATGACAGGAGGCTATTCTTTTTCATTTTATGAGGTTAGCATTAAACCAGACAAGGAGAGCACAAGAAAACAAATCTCCTGGCCAGTTTCACTTGTGATCATAGATGCCAAGATTTAAATAGAATATTCATGAAACTGAATACAGCAGCTTATTAAGAGAATAATGATGAGTCCAAGTAGGGTTTCTCAAGGATTGCTTCAACATCAGAAAAGCAATGCAGTTATTAAGTTTAAGGGAGACAACACTCTGATCATCTCAACAGATGCAGCAAAGCATGAAGATGTTAATGTAAGGGTCTCTAATTTCTGGTTAACTGAAGGTTTACTATATTAGGGTGAGTACATCTGTGCTGATAGTTCAATTCACTTGACATGTTTAGGAACCAGAAGGCCATTGTTTACTGAGTTGCTAGGCAACCATCTCTAGTTACATGGGTAACAGGTGTGTGACGTGCAATAAAGTATGGATCATAACATATATAGATTTTAATTCATGTGAAGTTGTAGGTCTAGCGTTGCCAAGGTTCAATTGTGTTCTCCCAAATTAAGATAATGCAAAAGGTAATTTTGAAGGTTTGGAAATCAGGTATATTGGGGTTCTGTTTCTGGTGGTACTACCCCCTAAAAACCATGAGACTATGGGGAAGTTTCTTATAATCTCTGAGCTTGTTTTTTTTTTTTCAGTTTTAAATGGATTATAATAATTTGATTCTTGGATATTTTGGAAACTAGCCTTGGTAATGATTAAGAACTTCTAACACAAACCTGGCCCATAATAGGTTTTTAAAATGCATTTGTTTCTCTTTTTTTCTAGCCTTAAGTTTTGTGACTATGGAATATTTTTATATATGCATGCATATGTTCTTGTTTTTCACTTGCATTCTGACCCTTGACACTAAAGGACATGTATTTTCACAAGTTTATGACTAATTTATTTTTCACCAGGCAAAAGTGTGATGTTGAACTATCCTTTTTCTCTCCCCGTCATCCATATTTCAACATCAGAAAAGCAATGCAATTATTCACAGCTTACGGGAGCTAACTTACACTCAGCTATAGCTCAAAATTGACTTGTATACAAGTTGGAAATTTAGTTAAGACTTGATAGTATAATGTAATACTTGAGATTATAATTGTAAAATTCTGAAAGAAGGTCAAATTGAAATCTTATGTTGTAAGCACTGATTTATCTGTTAAGTTTACTAATGAATTAAAATATTATCTTTATTTATGTTCCACTTCTGAACTCATTTAGGTAAAAGTAGTATTTTATTTGATAACTAAAGGCCCGGTGCATGGGATTCATGTACTGGTGGTGGTGGTGGTGGGGGGGGTGGCCTGCAGGGATTGGCATCATCCCAGTCAGTAGAGTTGCTGTGGACCCACCCTCTGAGCAGCTGCTCCCACTGTGGGAGCAACGCTCATCCTGGTCAGCTGAGCAGTGCTCCCACTGTGGGAGCGCACTGATCGCCAAGGGGCAGACTCCTTCACTGAGCATCTGCCCCCTAATGGTCAATGCGCGCCATAGCGACTGGTCGCCCGGCCATTCTGGTCGTTCCTCCATTCAGTTGTTGGGCTTTTATTATATAGGGTGTTATTTGATTATATTTTTGTCTTGATTAATTAATAAATGAAGTTTTATGTTCGCTAAATCAGTTAGTTAATAGTGAACTCATATTACTACACATCAAGGGCAAAACTCTTTGTTGGTCTTGTAAGTTAAAAAGAATTTATGACATGACTAGAGGCCCGGTGCATGACATTTGTGCACTTGGGGGGCAGGGGGTGGTCCCTCAGCCAGGCCTGTGCCCTTTAGCAGCCCTGGAGCCCTGGTTGTCGGACTGATGGCTTAGGCCCAGGGATGAGTGGGCCTAAGCTGTCAGTTGGACAGCCTTAGCGCTGCCATGGAGGCAGGAGAGGCTCCTGCCACTGCCACTGTGCTTGCCAGCTGTCAGCCCGGTTTGTGGCTGAGTGGCGCACTGACCATGGGGGGCAGCTCTGTGTTGAGTGTCTGCACCCTGGTGGTCAGTGCACGTCCTAGCGACGGGTCGTTCTGTCATTCGGTTGATTTACTTATTACCCTTTTATTACATAGGATACCTACCTTTAGGCAACTGTTACTTACCTTTTGATTATTTAGGTAGTTGAAGATGGGTTGGGCCCATAGTTAATATATACACTATATAAAATATACATCAGTTCGTTTTTGTCTAGTTAAACATATCTAGCAATCAAAACTGCCAAAGAACTATAATTGAGAAGGAGAAGAACTCCCTGTGGAAGAGAAGTCACTGCTTGACAGAAAAACACAAACATACCTTCCCTGAAGTGGCAAAGTGTGGTGGAAAAAAATTAGAATTCTATTGATGACTTGAAGACACTTGATTTTTCTTTTTCTCCATCTGCTGTCCAAGGAAAAACTTTCTGAGTGTTAACATGTACAAAAGATACAGTGAGCAAGAAATATTTTAGAACCTGAATAATCTGGTGATGTTTATATCAGGGGAAAAAGAAACCTTACATTTCACCAGGGTAATTCTTTATACTCTAGAAGCTCTGGGCTCTTAAAGGTGAGAGCTAAACTGATATTATGTGTGAAGATCAAATACTCTTAGCTGATGAGTGAAAGAGGTATAAAAGTGTTGGATTGATTCTCATTATATTCTTTGGATTCTGGTTTTTCAATATGTAGTGATGGGTTAGAGAGCTGGAATTGACTTTTAAAAGGAAACATATCTGAAGAGGTTTAATTAATTTGTCCAAGATCACATAGTTAGTTAATGGAAGAGTTTTAAATTGGGCCTAGGCCATCTGATTTATTAGTATTTTTTTCTTACCATGTAACAGTCCCTTCTGGCTCCTTCTTTTCCATTCCCCACATTAATGATTGGCACCAGATAAACTTACTCTGGGCACATGTTTGACGAATAAATGAAATACCAAGTGGAGCATACACAATATGTTATATATACTCTGAATCAGTATAGTTAATGTGTTTTGTGCAAAATGAATCATTTAAGGTGATGATTAGATAATTCTCAATTTCCAGCAAGAATTATGCGCCCTAACTACTTTATTTGTCTGCAAACCATTTGGCTAATTAGGGGAGGAGAATGAGAATATTAGGAGTTGGATGACATGGAGAGGTCAGGGACTGAAGTGAACTTGATTTGTGGAAGATTGTGGAGACTTCTGGGTGGAAAAGAAGATAAAATCTTCCTGGAGATAAGATCAAAACTAGAAGCAAAATCTTTGTGAATTAAATGTGAATTTAATTAGGAAAATAGCTGCTATTGTAGGTTAAGGAAACAAGAGGAGGATTTCTTGGATGTTTATTCCTTTAAAAATCCTCACCGGAGGATGTATTTTTCATTGCTTTTTGGAGAGAGTAAAGGAATGGATGGAGGAGGAAGGGGAAAGAGGAGGGAAAAACATCAGTGTGAGAGAGGTGCATTGATTGGTTGTCTCACATTGATTGGTTGCCTCTGGCACACACCCCTGGACCGGGAATTGAACCCATGACCCTTTGGTCGTGGGCCCACACTCTAACCACTGAGCACATAGGCCAGGGCCATTTCTGGGATTTTTATACATAAAATGTGACAGTGCTTTCCAGGAGAAGAGAGTCTGAGGCACCAATGGCTCAATTGCTTTTGAAAGAGCACTTTTTCACTCAATTGTAATGTTGGATGTAGGTTCATCTTTTCTCCCACCATTTATTTTCCCTGAACACTGCTTTTGTCAATCTCAGCATAATAACAAATATATCTGAGTCATAGTTTGATCAGAAACTGAGTTTTGGGGGTGAATTTTGGAGAAATGAATTTATTCAAAGACAATATAACATTAAAAATTACTACACGGATCTACTTAGAACTATGGTAGGCCCTTTCCATTCATTGTCTCAAATTGTGTCACCCGGCTAGGCTGTACCACTTGACGAGGCTGCATTCTATGTGGCCCAGCACAAGTTGGATCCTCAGTTTTTCTAGCTTTACCTAATCCTGACATGATGGCATCATCTTCCAAGAAAGCAGTAAAAATGTTTAAATGTCTAACCACCTTTTACTATGTGTATGGGTGCCACCCCAAAGAGTGACATCTTCAACCCTTCATTTGTTTCGATTGGTCCATAGATCACTGTATTCTGGTTTCTTCACAACAGCTAGCGTAGTGTTTTAATGGCTCCTCTCCTCAAGCTTCAGTCTGGAACGGGAGAACTAAGGAGTAGAATGAATGGGAATCTCTTTAAATTCCAGCGCTGCCAGGATTGGTACGACTTTGGGCAGGTTGCTCAGTCTCTCTGTGCCTCAGTTTCCTCAGCAGCCACAATAGAGAGGCTGTGAGGATGGATGAGCTACTGCTTGCCAAGCGTTGGGAAGAGGCCCGGTGGGTGTGGAGTCCTCACCAGCCTCTGTTTTGAGGCTCATTGAAATGGACGGCTCAGGAGATGTGCTGGTCAAAGACGGAAGGATCCTCTTTTGAGCTTTTGAACCTGAGACTGAGGAGAATGATGGTGCCACTGGCAGGAGAGGCGGAAATATTTCCTTTTTCCTTTTCTTCCTATGTGGCTGCTGTGTTTTGGTGAAAAGAGGAGGCATTGAAACCTCTCTAGTTCTTAGCTCTCATCTGGAGAGTGAAGGGCATGTTCTCAGTCAGTGATTCTCAATCCTTTCTGCACATGAAATTCACCTGGGGCGCTTCTAAGCGCTGTCTGTGCCTGGGCCCCCGCACAGCACCAATTACCGCAAATCAGAGCCGGGGCCCGGCTGTTTGTAAAAGCTCCCTGGTGATTCTGACCTCCGGAAGGTTTGAACGTCACGGCCCCAGATGCCTTTCTCGGTCTCTTCCGGCTTAGAGGGAAGTCAAGGAGGTAAGATATTTTCATCTCAAACCACGTTCTCTACTGCTGTGGCGAAGCCCCGTGGCCTGCAGTGGCTTCATAGAACCGAGCTGCTGCTGTCCCGGTCTAAACAGGGCAGGATTCGGAAATGCTTGCTCCCTCCCAGGTTCTCCCTTTTCTACGCTTCTCCTCAACATCTTTTTCTGCTGCCTCCTACTCTCTGATAACCATGTTGAGATTACTTGAGAGCTCATTTGACAAATGAGACATTTGAGAGCTCTTCAGACAAGAGGTTCTATGTAAATTTGTACATTAAGTTCATCTGAGGATGTCTTTAAAAAATATCAAAACATTTCCCTTTCTGTAGGAAACTGGTCCTTAGTGGAACAAAGGATGATTGTCTTCCTGGCCTCGTTGCAGAAAACCATGTTTGGTCAGCTTATTAGATTTGCCCGAGTTCATGCTTTGAACAGAAATGGTGTGTTTTACTGATTGGAAACGTATCCTGGGACTTTCCCGAATGTACTGATCACGTATAGGCGCTGCACGTGCGGATTAATGATGGACCTCTTGTAACTGCACTGCAATTCAGCTCCTTGGATCTGGTTTAAGCTGAATTAATTCCATGAACTGTACGGTTTCCGGTTGAAGTAAGGAAGAGAGCGCGTTAGGGCTGTCCTGTGAATAAGGCATCAGAGTTGTCTTTAGCTCTTGGCTTCAGTGAAAAAGCAGCCGCCCATTACCTAATCTATTCCTAGCTGACTTTGTTCAGATATCTAATTTGGGAGCATGTCTGCCCTCGCTCAACTCTGAAACACAATTTCCCTCCCTCGAATAAAAGGGGATGTCTTTAATGGACTCGGGGGAAAAACCCCACCTCATTTAAGAATTCTAGAGTTCTCAGAGCCTTTGGGAAGTGCGCTGCCAGAGAGCATCATTAAAATGCTGGCCCTTTAGAAACTTCCACTCAACATACATCTGTCCTGCAGGAGAGTTGGAAGAAGCTATTCTGAGCAAGCTGATAAAATGAGCCATTGTTATGATTCACGGGCTTTTAAAATCAGTAAGTCTCTCGTATCTAGAATAAAACTCAACATGACTGTTTATTGTTTTGGCGGCAGTAGGGTTAAATGCGCCTGTTCCACAGCATTGCTATATATATAGTGGGGCCTTGACTTACCAGTGTCTCGACTAACGAGTTTTTTGAGATACCAGCTGTCTCTCAGCCATTTTTTTTGCTTTGAGTTGACAGTAATTTGAGTTAACGAGCTCCTTAACGAGCTCGGTCCCGGAACAAATTAAACTCGTAAGTCAAGGCCCCACTGTAATACAGTTGGCAGATGGACGTGTTCGTTCTCCATAGAAATGAGGTCGATTAGGTCAGTGGTTCTCCAAGTGTGGATAGGTCAGCAGCAGCTGCGTCACCTAGGAACTTGCTAGAAATGTCGATTTATTGGCTTCCAGACCAACCAAATCAGAAACTCTGGGGGTGGGGCCCAGCAATTGGAGTTTTAAAAGCGCTCCAGGTGATTCTTTGCGTGCTAGAGTTTGAGAACTACGGAGTGGTTCCCGTCCCTGATGGCACGGGCACTGCTACATGAGAGCCCCTGGTGGTGGGGCCCGGGCATCAGTATATTAGTTGATGAGTTTCATAAACATAGGAGACGGTAGCAATGTACCTTTGGTATCTTATTTAATGGTTGGTAAACATGAAGAAAGGAAAACACAAGTTTGTTTATCTTTGTCTGATTGGTAAATGCTTTTCCTAAACCCGAAATATGAATTCAAAGGAATGTAGTCACCCCTCTGTCCATTGCAGCGTTATTTACAATAGACAAGATTTGGAAGCAGCCCAAGTGCCCATCAGTAGATGAGTGGATAAAAAAAGCTGTGGTACATTTACACAATGGAATACTACTCGGCTGTAAAAAAGAAGGAAATCTTACCTTTTGGGACAGTGTGGATGGACCTGGTGATCATTGCGCTAAGTGAAAGAAGCCAGTCAGAGAAAGATGGTACAGTAGGATTCCACTGATATGTGGAATCGAACGAACAAAATGAACTAACAAAATAGAGACAGATTCATCCATAGCAGGCTAATAGCTGTCGAGGGGAGATGGAGAGATTGAGCAAAAAAGAGAAAAAACTCACTGACGTGGACAACAGTGTGGTGTGTGTTGTGGCGGGTGATGGAAGGAGGTGGAGGAGGGCTTTGGGGGAATAAATGGTGATGGGTGGAGACTTGACCTGGGGTGGTGAACACAAAATACAATGTGCAGATGGGATGTTGTAGACTTGCACACCTGAAACGTGTGTAATTTTGTTAACCAGTATCACCCCAATAAATTCAATAACAAGGAAAAAAAGAAAATGAAATATTCTAAATGAAATTGTTTGCATTTTTAGCTGCTAAAGATTGTTACACATAGAGGCCTTTAGTACCGTAGACAATGATGAGTGTTAGAAAATGATGAATTGTACTTAAGTTGACCCTTTCCTTCTCAAGGGTTCGTTTCCTCTAAGTATATATTTTTATACCTTGCTCATTGCATAAAGGAGTTGAGGTGATTTCCAGGGCTGCATATCTTTTCCACAGACTTGAGAAGAAATGACATAAATGGTTGATTTATGCTTATATGCGACCAGAGCATTCTAAAAGCAGCATCTACTATGCAGTGCTTTTAAAGAAGAAACTAGTAGTCTTAAATGTCAAATTAATACTTAATATTCAGAATAACATATAAGTTTCAAGCCTCAACTGAGTGCTTATTGCCCCTTTAATAAAAATGGGGATTGAAGGCACATTTGATACAAATGAATTAAAATTTCATTTGCCCAGAACTCTGTATTTCGTTAATGAGATTTACCCCAAACACTGTTATTGTTGGTTTAATAAATTCTAAGAGAGCATTTGTGAGTTTGCTGTCTCTCTCCTTGGGCATTAACTACTCTTGTGACTCTTTACCAGGCTGCTCTTGTTATTTTGTGCTTTGAGGTATAAATAGAGACAGAAAACCCAGAAGTTTCAAACAAATTCCATACCACAAACTATTTCCAGATATGTTTAGTATTCATTCAGAAGAGCCTTTTAGTTTATTTCATAGAAAACCACTTTCTTTTAGCATTTTAGATGTACAAGAGGATCCATTTTTATTTTATTGGGACTTTAAAACAACAATCATACCAGTAAAAACATTTTCTGGAAAGTATCATCATCTAACAAGCACCGGGAAGATTTTATGTGATGACGGATACCTGACCCTTTGTCTTCCTGGATCTTAAATTCTTTTGGAGAATTAGGAATGAAAGGGGTGGGAGCTTCCAAGGAGACATACTTTGGTTGACTAAAAGGAAAACCTTTCTAAAAGGCATCAGAGATGGAACAGACCACTTCTGAAGTAGTGAGGGCTGCACCTGGAAGTTAGCACACGTGTGTTTGGATGGCCATTTATTTGGGATCTTTAAAGGGGATTCCAAGCATTAGCTGGCTAGGAGATTAGCCGACCTTTACAGTTTCCTTCTAACCTTAGAGTCTGTTGTTCTTATAAGTATTGTGAAGTTGAATGCTGAGCAACTTAACATGTATTTTATTTCCTTCCTGATTAGCTTGGTCTAACTGAGACTAGACATCCTTGGTTGCCTTTAGTTGAGGCAGTTGGTTCAAGAAGCAAAATTCTTGGACCAACTTTCTGTTAAACTGAAGGCAAGACCTCGATTTGCCACATGTAGGAGTTTATGTAACTACTGGAATTTGACATTGCCTCAAACTTCAAGGGACCCTGATAGGTAGGTACCAAATCAGGTAGAAAAGCCAGCTTGACGGATGTGAGCCATTGGGAGAGGAGGCAAAATCAAGTCACAGCCAGGAGCCTTGAAGGGCAAGAACTTGAGGGGGAAGGAAGAGTCCTTGGAGGTGGGGAAGCAGAGGCTCCGCAAGACAGAATGGGGGGAAGGGGCCACTGTCCCAACCTGTCAAGCGTTTGGGGGGAGATAGTCTTAGCCTCCCACGTAGCTCTTCTGAGTCTGGACAAGGACAGTCAGGCCAGGTCATGAGCACCCATGACCCCATGGGTCATAGCACAGAGCTTTCTTTATGAGGCTCAAGTTCTCATGGTGAAAAACACCACTGAGACAAACGATGGGCAGAAGGGCTCTAGGTTAGGAACCATCTCCCTACCGCTTCCCTTTTGTCCAAACACTTCGTGTTTCCTTCTTTCATCCGGGAGAAGCAAGAGAATGCTGGACAGGTAGCCAGAAGACTGGGTTCTTTTTTTAAAAAATATATTTCACTGATTTTTTATAGAGAGGAAGGGAGAGAAATAGAGAGTTAGAAACATCGATGAGAGAGAAACGTCGATCAGCTGCCTCCTGCACACCCCCTACTGAGGATGTGCTGGCAACCAAGGTACATGCCCTTGACCGGAATCCAATCTGGAACCTTTCAGTCCGCAGGCCGACGCTCTATCCACTGAGCCAAACCGGTTAGAGCTTAGAATTTGTGTTCTCATAGGCTGGCCTTTCTCTGCCAGCGACCAGCTGTGACCTCTGGTGGTGAATCACTCAAGTTCTTGTGCCTCGGTTTCCCCATGTGCAGCCATACATACTATATAGTTCTTTAATGGCTGTGCACCTTTTGTTTTTCTTTTTTAGAAAATCATTTTTTTCCCTCCTTTCCACCTACTACCTTGGAATAAAGTTTTAAGAATTCCAGCCTACATATTAACACTGTGCTCCGTTCTCCTCTCTTCCTCTTTGTCAGCCAAGTAAATTGGTTACAGTTGTCTCTTGAACACAGTCATCTTTCATGACTAACCATTTCCTCTGAGATGCCCCTCAATGGAGCTGCGGTAGCTCAGATTTCTTCCTGCCAGATAGGAGGTTGGAGGTTGCTTTTGAGAATGGGAAGTAGGATTGGAGTAGGAGGTAAAGTTCTCACAGAGGGGGAAATGTCCACCTGTCAGAGACAGGAAATAACTGGTGTGAAAGCCAGCTGTCCTTGTTCTGTGGCTGACAGTTCTCAGCAGACCCTTCCCCCCCCCGCCCCCCCTCTGCATTTTAGGCTCTGCATGTTGCACACGGGGATCTCATTTTGTTGTCCTGGAATCTGTAAGTTCTGTGAAGAACTGGGCGAGTGAATGCGCTCTGAAAAGATCATGATGCTGCCAGTAGCTCAAACACTATATCCTGCGAGTGCCAAGGAGTTGAGGACCACTTCTTCCCAAGGCTAACATTGCACTCAGCATGATCTATCCACGCATTTTCTAATTTTAATATATCCCCAGTGCCTATGAAATTGAGGGCAAGAGTTACTATGAGGCAAGTGAAAATTACCGCCCAACTGGGATCATGCCACACCCACTAACGTCCAGCTCATTAGCCCAGGACTACCCAGCCTCGCCTCAGGATGACGGACCTCCGGCCTAAATGCTGTCATCTTGGGTGTGTTTTGTTAAAAATGTACACTCTTGGTTCCACCTATTGGATGTTAATGTCTAGATTCAGTGGTTCCCAACATGGGGCACACGCCCCACAGGGGGGCAATTTGATTTTTAAGGGGGGCAATTTGAGAAAGAGTTATTAACAGTGAATTTTTTGTATTTCTTATGGTTCTAGGGGTCTCATATATAGTATATAAATGTATATTGTGACATATGTATGCATTTCAGTTCTCTATTATATGTTCTGAAACCTTATTTGCCATTTTTTCATATCACTGCCAAAGGGGTCGCGACCCACAGGTTGAGAACCGCTGATCTATATAACTGAATGTCTTAGAGTGGAATGCATTTTGGTCTTGGCCTAGCCCTGTCAGTAAGGATGTGGTTAAGTGACCTTCATAAGCTCTGAAATCCCTCCACCCTGTTCACTGATTCCTAGGCCTGAGTTTCTTCAGCTGTGAAATGAAGGGCCTTGGCTGTAATGCTTCCCCCCCCAGTCAGCTTGAACTTCTGTGATCTGTGTGCCTGGGCACCCTTATAAAGTGGTATGTTTTATTGTTGTCATCTGCATGCATAACTGAAAGAATAAAGATGTGTCCTCTGAATTCTCTCATTTTCGTGCTGATTCTGGTGAGGCTTGGAAGACAATACATGGTAGGCTTGATGCGACCACTTCTCTTAAGATACTTAGTTTAATGGTACGAAGAGCCTACTCATTTGCCGTTTGTAAGGTTTCTCGGTTATTTGAATTTTGAATGATGGAACACATGACATAGGAAAAGGAAACACGGGATTTTGATGTCACACTGTGTGCGTCTGCCTCTGGATGTAGTCAGAGGGATCTTCTTACCTTGCGAGCAGTTAACTGTAGGTAAATAGCTGAAACTTCTTTCAGAATGTCTTAATCGGGGGTTCGTGGGAATTCAGAAATACAGGCTTCTGATGGTCACAGCTGGTGCGTGAATGGAGTGGTAACGCTAATTAGGAATAATATGGTGCACCTCTTAAGCTGTTCACTTTAATCCAGTAATTTTTTTTGTTTTTGATCTGAAGTCTGGCGGAGTGTCTGAGTGGAACATTTGGAGGAGGTCCATCTTAGTTTTCAGTCGGGAAGTGTGCGGGTCTGCCTTGCCTTGCCCATTTGTTACAAAGATTTCCATGGGTTGCTGGGTTGCTTTTAATGTCACACTCAACGATATCCATGCAGGCTTCCTCACTGCGGAGCCTTTGAGCATAAGCAAGAAATACTAAAAGCCTGTGTCAAACGTGTGTGTGTGTGTGTGTGTGTGTGTGTGTGTGTGGAGACTGGCTGCCTCCCTGTCTGCTCTGCTTCCAAATCCTATCTACCTCATGTGGGGGGGGCAGGTCTGGTGGAGACAGGAGCCTTGTTAGGAAAGTTTGCTTTAAGGCTCTTGTGAATGGAGGCTGGATCCAGGTGGCACTCAGTACTTTCTTGGGGCGAAAAGAACTCTTCCAATTGCCAGGATTGTGGACTTGAAAATCATAAAGCTGATTTCATGTCACCCTTCCCGCCTTGTTCTTTGTAAAGTCCTCAAATTCTAAAGTGTCATGACAGTTTATTGGTGGCGTTTACTTTCCCTGTTTTCTCAATGCACCACCATAGAGAAATTTTTCAAAATGTTTTAAAATGACAAATATTTATTAAAGAAGGAGTATAAAAATAGAATATTTATTCTTGAGGAATGATTTGGATGGAAGTTGTGTTCTGGGAAACTTTACAACAACAACAAAATAGATGTCTTATGAGAACATGTAATTATATCAACTTATTTAAAAAAATACTTCTTTTACCCTGAATAATTTGGGGAGGAAAAAAAAATCTTAAATTTACATCTCATATGTGAAAGAAAAGCTTAAATCCTAATTCACTGTTTTTCAGAAGTAGTGTTATAACAAATCATATGAAGAAATTGATAGCTTCTCCTATTTTAGGCTGGCCATTAATTTGGGCGAGTTAGTAAATAGTTGTAAAATAGCTGTTGGAACTAAGTGATCCTCATAAAACATCTTCACTTTTCTCACAGGACTTCCTGGAACAGGTGCCTTTTGTCAGGTAGAGTTGATAGAAGAATCCTAACAAGAAAACTTTGTAAGGACAATTTTTTTTTTTTTCTTTTAAAAGCACACATTGAAAAAAGCTCTCTTGAATCTACAAACAGAAACCATTTCATGAGGTTAAGCTGTTAGTCCCATTCTATTTCCAGGAAAACATGGCAGACATGCCTTCACTTCAGAGGGCCGTAGAGCTGAAGTCGAGAGAGGTTGGGATTTCATGGAAACACTAGCTCAGAATAGAAATTAGTGTGAGATCCATACATTTAGCTTATTTCACATGGGTGCTTTTTGCCGCTCTCCTCACTTATACTTTTTCATGAAATACTGTTTGTCGGAGGGAACAGAGGAGCAGTCATGCTCTCGTTAATGAGGAGCCCTGCATCCCTGCCCCTCAGGCCTCCTCTCCCTCCCAGGCTGTTGAGATGTGAGCGGCTTGTGGACACTGGGCATGTTTTTATAGTGTTTGCTTCTGGAGAGCCGGCTTGCAAAAGCAAAGCCGAAAAACCCATTGGCATTTTGAGAGCTGAATCTACAGAAGATGTTGTTTGCAATGTGCCGAAAACATAAGGTCCAAACAGCCGGAGCGGGCCCGGTGCCAGACAACTTCACCGGGAGAGCAGGAGGAGGTCTGAGGCAGGCCCCGTAGCATCAGCTCCAACTCGGCAGCTGCCGACTGAGTTTGATTATGCACATCCTGCTCTGGGAGACCTGCAGTCACCCCTGGGCCCTGGGGGAGCGGCAGGGCTGTCTTTTAAACAAAAGACTCTTCCCCTCAGGCAGAAGGCCAAAGGATATGGAGGTTAAGAGAAGGTGGAGCTTTTGAGATTGGATTTGAGAGAACAATCTAGGAAGGAAACTGGGGAAGTTGGGAACTGCCAGTGCCTTGTAAGACCCTGGAGTTTCACAGCTGGGGAGGCAGAGGCTGAGAGAAGTTCGGTGACTTTACCCAAAGAGAAGCTGTTAGAACCGAAATGCAGGTCTGGTTTTCAGGTTAGAACTGTCTTATATAGTACCACGTTCTTTTTTAAAAAAAATACGTTCAGTTTGATTTTTTTTTAGAGAGAAACATCAATCCGCTGCCTCCTGCACACCCCCCACTGGGGATCGAGCCCACACCAGGGGCATGTGCCCTTCCTGGGAGTTGAGATATTGACCTCTTGGTTCCTAGGTTGACTCTTAACTACTGGGCCACACGGGCCGGGCAGAGAGTATCACATTCCTGATGACATGATTCTCACATCAATATAAATAGTAGTAAATAATATGTTGTGTATTTTGGAAAATCGAGCTGAAAGAGAAGAAACTTATAAGGCATTTTGGAATTATATGCTAACCACCTGTTACATACTATCCAGGCCTATTCAGGTTTTTCTTTGAAGCGGCAGTGTTTTATCCGTGTGTAAAGCTTAATAACGGACCAGTAAGTAGATTATTCCAGTAAATTCTATGTATAATTCTTAAAGGCAGAACAGGCCTGTTGGAGAGGGGTTGGGAGGAAAAACCTGAGCCTGGTAAGACGGCTCTGAAAACGGGGAAGGATGTTTATGTAAGGAGCTCTTTTGTTCAATTCTGGTTGTCGGGCGCAGGGCTGTGGCCTCTGAGGATTTATGGGCTCCAGTCTGGAGAAGGTAGGTGGGCTCACATTATCTGTGTTGAAGGCCGTGTGTGGGGTCTTCGAGCTTAAGGCTGTGCAGATTACAAAAGGCTTTGTCACAGAAGGTGGCTATCTAGATAGGGTTCTTTGAGAGGGATGTGTTGCTGTTTATTTCACATCTGTGCTGGGAACTGAAAATTGTTCTTGCTTTGTGGCTATAGCAAGAGCCCTAGCGTTCTTCCTTTTAAAGGTTTGGAAGCTACTTTCTTGTAGGAAAGAATTCATGAAGTCCAAGGATATCCCTGGAATGTGGACCATCTCTTCTTGCCCAATGGAAAGACTGAGCTGTTGGAGTTTTGTTGGGTATAATGGAATTGTTTATTTAACATCGTTGACCTGAAGGGTTTTGACTAAGCAAGAGAGAAAAATCAGGATGATCTCATTCACTAAAATTCCAAGTGGATTTGGAATCTGTTTTTATCCTTTTTAATAGTGGGGTTTCTAATTGCTTTCTTCATTTGTAAAGGTTATGTTGCGGGTGAGCTGAGTATCATTTTCTGTGTCCCACCATCTTTTCTGCAAAACTTGAAAAATAAAATGCTGCATTTAGGATACTCTGTTGAGATGCAGTGGAATGTTTTTCTGTGCATTTATTCTCTAAGATTTGGTGACATCTGTAACTGAAAATGGGTAGGGGAAGGTATGCAGCACATGGTAGGACGAAACTATACCTCAAATAAGCAAATGAGAAAGTCTTCTCATAGAGCTATGATTTGGGAAATGTCTTATTTAGTAGCCTAATCAGGACATGCCTGTGTCGTTTATTGATTGATGGGCTTCTAAAAGTAATTGTTGCCTGAAAAGTGAATTTCTCAAGTGGTTACCTGGTCCTTCCCTTCCCCCCCCCCCCCCCCCCCCACTCCCCCCCCCCCCAAATGGAGAAAAGTTCGGGCTGAAAGGAAAGTTATATATTATCTTTGTCCTTCACCCAAGACACAATTTTGGGTACTTTGGAAAGAGAAGGTAACTAAAGGTCATTATTTCTTTCCTCCTTTGTTTAATTGATAGTGGCCCTTGGCCCCCTTGAGAAACACTGTCTGAATGGTATTATTATGCTGTAATGCTATCAAAGAAAGACACCAAAGTGATTTTCTCGGTAGTCAATTATTCTAGTTTATATGATATTAGAGGCCCGATGCACAAAATTCGTGCAAGGGGCTCGGCCCTCGCAGCCCTGGCTTTGTCCGGTAGGTTGTCTAGAAGGATGTTTGGAAGGTCTTTCGGCTGTCTGGTCTAATTAGCATATTACGCTTTTATTATTTTAGATATTATAAACCTTTTTGGAGAACTGTCTGCACTACTAAGATAGGAGAAATTGCTCCAGGATCTATGATCTGTACTTGAAATAGTTGTTATTTAATTGGATGTTTAGAGAGTTTCAGGCTGTAGCATGTCAGATAGAGCCTGTGTGTACATTGCTTCCAATGTCACCAGGACAGAAGTCACATTCCTGGGTGGTGGCTTTCTCCAGGAATCTATGTCTATTTCTGGAGTAGTTTTTTACATAAATGAAGTGCATTTCCCACCTGCTGCTTTTTGCCTGGGGTTGGAATATTGCCTTTTCTCTGCTTGCCACTGGCGTTTGCATGGAAACGTGTCCTCCCTTTCCTAGCAGGAAGATCCTGTGTAATTCATCAGGAAAAAGGCTCTCCAAGGAGTTACTCAGTTGCTCCATCGTAAGTGTCTCAACACGACAGTGATGAACTGAGGAATTTGAAATCTCTTTTAAAAATATTATTTTTCCTTCAAAAAATGTATACAATGGATTTCTGAGCAGCTAATATCCCATCCTGGACCGCATGGTCATGCTCTGTGATCTCTTTCTAGAAGATGTGGTGGTGGTTTGCGGCTTCGCTGTCACGCTCACGTGCAGTGCAGGCTGTGGAAGTGGAGAGGTGTTTCAGGAATAGTAACGGAGAGCCTTTAGATTTCCTTGAAGAAGGAGGATGACCATATGTGAATATACGTGGATATCACGTTTGGGGGAAATGTTACTTAATAGTTTGGGTTGTGAGCTAAGCTTCCCCTGGGTGCACGGGGCCTCTTCCAAGAGTAGCAACTGGGAGTCCCGGTGCTATTGCAGGGGTGCCTCTCATTCTTGGCATTCTGGGGAGATTTCCATCTGTAAGCCGGATGAAAATATGTGGAAAGGTGATTAATTTAATTGGCCAACTGTTATAATTATTCAGTCGGAGGTGACTGTGGGGGCTGCTATTAAAGCCCAGAATGCCTGTAGGAAGGGGGAGGAGGAGACCCCCGGAAAACAGCAGCAACATTATACAGTGTGGTTTCAACGTGGCTTTAGTAACAAATTACAGTGGCACTTTAAGAAGGATGGAGGACTCTTCATTTGGGACAAGCATCCACCAAAAAATAAAGAGGAGGGCTTTTTTTCCCCCAAGGATAATTGTAAAGAAGTCTGCCAGTGATTTCTCTTGCCTTCAAACAATATTGAGGTAACAGAATGTAGTGGGTGTAGACCTGCTCACAGTGTTTGTAAATTGCAGATGGACACTCTGAGCTGCTGCAAAAGGCACTCAGGGAGGCCCTCCTGGTGGTGGCGTTTTAGCTTCTTTCAGAAAAGAACCCCTGCGCCAGGGTCATGCTGGAACGCAGGAGTAGTTCCCCCGCTTCGCATCAAAGGGCAGGGAATGTTCAGTAGGCAGTGAGCTAAGAAGTCGGGAGCAGGCATTCCAGGACTTGCGTTGGGAAGCTATGTGTGGAATGCCACAGTTCATGGACCAGGGACCCCCCCAAGTGAAGGCAGGTGCCTGCCCCGCTGCTGTTTTCCTAGAGAGAAATGACCGTAGGCAGAAATTGCAGCCAGATGAACCCCCAAATGAAATTGATGGCTTTTTTGGACATTCTTTTCATGAAATTTAACTTTCTAATGTGCACATACATCACTCTGGGGATGTCATTATAAATGCTGACCTTTTGTTTGGGGAGCTGCTGCTGGCTGGGGCAGCCCCACTCGGTCGCTTTGATTGCGGCCCACATCTGTGGAGCATGTGATCATTTCTCTCTCTCTCTCTCTCTCTCTGAAGCACACTGACAACGGGCTAAAAAAGATTTAATGAAAACCAGTCAGAACTCATTTCGGTTAGATTTTCCAGCTCTTCTGGTTTCAGATGTAGAAGTTATGGCTTCCGAAAAGTCGCCGTGGAGGGCGACGTGCGTCTAAGTCTCCTTGGGCAGGGGCCTGGGTCTCTTTGTCCTCCTTCCACATGGTGCTCGGGGTTAATGCTTGCAGGGTGGCTGCAGTGCTTGTTTTCAGCCAGCTCGAGGAATACTGAAAAATGGTTTCTCCCCCCATCCCCCTTTCTCAGAGAAGTCAGAGCTCTGATGTGGTTGCACCTCATAAATACTGCAGACTTCACTGGGCTGTTTAATGCGACCTAATGTCATGTCATTTGTGCACTTCAGTGAGCGGTTCTTATTTTTTGTGCGGTTTACTGCTCCGTCTTGAAAAGATGTGAGGTTTGAGGGCTTTCCAACAATGACTGTTTTTTATGGAGCCAGAACTGGAGTGAGAAGACTTTGGCCCTTGTTTAACAGGCCTCCTGGGTTTCCATATGAGCTCGGGGTGCTGGAGGAATGAAGGCACAATAATACAAAACTGTGTTCTGCGCTTCAGCTCATCCCAGAGAAATGAGTGGAACCCCTGATCCGAAAATCCGGTCGTGATTTCAGCCTCTACCTGAGTGTTCATGAGTGTCCCAAGGGCCCCCTGCCTCCAGTCCAATCTGGAGGCAAGACACGGTGAGACTTCTGGTCAGTTGTGATGTCACGTAGGGCAGGAGACGGCCTGGTCTTTCCCTGCCCCTCCTGGGAAATCCACCCTCCTTGGTGTTGCTTCAGCCCCCTTTCCACTCCTTCATGCTGGCCTCTGCCTGTGTTTGGTTAGACAGGAAGCCTCAAGTCCTGTGGGCGGGACTGGTCTGCTTAGGTCCCTGGACAAGTGCCTCATCGGAGCCCCTTTCCCATTGGGGCGCTTGCCCCATCCCCCTTTCCCTCCCCCCTTGGTGGCTGCCGGTATCTGTGAGCTGTTAGGGGACAGGGCGTAGATTCTTGCCCTGGGGCTGGAAGTGTGGCCCAGGTCCACAAGCCTCTGTCTTTCTCAGCTGTCCGCCCCCCATGCAGGTTCCTGGAACTCACCAGATGAGAACACTGGTGCTTGGAAGGGTTCGAGGACTGGTCTAAGCCCAAACCTGACTGGCAGACTGGATTCCCATTGGTTACTGATTTCTGGGGGCTCCCCCATGATTTGTTGGACTCCCAGCCCCTCTCCACCCTGGAAAAAGCCCTGCTTGGGCCTCAGTTTCTCTATATGTGTGAAATCATAAGAACACCACTGACCCATGTGACTGACAGAGAGAGGCTCTGGGACGTTTGCATAGCCCTTTATAGTTTACAGAGCATTTTCTGCACGTGATCAGGCCTCGTCCTCCCAGAAACCCTGTGGGGGGTGGGCATCACTGACTTGGTTTCTCAGATGAAAGTATGTCCCAGAGAAATTGAAAGCAAGGCTCGTCAAAACGGAGCATTTGGCCTGCAGTTTGTTATAAGCCTCAGATGACAGAGACGTGGCTTTGGGACGAGTCTGCCAGGCAGTGGTGGCGTGTTTTTCCTTGTAGTTATTTCCTGATGTTTTGGTCCTGTAGGCCTCCCCAGAGTGGCTCTGTATCTGTTTTGGTTATGGGTCTAAAGAGGTTAGAATTCATTGAGTATGTACCGATTATATGTGGTTCTGGATCGAAACATAGGAATCTTTAAAGGGAACGCAAACTTTAAATTTTGTAGAAAAAGAAGAAGTATCAAAAGTCATTTTACATAGGCAAAAGAAAAATTACAAGTGTGCAGGCTTGAAATAGAGCTGATCTCCCTAAAGCAGTTGCTAAGACCACCTCGTTATCATTTAACAATGTCTGTTTCTTATTTTACAGTTGCAGGAATTTCTTCCCTCCCTTTCTTGAAGTTTAAAAGGGTGGAGCAGATGTCTGTAGGCCGGCAATTTCCAATCCTTTTTATCTCATGGCACACATGAACTGATTACTAAAAATTCTGTGGTGCACCAAAAAATATATTTTTTTTATTAAACTGTCAAAAAATAGGTCTAATTTTGATTCATTCCCATGGGATGGCTATTGTTGGGTTGGCTGTTGTCTTTTTTTAAATTTGACAGTCTAAGGGGAAAGAGGTCAGGGCCCCTGACTACAGAGTCAGGTATTGCACCTTTTAAAAATTCTTGTGGCGCTTGGTTGAAAATGGCAGCAGTGCCAAGGGGCTGGCTGTCTGCTAACAGTGCATAGACTGTGCCGAGAACTGTGGAAACCCTACATCCATCAAGGGGAAGGAATTAAGCAGTGAGCCAAAAGTGGAAAACAGCTTCTTTCCTTTCCCCTCCTTTTTTTTTTTCCCAGAGAATTTTTAAGGGCCTTTTTATTCAGGGTGGGGCAAAAGTAGGTTTACAGTTTGTTTGTAAAATAATAGTAATCCTATATAATAAAAGCCTAATATGCTAAGTGTCCAACCGTTATTCGACCAGTCCCTTTGACATTCACTGACTACCAGAGGGTAGATGCTCCTCCGACTGGTAGGTTAGCTTGCTGCTGGGGTCTGGCCGATCAGGACGGGGTGAGACGGGCCGGATATGCCCTGGACGAATTCATGCACTGGGCCTCTAGTTAATAAATAATAATACAAGAATAAACATTCATGTACTTACAACTGTAAACCTCTTTTTGCCCTATACAGTGGGGACAGTAGCACCTGCCTGCTAGACTTGTTGAACATATTAATTAAATCAATAGATGCAAAGTCTTAAGAATAACATCTGACATATAAACCCACAGTAAATGTTAGCTATACTATTATTTGCCACCATGGATTGTCATTGAGTGGGGACCAGTAGGGGCCTTCGGGTATAGCCAAGAGCTGCCTACCTCCTTTCCCAGTCTCAGACTTAACGCTTTTAGAAAAACAGTAGTCACCTAATTGAGTTCTTGGGGCATCAGGGAGTATGATGATCACCAGATACCCTCAAGTCTGCCTATTGGGGGCACTTTCATTGGAATTGTTCAATGGGGAAAATGGAAAGCCTACCTCAGCAGGCCGACACTCTAACCACTGAGCCAAGATGGTAGGGCTACTAAGGTAATTTTTTTACGCGCATCTTTGGGCATCTAGTGAGATGGCCCATGTCAGGCTATTTCATGCCGGTGGCTTTTTGAGGGTGATTTTAGATGAATGGTTCTGAATCTTATTGTCCTCTGCCCTCTTTCCTCATGAACTTTTTAGCATCATTCTAAGTTGTTGAAGCTCCTTTAGTTTTGTCACCCAGGTCCCACACCCCCATCACAGCCTGTAGCTTCACTGTGTTCCTGCCCTCTCATTGATAGATTAGTGACCTCTCCCCATAGGGTTGCCAGATGAAATACAGGATGCCCAGTTACAATGGGATTAGAGATAAACACTTTTTTTTTTTAGCATAAGTATGTCCCATGCACTATTTAAGACATACTTATACAGGTGATCCTTGAATAACACCCCCCCTCACCCCCAACACACACACACTCAAAAATCTGCATATAATTTTGACTCCCCCCCAAACTTAACTACCAATAGCTGAGAAGTTGGTTGACCAGAAGTCTTACCAATAACATAAACAGTTGAGTAACATGTATTTTGTATGTTATATGTATTAAATACTGTATTCTTAAAGTAAGCCAGAGAAAAGAGTGTTATTAAGAAATTATAAAGAAAGTAGAATACATTAAGAGCATTTATTGAAAAAAAATCCCTGTGTAAGTGGACGTGTGCAGTTCAAACCCGTGTTGTTCAAGGGTCAGTTGTATTAAAACGTGTTCATTATTTGAAAATCAGATTTAACTGAGTGGGCAGCCCATATTTTTAAATCTGGCAACCCTGCGACTCCAACGCTATTCCAACTCTTACTCCCATGGCAGCATAGCTGGCCTTAAGAATACTGAGAGGAATCAGAGAGGCTTCCCAGGTACTTCCTGAGGCCTGTTTTGACTTCCTTAGAGAGAAAATGCCTGCAGTCTGTGGATTCTGACAGCTGGTATGGGATTCTTTGATGTCAGGGCATGAGCTGTACATCTTCTTTGATTTGGGAGAGTGACACGGTATAAAAAGATGGTCCTTCACAGGCCAGTGTTACATTAAGCAGTTCTATGAAATGTAGACATGGCTGTTTTGGGCAGCTCAAAAGGCATAATGTCGAAGGAGGAAACCCAGAGAGGAATGGTTTGTGTTTGGCAACCAGGGACATTTATGGAAATGTTCATGGGAAGTACCAAAGTAACCAGGTGACATGGACTTGCCCCTCAAGGAATTTAACTTATGGGTGAGAAATTTTATTTTATTTTCAATAGATTTTTATGGATTTCAGAGAGGAAGGATATGGGGGAGAGAGACAGAAACATCAGTGATGAGAGAGAATCATTGATTGGCTGTCACCTGCACACCCCCTACTGGGGATTGAGCCTGCAACTCAGGCATGTGCCCTGGAAGGGACTTGAACCCGGGATGCTCCTTTAGTTTTGTCACCCAGGCCCCACTCCCCCATCAGTCTGTAGCCTCACTGTGTTCCTTGCCCTCTCACCGATAGATTAGTGCCTTCCACTGAGCCACACCGGCTAGGGCATGGGTGAGAAATTTGAAAACAGAATGGTTTATCCCAACTTTTCTTTTTCTTCCTTTGTTTCTCCTTTTACTCTCCCTGCTGAGCGACAGAACTAGGTCAGCCAGGACTGTGGTCAGGAGTACTCCAGCGAAGGTGGGCGGGGCCTGGGTGCTCCCAGGTGGAGGTGGCACTCATGGCTCCTGGAATTTCTTGAGTACCAGCTGGATGGGAGTCACCTTAGTATTCATCGAGTGCCTTGTGTGCCCTGCCAGTGACACAGGCACAGCCCCAGCCTCAGGGAGCTTGTGCTCAGTCGCAGCCTGAACTAGAACCATGTGCCCAGGCGGGAGGGAAGCCTGGCCTGCAGCCTATGCAGGCTGGATTCCTGTGTGCTTTCCCTGTGGCACCTGCGGAAAGCGTCTGCTCTTGGCCACCATGCCGGGATCTGTGCATTGTTGTTTGAAAAGCTTATCTGATCATAGGTCTCTCATCGAGGAATTTTGGCCAGAATCTTCAGTAGCCAGTCCAAGCTGACCATGGCAGGCTTTAATAAAATAGCTAGTTAGCCAGTCAGTCGATGTGTTGTTATGAAATAATGAAGGCACCCTCCGTGTCGCGTCAGATGGAATACCTCCTATTATTAGAGCATTATCAGTCACTTGCGGGGGGCTGGGGGGAGGCTACTGTGATGAAACATGGTAGAACTTGATAAATCAAAATGACATTTTGATAAACTTTAAATGTGTTTGTTTTTATTATTGATTTCTCTTTTAGAAAGAGAGGAAGGGAGAGGGAGAGAGAGAGAAACACCGCAATCGGCTGCCCCCTGCACGCCCCCTGTTGGGGATTGAGACCTGACCGGGAATCTTACCGGTGACCTCTGGGTTCCGCGGTCGATGTGGTCGATGCTCAGTGTACAGTGACAGTGAGCTTTTTCTCCTTATCAGAAGAATTTACACATGGTACAGAGTTAAGAAAGTGGAGAGTGGCTCTGGCAAGTTCTGATTTCTTTTTTTTTTTTAAGATAAGAGAAAAAATAAGCCTGATTTTAAACTAACCTTTGGAATTTGAGCCTTTGTCTATGTTCTAGAAGCTTCTTGGGCTGCTTGAGATCCCCATCCTGAAGTTTACAGAACCTCACAGTGCCCTGGTATCTCAGAAATGTCACAAAGTCCTCAGAAAATTCTGGAAACAATATGCATCATGACTGAATGTATACAGTGGAGTACCCGTTAGGGCTGGCTGGGTTCTCAGTTGGGGAAAATAGCAAATCAGGCAGCATTGAGGTGCTGCTGTGTCAAGAGATTGCCATAGAAGTCAGGGGCTTTAGGTGTTTAGGGAACTTAAAAGAAATTAGTAACTTTTCTTCTGAAAGATTTTTTTTGCTTTGAAATATTCTGCTTATTTTGTACTGGTTTCAAATGCTGCTTTAATGAGCCCAGTATTTTGTAGTGGGACTGAAACCACAGCCATGAATTTTAAGGAGAATTTCGGAAATTAAAAAAAAAATTTATTTCCCCCTTCCTTAAGGGCTAATGCAGTTAAAAATTTCTGTCAGCTTTGTCTTTAAAATCTTATTATTTACAAGGGACTCCTGACTTTAGGCCTAATTGGTTCCTGCACATTTAATCTTGAGAGGCATGGCAATAATACAAACTCTTAATTCCTGTAGGCTACGTTGCACGCAAAGCTTATGTCATAATTGGGCTTCCCTTCCTAGGAAGTCGGCTTTGCAATATTAAAAATAACAAAGTGGATATTAAAATATATCAGAAATACAAATGCGCCTTTTAAGCAAATATTCATGAAACATTTCAAACCTAAGATACTAAAAATAGTAGAGAAAAAAAAAGCTTTGCTATAAGTATTACTTTTGGGGAATTTTTTCTGTTGAGGCTGAATTGACTAAAGCTTTTCAGAATCCAATGTTAATCCCCAGAAAACAAATATAGATATTTTTCCACCCCCATGGCTTCGAGGACCTTTAAATTGTGTTCTATAATAGGGCGTCTGCCTCAAATTCTGTTGTGTGTGAGAAGTGTCGAAACGCCACGAAGTTCGTTAATTGCTAAACGTTGAAGGAGGGGGCAGTTGCCATGGCCACCCACACTCTGATTTTTCAGAAGGAGCTTCTTAGCTCAACTGTGAATGAGATAGTAAGAGTTCAATCAAGTCTTCAGAATGTGGAGAACAATTGCTCAAGAAATTCATTTGCCCCGACCACAGTTAGAGCAGACAGCTGGCCGGGTCTGGGCTGTCCCAGGCGAGCCAGACTGGCCAGCCCACTGACCGAGGCCTTGACTTTGTGCGTCAGATTGCCGTCAGCGTTGGTTATCTCTGCGAGGATCTTATAAGATAGAGGCAGTTGCAAGCCGAGCTGTCTTTGGGGTTTGAAGCCCAAACATCATTCATTAGGATGTTCTCTTTAATCTGTTATGTGTTTGTGTCTCAGGAAAGTAAGCAAAATGGAAATTTTGGCTAAAAGACCATCTTTATGCTGTATCAATTTTCTGGTTTTTCTTTTAAGGAAAGGGACAAAGCAGGGCCTGGCTTTATCTCATAATAACCAGTACTGACTGTAGAATTTTGTGTGTCTGTGTCCATGTGAGCCGTCGGAGTTCCTACAGTGACATTAAAGGAAGATCTTTTATCTCCCAGGGTTTCAGAGATGAAACACATCTAAGTGTGTATGAGATGATATAAAAGTATTTTCTTCAAACACTTTTGGGTACTTATTTTTTCTTACTGATTTTTTTTGACTAGATTTTGTGCTTTGCAGGATTGCATACATGATAAAGTATCTAAGTATTTGTGTATTCATGATATGTGGAATCTCATTTTCTGGTCGAATTTGTATTTTTAAAAAATATTTTAAAATGTATTTTTATTGATTTCAGGGAGGAAGGGAGGAGAGAGAGACAGAAACATCAAAGATGAGAGAGAATCATTGATCGGCTGCTCCTTGAGTGCCCCCTACTGGGGATTGAGCCCAAAACCCAGGCATGTGCCTTGACCAGGAATTGAACTACAACCTCCTGGTTCAATTCAACCACTGGGCAACACTGGCCAGGCTCACATTTTTGTATATATATTTAAAATATTGAGTTATGTTAATAAGGAAAAAGAAACAGTGATCTTGCATTATTGCTTGACGTCAAGTAAGCATCAATCTATAAATCAATATGCAGTAAGTATAGTAGACAGCTGCCTGGCACTACAACACAGGAATCGGAGGAAATGTGAGGAATGATCCCTGCTTTTTAAAAGTTGCCTGGTCTGACTTTCTGACCACTTATTAGTGATTCAAAACCAATATGACATGAGTTGAATTAGATTTTCATGGCAATGCATTCTACTCTACTCACTTTTTTTTTTCATTCCTCTGTTTTCTTGGCTTAGATCCCATTTCTGATATCCGTAGTCCCATGGGTCACTCCTCTTCCCAGGTTTTCTCATTTTTCTAAAGTGTCATTTCTTGATCAAGGTGTAATTTAACCCTTTCCTACCCTTAGGACAGCATCTGATAGAAATGAACAGGAGCAGTTTGGAACCATGAACTTGGTTGGGAAAATGGGGTCATATTGACAGGTAGAGGCGACAGAAGACATGCTTTAGAAATAGATCAAGCCACCAGGAAGTTCCAGGGAGCAGGAAGAAAAAGTGTGTAGTGTTCATGATGAAAATCACCTGAGATTATGCATTTCGGAGGTCTGTTCAGAATCTCCAGGGGGAGGGAGGAAGGAGAGGGGAAGTCCCTCCCGGTACAGGGGCACTGCCCCCATATACACAGTCGCTCTCTCCGGCCTCCCAGGGCTCATCTGCCCATCTTGGGAGGTCACCCTAGGGGAGATGGTGGTTGCCCAGGGTTCCCCTCCCCCCCCAAACACTTTTTTAAACTTCTGTGGTTTACAAAAGTCGGGATTGGAGGAGATTTAGCAATGTTCATTCATTCTGCAGTGGCTTTCTCTTTCCGGAGGAAGAGGCTCTCCCCTTGGCCTTCATGAAAATGGGTTTTAGCTCTGCCCCGAAACGGAAGTAAGTGTTACCGTATCAGCTGGTAAAAGCAAAGAGGTTTACCAGAAAAGTCTCAGGCCACAGGGACCAAGTGGGTTATTGAGGCATGCATTCTCTTGCGTGATAGGAAATAGAAGAGCCTTGGAGAAGCATCTTGTCACCTAATTTTTATTTATTGCAATTGCCGGTTCATCTGTGTTTCTGGAAGAAATTTTAAATATTAACAGTCCAAGAAAGAGACTTGAAATTCCCTCAGATTTGAGCAGACTGGGTTCTAGTCTCTGAGGTAGAACTACTTCATTGATGCAGAAGGTGTGCTTATGGAAAAACAATTAAGTGATACACACACACACACACACACACACAATGGAATATTATTCAGCTTCAAAAAGGAAGGAGATTCCGAGGTATGTTCCAATATGGATGAACCTTGAGGACATTATGCTAACTGAAATAAGCTCATCACAAAAGAGACAGGTGTTGTATGATTCCACTTGTATGAGGCATCTGCGGTACTCAGATTCATAGAGACTGGGCATTGGGGGGGGGTAGTGGTTGGGGGCTGGGGAATAGTGGATATAAAGTTTCAGTTTTACAAGATGAAAAGAGTTCTGGAGACTGAAGGTGAAGATGGTTGTAGAACATGGTGAATGTCCTTTAATAATACCGAGCTATACGCCTAAAATGGTGACGATGGTAAGTTTTATGTTATATTTTATTAGTTTTGAAAAAATGTATTTATTGAGCACCTGTTTTATGAGTGCCAATTAGAGTCCAGTGATGCACACAAAAGGTCCAGGTGTAAGGGGGCTCACAGGCCAGTGGGAGTGTGAGGGTGATGCTGCTGGAATGGGTCACATAATGGTTAAAAGTGCTTTGGTCCTGAATGCAGGTGAACGGGACCAACCACGAAAAGGGGCCTGGCCTGGCAGGCATGCTCAGTGGTTGAGCATCAACCTCTGAACCAGGAGGTCAGGGCTCGATGACCCGTCAGGGCACATGCCTGGGTTTGGGCTTGATCCCCAGTGGGAGGTGTGTAGGAGGCAGCTGATCAATGGTTCTCTCTCATCATTGATATTTCTCTCCCCCCCTCACTTTGTCTTTGAAATCAATAAAAATATATTTTTTTAAAAAAAGAAAAGAAAGGGAGCCTGCACTGGTTCACTTCCGTCGCTCCCCCTCTGGTGATGTGCTGCCCCCCCAGCGGCGCCTTGGATCACTTGGTTTGCTATCTGCCCTGTCCCCCAATCCAGCTCTGCTCTTCTCCGTGGCCCGCACTTTTCAATCCCCTTCTTGATGTGTGCGTTTCTCCCATGTTTCCGGCCATGCCATGTCAGTTTCCTCCTCGCTCTATACATTCAGAGAGGACGTGAGCTGCGCACTTTGACCTTTGCAGCAGCCAGCACAGTAAACCATACTTAATGAATGTTTTGGACGAGGAGCTGACATTGCTAATGCCTATTTAATTGAAGGTTCTTAGTGCCTCTTTAGCAGTGAAGGATAGTCTTCAGTTTATAGCAGAGAACAAACAAGCCCTTACGCTCTTTCCAGTGGCCCCGAAGAATTCGCGTTCAGGCATTAGCCCAGGACATACTGACCTGCACTTAGCATCCCAGAGAGGGCAGGGGCGGCTTCTCTTTCTTTTTTCTTTTTTTAAATTCTCTTTTTATTTCTTTATTGATTACGTTATTACATATGTGTCCTTATCCTCACATTACCCCCTATCCTCCCCACTCATGCCCTCACCCCCCCCTATTGTCTGTGTCCATTGGTTAGGCCTATATGCTTGCATATAAGTCCTTTGGTTGATCTCTCCCTCTTACCCCCACCCTCCCTTACCTTCCCTCTGAGGTTTGACGGTCCGATCGATGCTTCTCTCTTTCTTGTGCACGTTCAGCGAGGGGGACTCCGTGCTGGGGCAGGTCCCAGTGTTTACTTACAGGTTCAACTTACTTCCACTTTCCCTTCTCTTCCTCCGTGAAGAAGTCGATGTTTCTTTCTGCGCAGAATAGTAGTTGTAAGTTGGGTTCCATACATCCTCGTTGGTTTGTTTTTAATACCTGTTTTGCTGGCTTACTTATTAGCAGCTTCCCCCTTCCACTCTCAGGAGTGCCCTGGTTCGGAGAATCAGTTATTAATGGAAGGTGGGGAGGAAGAGGAAGGGTAACTGGTTGCCAGAGATTCAGGAGGTGAGGAGCTGGAGAAAATACTGTGAAGTCTGCCATGTTGGATACTCTTTCTTGGGTTGGGAAAATGACTTGGCTTTTAAATGACAAGCAGGCAAGTCTGATATGTTAGAGTTTGAGAGGCTTGAGGCTGCATGGGATCAAAGGGACATTTGTTTTAATGAGTCACACTGTCGAGTCTTGTAGTGCAGGTTGCTATTTTCATGTAGAGCTTCAAACATCCTTATGGCGAATGGCAAAAGAGTTTGCTGTGAGGCGCAAATGCATGGACAGTCTCGCAAGTGTTCTTTATCTATGAGAAAGAAACCCCATCTGCTTAAGTTCTTTTATATCATTTAGATAATTGTATAGTTGAGATTCAGTATTGATTGGCTTTCGCTATTAAGAAAAGCCAAGCTGGTAAGGAAGGAAATGAGGTGGAACCATATTAATATCTTCATATTTGTTAAGGGCACTTCATGTAACCTTATACAAAATAAGTATTTTTAAAAAAATCAGGTGTCACTTAGGAGCTCTTAGGGTGCAAGCTTCCATTTAAACTAGTTTGAGCTGCTTTCTGTTAAGGAGATGAATAGGTTTAAGTACACAGGAAGTCTAGCTGCCCGTGCTTTTGGGTTGGTTAATTCCGTAGCCCAGCAACCTCAGTATCATCCTGTTTATTTCCATTTCCCTGCCCTGGCGCCCCCAGTATCTGCTTCCGCCTGAGCCTGTCCTACCCTCGCTGTGACACTCACCATGGTGCTTGAGGTTTTAATCATGGCAGTCTTGTGTGGTACTTGTATGTAAAAGGAATTAAAAAATATATTTTCAAAAGTTACCCAGCAATATTGTCTTATCATTTGAAAGAGCTTTGCAATGAGATGTGAAGGTCCTAATTCACATCCATCTCATTGGACCAGCAAACGTTCTCACTGGGTGGAGGGATGATCATTTGCATTTTGCATGGGAGGAAACGGAAGTGTGGGTGACTTACCAAGGTGGCATAGCTGGCAGGATGAACTTGGACTGAAACCCAGGTCTGCTGACGTGATGCTCAAGTGAGGCTCCTAAGTCTTTTTGCCTGGTTTGCTTCAGAAAATGTCTCTCCAGTTTCCTTTCCATTTGGGCTTACCCTAAGGCTGTGCCCCATTACTCCTTGTTAGGAAAGAAACAGCCTGGGTGCCTTTGTGCTAAGTGGGCTTGGCTTACCCATCGGCAGAGTGACTTTATTGATGCAAAATTATCTCATTCTCCTGGTACACCCAAGAGAGTTCCAGGGGCCTCGTTCAAATATCCTTTTAAAAAAATGTATTTTTATTGATTTCCGAGAGGAAGGGAGAGGGAGGGAGAGAGAGAAACATCAACGATGAGAGAGAATCATTGATGGGCTGCCTCCTGCACACCTCACACTGGGGATCGAGCCCGCAACCTGGGCATGTGCCTTGACCGCGAATCGAACCGTGACCTGGTTCATAGGTCCATGCTCAGCCACTGAGCCACGCCGGCCGGGCCACATATCCTTTTGACAACTCTGCCTCGATCGCCATCCCCTTCCATTCCGAGCATTGGGGGTTCTCCATCATTGTTCTTCAGCTCATGCCCTTCCTGCTTCCTAACTGTCCTCTCCATTTTAACCTCCACTGAACACATTTCCTCTCATCCCGCAGGAACCAGTGCAGTGCCGCTGCCTCGTGCTCCGGTCTCTGCTTATTCTGGCCCTCGCTCTTCCTCGCCCCAGCTCCTGGAGTGCCTGGAATTTCTCTTACGGCGCTTATCACACGCTGCTTTGCACTCTAGCTATTTGTCTCTATTATATTCCGCCCACCAGCTTCTGCTGAGCTCAAGGGCAGGGACCATGTCTCATTCATCTTGGTGTCCCCAGCACTTAGCACAATGCCATATCCCTAGGAGACCTCGCAGTCACTTTTTTTCCCCCCCAAGAATAAATGCCTGGGTTTAGAGATGGTGATGCCCACTCATAAGATTGGAGGATTGCAGATTTTTAAAACACGTGGCTATGATGGGGAACCTTATGATTGGTATAATTATCACCTGGTTTGTCCATAATTAAAAAGATAATTGTATACTTTGATGCAGTAGGTTACAGTTTTACGTCGGCACTACTCTTTACGGGCCTGCCACTTCATTAAATGGCACAGGTGTTTCTGAGGCTGCTGCTGTGTCGAAGGGGGGAGAGGGCCAGCGTCGAGGTCTTTGGCAGAAGCTCGGTGACCTGGCTCCTCGCCTTGTCCTGTATCCTGTTAGGCTGAGCCACACACAGCTGTCTCTACCGGACCCGCTTTTCTCTTGCAGTGTGCATCCCTTTCCTTAGCCCAGAGAACAGGGTTCAAGGATTTTAAAACTCTCTTCGGCCTGGCCTGGGTTTCAGAAATACTGTGCTGGTTTTGAGAATTCTGTGTTATGCATGCTTAATTTTTCTCGTGTTTACATATTTACATTGCACTTCATGTCCCTCCATTTCTGTCGAACTTGGACTGGCCTAGGTACTTGCATTGTGAGAACCTCCCCCCTCCCCCACCCTCCCCCCAACTAGGTAACTCTTACGTGTGGGGTCAGAGGAGAGTCCCCCTCAGGAGACGCTGGGGCATATCCTCACTGAGGAGTGAGGGGCTTTGAGACCGTCCTTTAAAAATGTGCAAGATGGAGGTCTGTGGGCAGGAGACTGTGTCCATGGAGTCTCAGGGGGGAATGAGCATGCAGAATTAGGGCCCTGATCAGGCTTCAGTGGAAGCTTGCTTGTGGGTATAAGAAGGGCCCAGGGAGCTTCCTCCGCATTCACATGGCTGTGCTCCACCCGGCCCGGAAATTCTGTCCGATTGGGGTGTTCCGAGGCTTAGGTGAGGCCTGGGCATTTGCATTCTTCCCAAACATCTGACTAACCTTGTACACCCGGAGTGATGTAAAAGAGGATAAGCTGATGGGGTGGCAGGGACTGGAGGTGTGGGAGTTGAAGGGGAGACTAGCGCTCTAGCTGGGAGCTAGTTCCAGGGTTGCCCAGTAGTCCAGGTGAGTGGTATGTATGGTGAGGAGATGGGGGAAGGGATGAAGGGGTAGGTCTTTTCCTCAGAAGAAGGTGTAGACGGCTGAAAAAGGAGTTTGCTCTTCTGTAAACTGCAAAGAAATTGCAGAGAAAATGTCTGTTTGCATAGGTTGTTGACATTTTTTAGACAGGTAACCTTTTCAGTCCACTCCTCAGCTGTCCTCCATAGACAGTCAAAATAGCTTAAGATCAGAGATTGGTTTAATCTTGGGGTTGGATTTGGGACCCGTGAACCCTGGACAAACCCTGCACAAAGGACTTTGTGCATCAACTCCCTGGAAACATAGAATTTGTGTGGACACACGATACCTGGGAGAGGGTCCATAGTCTCCATCACACTCTCAAAGGGGTCCTTTTGGGATTTAGGGTGAGATATTTGTAGTATTTTTCTGATTGGCTGGCTGGATGTTTCTCTCTTCTCTCTTTTTAAAAAAAATCCAGAATAAATTCATGTTAATGAAAAAGTAGCCCAAACAATAAAGGCGGCCCCTAGCCCATAGGAAGGAGAGAGGGAGGAAGACCCATTTGCTTTTGTGTGTGGGTGTCCATTGTGAATAAGAAAGTGGAGGAAGAGGGGACAACGGGGGCTTTTAGTAGAAGGCATGATGAATTCTCCTGCCCCTCCTGGAGCAATTTCAGTGGTCTCAGCTGAGTGACAGAGAGAGAGAGAGCTCTTTGCATGTCAGGGAGCTGAGTGCTGAGTACTACTATCAAGTTTGGGGCTGAGGAAAAAGGCTGGTGTGTGAGCCCTGACCGGTTTGGCTCAGTGGATAGAGCGTCAGCCTGCGGACTCAAGGGTCCCAGGTTCGATTCCAGTCAAGGGTTTGTACCTTGGTTGCGGGCACATCCCCAGTAGGGGGTGTGCAGGAGGCAGCTGGTTGATGTTTCTCTCTCATCGATGTTTCTAACTCTCTATCCCTCTCCCTTCCTCTCTGTAAAAAATCAATAAAAATATATTTTAAAATATTTTTTTTAAAAAAAGGCTGGTGTGTGAGATGAGACTATGTGTGAATGGGTTTCTCAAGTGTTTCATTAGAGATTCTTCAGAATGGTTAGCCTTCTAACCATCCTGGAGTCTCTGGCTTCTGGCTCCTTGGTGTTATTAAAAAATGCATTAGGGAAGAGGGGCTGCACAAGCCTTCTGTTGGCATTTCCCTGTGTTGATTAATGGGCCCAGCAGAGCATCCTGCTGTGAATTTCTTCTGCGGATGGTAACCATCACAATGAGCAAAGCCATCTCAAATGGCACTTGCCATGCAGCCTGCAGGCTGCTGTATTGGGTGTGACCCTTTTTAAAAAGCGACGGTGCCAGGATGAAACTGGCCATTTCTCCATGGCCTATTGATTTGCAAAAACCTTTTTGTGTTGGGTTGAATGGTCTCATAATCTTAGTGGAGGGGAAAATGCAGGCTTATTTTCAATTTATGACTGTGTCTTGAAGGTACATCTCTTCAGTGAAATTTGCCTCCTGTTCAAAGGTCTACTTCAGCGGTTCTCAACCTGTGGGTCGCGACCCCTTTGGGAGTCGAACGACCCTTTCACAGGGGTCCCCTAAGACCATCGGAAAACACATATATAATTACATATTGTTTTTGTGATTAATCACTCTGCTTTAATTATGTTCAATTTGTAGCCATGAAATCGGGGGTCCCCACAATATGAGGAACTGTATTAAAGGGTCGTGGCATTAGGAAGGTTGAGAACCACTGGTCTGCTTGCATCTCCTGCCTTGGTCATGCCTGAAAAAAATCTGGTTTGTTAGCTTACACTGTAAGACGGCTGCAGCCCCACTCACGGTGTGAGTCAGTCAGTAAATATGGATCTAGAAGGCCTGTCACTCAAGCTCACCCATAAACTTGGGGACCAGCTCCCCACCAATGCTCTCTACCAGGCTATTTATGGAAGAAGCCACCACATTTATTAGGTGTTGGCCTACTAAAGTAAGACAGCCTAAACAAGTCCCATGACCTGTGTTCTCCAGACACGCGTTGTTAAAAAAGCGTGTCTAGCGCCCTTCTGTGATTATTCCTCCTCTGCACCTGTGTAGGTCTCACTCCTTGGGTGGCAGGAGTCAGATCACTTGTTGATGGGTGCCCTCATACTTCTAGTCCTGCTGTTGTCAGCTCTTGGTTCCTCTCCTCTGTCTCTGTGATCACCTACCTGCCTGGTGGGGTCCCCAGGTGTGCACAGCTCACACATCACTATTGAGGAGGACTATAAACTTGCCTCCTGCTCAGCCAGGGATTAGCGTGTTCACCCAGGTCTCCTCGGAGAGCAGGGCTGCTGAGTGTAGATGACTCTCCCTGGGGAACTCCCGCTTAGTTCAGGCCAAGCCTGGTACCTCGGGGAAGGTTTCTTTGACCCACACGAGCCGGTGTAGATGGTGCGGGTGCACAGAAATACCTGTCGCAGCCTTGCTATGGGTTACATCACATGTCTTCAACAAGCCCGCAGAAATTCATCTCTCACCCCTGAATGGGATTAAGAAAGAGAACCTGCCTGTGGTTATAATTTTCCAAATCAAATCCTCTCCCCTTCCGTCAACCTTGTTCCAGTTAATGTCTTGAAAATACCAATAGTATACTGTCTTGAAGATACCAATAGCATATTGCCTCAGCCTCCAGGTGAAATGAGGAATGAAATACAGGTTCTAGTATCCTCCTATATAATAAAAGGGCAATATGCAAATTGACCGAATGGCAGAACGACCGGTCGCTATGATGTGCACTGACCACCAGGGGGCAGACGCTCAATGCCGGAGCAGCCCCCTGGTGGTCAGTGCGCTCCTATGGGGGAGCACAGCTCAGCCACAAGCCAGGCTGATGGCTGACGAGTGCAGTGGTGGGAGCCTCTCCTGCCTCCATGGCAGCGCTAAGGATGTCTGAGGGCTCCCAGACTGCTAAAGGGTGCAGGACGGGCTGAGGGGACCCCCCGCCCAAGTGCATGAATGCCGTGCACCGGGCCTCTAGTCTAATATAAAACCAACCACTTCCTCAGTAAATACTTACTAGTAACCAACATGTACACACGGCTTGCTTACTGTGAGCCCAGCATCTACTCTAAGCCAGAAGTTGCCAACCTTTTGGACCTCACAGACCACCAGTGGTCCACGCACCCCTGGTTGGCGACCGCTGCTCTAAGCAGTCTGCATGTGTTAAGTCATGGGAACCTCACAGCCGTCTATGAGGTGGTTCTGCTATAATTGGCCCCAGTTCCCAGGTGAGGAAGCCAGGCAGGGAGCAGTTACTAACTTGCCCAAGGTCCCTGGGCTGGTGGAACCAGGAAAAAACCCCACCCGTGCAGTTCCAAGGCCCTGTCCTTTACTGCTCACCTCCCCTGTCAAGTGCAAGCTGGTTTTGTGGTAGTTATTTTGGAGTCTAATGGACTTTTCAGGTGTTTGAGTTTGATCGTTGATGAGAGCAGACAGGTCGCTTTCTGAATCTGCGGAGGAGCCATACCAGGTAAGAGATCTGACTAGCTCGGCGCGCCTGGCAGGCCCCAATGCTCTGGGGCTTTCTCTCCTTCCCCTCCAGTTCCCACCCCCAGGAACTTGGTGCCAAGTAGTCTTGTGCCCATTTCCTTTTTCTTGGAATAGATTTTCACAGATATCTACATCTTCCCTCCAGTCGTCTCTTCCTCCTTCCTTTTTCTTGAACAGGATCCGCCTGTGCTCAGTCTGGGTGGCAGAGGGTATGTACCCCTTGAGTCGGGGACTTGATTGGGAGGGCGAGGTGGCAGTTCTTGCTGCCAGGTTGAGGGAAAGTGACAAATGACAGCCTTCTTCAGCAGAAGCAGTGACACGCGGGTGTGCATTTGGCTGGTCCCTGACTTGAAGGCGCTCTTCTCCAGCTGGGCTTGGCCCAAACGCCTGCTTTCCCCCCGACCTTTTTCCTGTTAACATCTTAAAGATACCGATAGCATATTGTTTTGAAGATACCAATAGCATATTGTCTCAGCCTCCAGGTGAAAGGAGGGATGAAATACAGGTTCTAGTATCTAATATCAAACTCGAACGTGTTTTTACTCAGAGCTCCATCTTGGGACTACATTCTAGCCGGAGGCTCTGAGGGACTTCTTTCACTCTGTTGTTTTGATATATTAAAGTTCCTCAGTTGTCTTCCGTGTTTATTGATCTTGGCAAATGTGGGTTGCAAAACCGAGAGAGAAATAAATGGTAGACGTGTACAGTATGCCCTGTTGTTCCTGTGCGTTTGCCTGGATTCTATCAAACATCTGAAAGAGGAATTATATCAAGCTGGAGTCTTTTCACATAAAAGCAGTTTATATTTTGACTTTTAAAAAATGTGGGTGATTTAATACATCCAGTATTTGCCATATCTAAGAGAGTTCATTCTTTATTTTTAAGTTTTTAAAATATATTTTATTGATTTTTTTTTTTTTTTACAGAGAGGAAGGGAGAGAGATAGTTAGAAACATCGATGAAAGAGAAACATCGATCAGCTGCCTCCTGCACACCCTCCTACTGGGGATGTGCTCGCAACCAAGGTACATGCCCTTGACCAGAATCGAACTTGGGACCCTTCAGTCTGCAGGCCGACGCTCTATCCACCGAGCCAAACCGGATAAGGTGAGAGTTCATTTTGATTCAGGAACATTACGCGGTCCTGAATCTTACTTAGACAAAGTTTTCCAATAGCCCCACGCACAGGCTGCCTTCCTCGGTACCCAAGCCTGGAAGAGACAGAGGAGTTTTAGGTGATTGTCACTGACTTAGAACAGGTAAGTAGTTTTATGCTGTTTTGCAGCCCCTCGGTCTGGTTTCCAGGCGAGGCTGTTCTTTAGGAGGGACACTTACTTTTCAGAGTGTGGTCTGCCCTCCCCGCGTAGGGGGCCTGGATGATGAAATTCCTGGGGAGGCTTGAAGCATCTTGCCTGTGTTAGGGAGGGAGGATGTTTCTCTGATTCATGAAGCTTATACGAGTTTTCTGGTATTGAATGAAAAAGAATTGTAGGTATTTCAGGAATTCCTGCAGAGCTATTCTATAAACAGACTGATGAAAGGAAAACAGTTTTGGGGTTGGGGTTCTATGTGACACAAGTTTCAAGTTTTGAAAATGATGCCAAAATCAGACACCCTTATTTTACAAAAGGTTCTTTTGCCCTGAAGGATAAATTCCCAAAAGGCATAAAAGGCTTTATTTGATAACTATTTGAAGTAAAATGTGTTTTGGGAGGCATACTTTTAAAATAAACAACAACCCCTTTGAGCCAGTATTTCTGTGGGTACTAATTTCAGGAAATTTGAATGACAGGAATTTAGTTTTGATAGCTAATCTATAAATATATATTCTGTCCACATAGGTTGTACAGAAGAATGTGTGTTTACAAAAATTTATTTTGTTTTATTATTTTGATTTTTTAAAAATAATCTTTTGAAGATACCAATAACATGTTGTAACTATCAATGACTAGAAGTGACCTAAACAACCTAAAAAGGTAAAGAAAATTTTTTTTGGCAGGGGTTGTCTACTCAGTCATTGCTCTTGCTCCATTTGATTGCTGTAAAGCTTCCTTTTAGGAAGAGATAAGGGTAACAGGAAGTTGTAGAGATAAGCTAAGCACAGGGCAGCAGAGGTCTTAGAGCACCTGGCCCTTTTTTCTCTTGCTATTTTTTGGCAGCAAGAATTGCACACAGCAGTAACAGAGTAACTAATACAGCCACTTATCCATCCTAAAGAACCGTCGATGCTTCTCTTTCCTATACGCTCCATCTCTATACTTGAGAAAATTGCCTTTGGACCATGAGAGCCTCTTGTACTTCAACTTATTTATGCTTAATTTTGCATTAAGATTCGGTCTGGTTTGGCTCCAAGCGCTCTATAGCACACAATTCTGGATTCCTAACAGACCTATTTTTTTCTAAGGATGTTTACACAGTGGTTATTTAAAATGTAAGATTCTGGTGTACTGAAATATAATATATTAGAGGCCCGGTGCATGAATTTGTGCACAGGTGGGGTCTGGCCAGACCATCCTGATCTGGCCCATCGGGCCGGGCCAGCGGGGACGAAGGGCTGTGGGTGTTGGCCAGCCAGCCCCACCCCTGATGGGAGTTATGGGGGGGACCATCGGGGGCGGGGCCAGCGGGGATAGGGGCTGCAGGTGGTTGGCCTGATTGGGGTGTTGGGGGCTGATCAGGGCAGGCAGGTCTGGCTGGCCTCTGCCTTTTTCTCTGTTTTCTCACCCCACGTTGCCTGCCCTCCTGCCATCCAGCCTGTGGGCCCCGCTTCCTCCCTCCAGGGGCTCCTGCACAAGCTGCTCTGTTTTCATGGGACTCTTCCTTCCCCCTGCCCCTTGTTCCCCTCTCCTTCCCCCCCAGTATATTAGAGGCCCGGTTTCAGGCCTCAGCACAGGTCTGTTTTCATCGGACACTCTCATAATTCCACTCACGTTTTCTTGGAAGCACTTCTCCAGCTTGTTTTTGTGACACATGGTTGTCTCCCTCATTGGATCAAGTTCCAGGAGGATGGGGAAGTACGTCCCCTTTGGGGGCGTTTACAAGCTACAGAAGTCGCACTTGGAGAGACATGCGATGTTAGATTATACCCCGAGGTCCTAGAAGAGGGAGGCACACGGTAGGCCATGCAGGGGGGCATGTGGAAGGAGCGCCCAGGGAACACGCTCAGCCAAGCAGGTGGGGAGCTCAGTGAGAATGAGGTCCTGTGGGCAAGTTCCTTCATTGGGGTCAGGGTACAGTACACAAGCCAAAGTCCTGAGGGGGTTTCATTGAATGTCATTAGACCATAGACCAGTGATGGCGAACCTATGACACGCGTGTCAGAAGTGACACACGAACTCATTTTTTTGGTTGATTTTTTTTGTTAAATGGCATTTAAATATATAAAATAAATATCAAAAATATAAATCTTTGTTTTACTATGGTTGCAAAGATCAAAAAATTTCTATATGTGACACGGCATCAGAGTTAAGTTAGGGTTTTTCAAAATGCTGACACGCCGAGCTCAAAAAGTTCACCATCACTGTCGTAGACAGAGGGGAGAGGGCAAGAAAGGGACCTTTTGGCAGGGATAGGCCTTATCCTGATGCAACTGGTCGCCTGGATGTGGTGTTGACAGCCTAAGTGGGATGTTGAGGCTTGAGGAATATATGAAGTTTTAAAAATGTACAGTATATCCCCATTATAATCTCAGCCCCTAGCATGGTGCCTAGCACATAAGAGGTCTCCCATATCTGAATGAATGAATGAATGAATGAATGATACAGACTTTATTTTGTCTTGTTCTTAGACCATTAGAATCACTGCAAGATGAGGCACGAGTGCTGTAGCTCTGTGGTCTTATTTCTCCATCTTAGCATTTTTCATATTTACGGGGCCAAGGAGAATAATTCAAGTAGCTGCTGGAAGCCACCCAGAAAAAAGTGTGCAGATAATAAATAGCAGTGTTTATATAGGGAGCTCCATAAACATTTAAACACGAAAGTATGTCATCACAAAGGAGGCTTCATTTGAAATTTTTCCGTGATGTATAGTACTTCACAGTCTTGGAAGTTTTCAGAAAATGAGGCGGGCCACTTCTCAGTTACTCCTGACAAAACTTACCCTTCAAATATAATAGTATTTTCTATGCCAATGTTCTTCCTTTGTTCATTTCTCAAACTTCCTTGATTGACCCTGCGAGTTGAGGCATTCCTACAAATCCGCAGACGTAAGTTCTTTGTCTGCTTGCTGTAGAGAAGGTTCGAGGCAATGTCAATTTTCTCTCGGTCTAAGAATAGAACGCTAACCCTAGTAAAAGCTAGACCTATCAACTTCCTCTTGAGCTTGATTAGTAAAATATAATTTGTTTGGAGTGAATTCTCAGAATATCACAAATACACACATATTCACGTGTGATTAAGTGACATACTTGGAAGTCCAAGTTGAACTAGAAAGTCTACGGTTTGGATTATTTTTGTAATATTTCAGATTTCCTGCCATTATCTTCCCCTCTTTGGGGCTGATAATTGGAATAGTTAACTACTTATAAACCAGCTTTAGTAAGAAATTTTAGGTTTAAAAGAAAAAGAAACGAAACAAGGAAATTGTTCCTTCTCTTTGATTCTACTCCCACCCCTGCACACACACACTTTTAACCAGTTTTAGAATTGTGTCAATTAAATATTTTGCCATGTGTCTGGTTGGTTGGTGTTTCTAGGAGAATGGTGCCAATGTTTTGCTGAACAATATTTTTATCTCATTGATCCTTGCCTCAAACCCAAGAACACAGTAGCGGTGGTAGGGAGGTCCTATAATACCAGGCTGGGATTTTTTTAAAAGAAGATATGTAAGTACAGGAGGAACACCAGTACATTAAACTGATCCCGAGGATAGATGTCAGGGCGTGTCTAAACCATGTCTACATTCAGTGTACTTTGTAAATAAAGCCCATAATTGGAACGCATGAGTAGTTAGAGCAGGTCTAATTGCATGAAACCCGTCTGAGAGAAGGATCCATTCTGTTCTTGGCAGTTGAGATTCTAAGTGCCAGGTAGGCCGTGTGCCATTTAGAAATGGTTTGCTAGGGTTCAGACACGCTTCTCCTCTGGTGGGTGGAGATGAGGCGAGAGGGAAATAGCTGGATTTGCTCTGGTTTTGGGGAAGGAGAAGGGAAGATTTGGGTAACCAGGAGCAATGCTCAAGCAAAAGAGCTGGCTGATGGTGGTTTTGTGGCCAGCAGCTGACAGGCCTTTATTGGTAGGTATGTGGCCTGTTTTAGGCACTTGTGTTGGTGTTGTCTTCAATTACATCCTTGGCATGTAGCAAGGAAAGCCTTTGAAAGTAAACATAACAACAAAGAATTTCTGAATTTTATCTTCTGAGATTGGCCTAGGGTTCTGTGACTAAGTTCCTGACATCTCGTTGGTTCTCTGAGATATTTATTTATTGAATGAATGAATGAATGATGTGATTTCTAAATGGGACAAGTCCATGTAAATCAAATATCCCAGTTTTGAAGCATTTCCACAAATTAAATGATATTTGCATAAGGAACTAAGTGACTTATATTAGTAGAGCACCTAGATGGGAAACTCTTAAATCATACATTATCTTAAAAGTCACATAAAAAGGTAACTTCTAGATTATTTCATGGATTGCTAGTGGAGGGACAGGTTTATTTTTAGACCTGTTTTTGCATGTCTTACTGGAATTGGGGAGTAAGTCTACTCGTGGTAACTTAATGACTAAGCTATCTGCTTTGTGCTCTGTTCTGGGTCAGTGGTTGGTGTGTGAGATCTCCACAAGGAATAATGGTGAAACAGGTGGCGGAATTTAGCACAAGGGTCAAAAGGGACCAGGTGGGATGTGATGACATGGGAGAGGAAAGTCAAGAGTTAAATGGTTAAGAAGGAGGTGGAATTTGAGGTGGAGCTTAAAAGATTTGGGAATTGGACAGCTAGAGGGGAGAAAGGAAGAGATTACAAGAGAATCTCCACTGTTTTGGAGATGGAGTTGAGTGTGAGACAGTACGGATGATGATAATCTTGAGATTATTGTGAAACGGGAAATGAGGTGGTTGTGTGGAGCAAAGGGCTTAGGATTTTTAAAAATATGGGTTTTTTTTGGGTTGATTTTAGAGAGAGAGGAAGGGAGAGGGATAGAGAGATAGAAACATGAGCCAGCTGCCTCCTGCACGCCCCTACTAGGGATTGAGCCTGCAACCCCCAACACATGCCCTGACTGGGAATCGAACTGGTAATCTCTTGGTTCATGGACTGATGCTCAACCACTGAGCCACACTGGCTGAGTAGATTTGGGATTTAGGCCAGAGAGAAGTGGAAGAATGAAACTGGTTTTAAGATAAGCTTGATTTTCTATGTTCATGAATCCTTCTCATGACATTAGTATAACTTGCTGTTTCTGTAGTCATATACCAGATGTTGTCTCCAATAGATTTTACCCCCCTGCCTTTTTACCCTAATGAATGATCAATAATCTAAGTATTATATTTTTGTCTCCGTTTTATACCTCTCTAAGTTAGAGTGCAAGTAAACAGTGCAGTCCCCATGCCACAGGAAGGGGAGCAGATGAAACCAAGAGTTCTGATGTTAGAATTAAACCAGTAACAGGAAGCCAGCTTTTCTCTTCCAGTTACAAGGGAGCCTTTCTAATGTGAAATAAGTTGTAAATACTTGGGGAGGCAAAACATCAAAGCCCTCAGATAGGACCAAACGTTAGTTTTTGAGTTGGTATTAATTTTGATCTAAAAGATTACAAAATGTCAGAAATTCATCCCCTTCCAATTTTCAGTTGATGTTTTACAGCTTTATTGAGATACTAGAGGCCTGGTGCACAAATTCGTGCATGGCTGGGGTCCGTCTGGCTGGCCTGGATCAGGGCTGGGCCAGCCAGGGGGAGGGGCCGCAGGAAGTTGGCCGGCCAGCCCCGCCCCTGATCAGGCCGGTTGGCTGGCTGCACTGCACGTCATAGCGACCAGTCGTTCTGGTTGCTTGGCTTTTATAGACTAGATATCACACACCATACAATTCATCCATTAGAAAAGTACATAACTCCATTGTTTTTAGACTATTTAGAGTTGTGTAACCATCACGGCTGTCTAATTTTAGAACTTTTTGATTACCCCCACCCCTTGAAAAGACCTTTATATCCATTAGCAGTCACTCCCTCCACCCTACACTTCTCACTTCCTCTCTTTTTCCTCCCACTCAGTTCTAGGCAACCACCAATACAGTTTTTGTCTCCATAGGCCAGTTGATTTGTTAAAACTTGCTATTTTTATGGTATGTTACCATGGCTTTTTGGCGTCAGAAATCTGGGTTCAGTCCCCAGCTTATTAGTACTATGACCATGAGAAAATTTCTTTGTAAAGTCTTTCTATATTTTAAAACATGGGTAATAACGACTTCACAGTGTATTGATGTTAAGTGCCGTATGAGTTGGTTTTCTACAGGAGGTGTGTAACAATTATTAGAAAATTAAATATTCTTTAAAATAGTTGGTGCAGTAGGGGGTACTAGAAGAGGGTAAAGGGGGTCAAATATATGGTGATGGAAGGAGGCTTGATTTTAGGTGGTGAACACAATGCAATATATATACAGATCATAAATTATACACTGGAAACCTATATAATGTTACTAACCAGTATCACCCCAATAAATTTAATAACATTTTTAAAATAGTTTGTGGGACATAATAGAATGCATAACAAATGTTTGGCTATGAACAAAACAGATTTTATGTTTTTAAGGCTATGGTTTTATTATTTATATGAATTTAGGGTTTGACTTTTAAGATGGACATGTTTCTGGATTTTCCCGTAGAAGCTAGTATGTTAGTACATAAGTTGTTTTTGGAACACAAGCTCCTTTGAGAACCTAATGTAGGCTATGCACATATACTTGATTTTATTAAAGGAAATTAGGCAGTTCACAGATCCCCTAAGAGCATCCATAAACTCTTTGCATAACAGGTCAAGAGCCCATGAATGGCCTTTAAGTTGTTTTTCTTCATTGGTCTTTCAGAGAGAGAGGAAAAGAGAGAGAGAGAGAGAGAGAGAGAGAGAGAGAGAGAGAGAGATCTGCTGCCTCCCACAGGCATCCCAACTGGGGTTGGAATCCGCAACCTAGCAACCTAGGCATGTGTCCCAACTGGGAATTGAACCCGTGACCCGTGGTACATGGGATGACACTCCAGCCAATCAAGCCACACTGGCCAGGGCACATGGTCTTTTAAAAGAGAGAGAAGACAGCTCTTCAAAGCTGAGGTGAGCAACCTGTCACACTGGCAGGAAAACATAACCATCAGCCCAGTGTGTATATTTACCCTCCAATTTTTAATATCCATATAGAAGTGTGCCTGGTATGTGCTGGGCCAAGCAAGGTAGGGTTGCTTCTAGGTATAGAAATGAAAAGTGAAAAAGAAATGAAGAGCAGTATCCCCGCAAAACAGAACCGGGAGAGGACGAACAGCAAGCAGAGAATCTTTCATATTGCGAGCCATGCCCTCGGGCCTGCACCTGCACGTGGTCGAGCCCTTGTGTAAACAAGCATTGCATTCCCAAAGGACGGGGAAGTGGGAATCACAACAGCCTTACTGTACAAGGGGAGTGGGTTGGCCTCGATGGAGTGTATTCTCCAGATAGCTTTTACTCACAGGCACGTGTTACCACTGTTGTGTATTTCACAGTGGTCGAGTGGCACAACTGCGTAGCACCCTCAATAGATTTAACACAAGAAGTTCTTACCAGGTCTGAAAAGCAAGTTTCCTCCTTACCACGTCTGGTTTCCTAGTTCCGTCCCTTTACTTGAAACATATTATGTGGGAAGATATTTGGATACCAGTGCTAAAATAATCCAACTAAGATCCAAAGTCAGAGGGGAAAGCCAAGTGAATGCTGCAGTGGCCAGGTGGTCCCTGTCAAATGAGAAAGATCACTTGCTACACAACCCTTAGTCCTTTACCAGATGTGTCTTTTGCAAATGTTTTCCTCCCGCTCTGTGGCTTGCTTCTCATTCTCTTGGCAGTGCCTTTTACAGAGCAGAAGTTTTTAATTTTAATAAACTCAACTGTATCAATTATTTCTTCCATGGATTGTGCTTTTGGTGTTGTACCTAAAACATCATGGTTATAACAAAGTCATTTAGATTTTCTCCTGGGCTACCTTATCTTTTAGGAGTTTTATAGTTCTGCATTTTGCATATAGGTGTATGTTTCATTTGGAGTTTATTGTTGTGATGGGTGTCTAGTCTGTGTCTAGACTTTTTTTTTTTAACCTGTGGATATCCAGCTGCCCAGCACCACTTGAAAAGACTAGCTTTTCTCCATGAACTGCCCTTTGTCAAAGATCATTTGACTACGTGGCTCTATTTATCCGCCTTAACCTTTCAATGTTACTTGAAGATAAGTGCACGAAAGGTGGCATCTCTCCCTGGACTGGCTTCCCATGCTTGCCCTTGGCAGGAGTTCTGAAGACCGTGGTCAGCGTGGGGAGTCTGGAAGGCAGGGAGCTGGCATGGAGGATGCTCCCTGTGGGACTTGGGGGTTAGGGACATTTCTGAAGGAAGGATTATAGCTGTCCGAGTGAAAGGAAGAGAGAGACTCTGCCATTACTGGAATAAGAGAGTTCAGGCCTCATTCCTCCTCTTCCGCAGGCTCCTCATAACACACTCAATGTAAGTGGTAAGATAATTAGAGCAACATTTTGTGTAACATCGAGAACCAGGGATTCCATTGAAACCAATATAATTGGTAATTCTCACCTTCAATTCTTCATTCTCCTGAAACCTAAAATAAAATTAGGGTTGTTTACAAGCAGATCTTTTGTGCGTAAGTTACCCCCTTTTTTTTCTCCACATCTGCAGGCTAACCTAAATTCCAGGTTTTCCATTTGGGGACTTGGCTGGCTCTTCCCATGGAGGCCAAGGTTAATTTAGCGGTAGGTTAGTGCCTGGGGGAAGGGACAGTTCACAGTAAAGTTCCATTCTTTTGTCTTTATATTTCCTCCGGGTAGCATCACTTCACTTTGTGGCTTCAGACCATTGTTACACACACACACACACACACACACACACACACACACACACACACACACACACACACAGCTCAGGATTTGTTTTCCCGGCTCTGTGCCCTTTTCTCTTTCATGGTTCCAAACACCTGGTGGCATTTTCTCTTGGACACCCCGTTCATAACTTAAACACCAAAAGCAACACCTGCCAGTATCCTCCCCGACTTACCTTTTCCATTGCTGTTGCCGTAAGTGGTGTTAGTGAGATGTCTCTGTTGCCAAGTCTTGACATTTCCAGTTGAGACCTTATAAAATCTCTCCCTTGTCCACATTCCATGACCTTGCTCTAGATTAGCCTTCTTGACAGCCTTCCATCAACTCTTCCTAACACTCCTAATGCACTTCTAATGATCTCATTTCCTGCTTCCCAAAATGTGTGAAGAGCTCACAATTTCCAGTTAGCGTTTGTTTGGGCTTCCTAAGCCAGCACTCAGTGCTTTACAATTCCTGGCCTTTCTACCCAGCTTTCATCATTATGTTTACATTTTCCCTCATGCTCTTTTCTACCTAACTACACCAAGTATCATTCTTGGACCCCCATTTCCTATAAATATCTTACACTTTCTCACTTTTATGTCTTTGTTCTCAGACCTCTAAAGCCAGCGATCCTCAAACGTTAGCACTCGTCAGACCCCCCCAGGAAGGCTGGTTGCAGCACAGGTCACTGGGCCCAGCCCCGGAGTTTCTGCTTGAGCCGGTCTGGGTTGCTGTCTGAGACTTTATATCCCTCAGTATCTGGTGGGGGTGACGCTGGTGGTGCAGGAACCCTATGTTGACCTTGAGAACTGTTCTTCTAAGCACATTTCGAAGCTGAGTTGGAAGCATCACAGTTCATATTTAATACATTTGGGTGAAAAGATAAATTTAGTTCTTAAGGAGGCTGTCCGTTAATCCAGATCTGTGCATTGGAGCTCATGGACAATTTGAACTTGACAACTGAGCTCTGCCAGCTGACAGGCCCTTTGCCTGTAAAAGCACTGTTGAATTGAGGGTTATCCTTCTGTTTCCCTTCTACATATTGATGAGGACACTTGCCATATTTACCCGTCAGCCACCAGTGTCCACACTCTGTCATTACGAAACAACAGGCCCTTCGACAGTCAACTAGCAATTACCAAACTACAGGCCTGTATTCTAAAAGCAGTTTTTGCCAAGCAGTGCCAGCGTCTTGGTTGTGTCTTCTGTTACCAGGCCTACGCATAGTCTTGGAGCTTGGTGGCTTGGTAATTATATTCTTTGAAAGACTCGCGTGTCCCCAGGTGTCCTGGTAGGACAGTTTTACATTTTAGTCTTGTTTTGAAATGTAGGGATCATGTCCTTGTTCCATTCTCAATGGAAGTGTAAGCTAC
>NW_006282748.1:1314008-1338430 GCF_000327345.1 Myotis davidii | reverse complement strand
GAAAGAGGAGTGGGGAGGCACTGTGGCCTCTAGCCTAGTAGAGGTACTTTTAGGGCTTTTACCTTTGCAAGGGCATTTCCAAGGGTGAATGCAATTTGATTAGGGTATTTGCAACTCCTTAGAAGGTAATCAGTACCTAATAGAAGATTTTTTTCACTTCTCTTCTTGCGGTTATATTCTGCTGGCTTGGCCTGCAGACCTTGAACGTAGAGCTATATATGTTGGTGGCATGTGGCCTAGCCTCACGCAGAGAGGTAAATGGCCTCTGATTCAGTGGGGCTTCTTTTGTGAAGGATTAGCTTAGGGAGCGCTCTCTGATTGGTGACGGTACCTAAGGTGTTTCCCTTACACACCTCCGGACGTGTGATTATCTAACCTGAAATAAAACTCTCCAAGGAAATGCCTCAATATTCGAGATTGTTTTCTTACAACTTTTTTTTTTTTTTTAAATCTCCTACAGGTAAGTGACGAATCAGTTCTGCCAGAGCTTTGGGAGAGCAGCTTGCCCACGATTGAACTTTGTGATCTTTTAGAAAACTGACTTGTCTGCTATTGTGTAGTTCTCTGTACATTCTTCACTCTGTTTCATAAACTTTGATAAATTAGCAATGGGATATCCTTTTCTGCCCAGGTGTATCTATTTATTCTTTAAAAATTATACATTGAGGAAAGGAATTTTAGGAAAATCACAATGCATTAAGCATGTATATTAAAGGCATGAAATGTATCAAGTATCTTAGTTATAGATTATTATGTATGAATATTACATGACTGAGTTATTACTTGAATGCATATCATTCATTAATACACCAAGCTCTTATTTCTGAAGTTTGTTTTATAAATGAGATTTCTGCTTAGTATTAGTCTGGTTAAGAGATTATATTGCTGTTTATTAATCAATTTTTAAAAATTTCTCAGAATTTTTTTCTAGAGGTTAAAGTTTTATTAGAGATGTTCAAGTTCAATCCTTCATTTCCTGGGTGAGTGCAATGAGGTCCTGATAAATCACACTGATCACCAAAAACTGCCCTGTATCTGACTTCATCTTTGATTCAGAAGATATCTCAGGGTCTTATGGGATCATTGTATTGAAAGTACTCTTCATTGTTTCTCTATGCTGAATAAATGAATTTAGGTGGAGTCCTAGTCTGATAGGGTTTTGGATAAGTAGAATTTAACATATAAATCCTAATACTGTATACACATGCTATATTAGGTTAGGGACAAGGTGGGAAGGGGGAGGGAAGAGAACTAAATACTGGGGACACCAACAGCAGTTTCTGCCATGACTATAGACTTAAGAGTGTTGCCCTGTGGCTCTTAAGAGTTTTCCCTGACACCAGTCATACCAGGGTCACACAAAATTGGGAGAGACTGCATTTCCCTCCAAAGCCCTAGGAGGGTGAAGGTCTGATTGGAAAGGCTGTGTAGAAAACTGCTGGGAAGAAACTGGAGACTTGGGAATGTAGTGGTGTTTCCCCTCAGAATAAAAAGAGGGGATGGATAACATGAAGGAATCAACGATCTGGAGCTTGTGGAGATGAAGTTAAGCAACCAGTGGAAATACCTGAGTTGTCACCTCCCAGAAGATTCATACTGTTAGCGAAAAATACAGTGGTCGTGCCACCCCCAGACCTGGGCTTGAGTCTGCCTTCTTTCTTGCCCCCTCTGCTGTGTGTGGTCTTGTAGGACCCTAGTCTCACATCCTTTTTGATGTTGATGGTGCCACTGCCTGGTCTACCTTGCATGGTTCAGTGAGCTTCAGATTCACTAAATGATGTGAAAGTGTGTCACAGACATAGAGCAACAGGATGAAATGTCTTGTGTTTTATCATATTATATTGGCTGACCGTATTGTGGGCTTCTTAGATGTTTCTCTTAAAGAAATAGGGAATTTTAACTTTAAAACACATTTTATGTACAAACATTGGAATTGACTTTGGTAAGTTAATGAACTTAAACACTTAAATTCTCTCATAGCCTTTAAATATTTCTTGATTCTTTAAGAGCCTTTAATTGGTCCTAATGCTCTGCAGTTATGAAACCATTAATGGTGTTCTAGCTCCAGAAGCAAAGGCTACAGCTAATTCATCAGAATGATGAGGAATATTGTAGAGTTTTCAAGCATTCTAGTGCTCTCAACACTTATGAGAAAAAGAAATGTGAATCATAACAGATTTTAATTGGTCATATTTTACATGCCTTAAGAAGCTTTTATATTAACTATTACACTTATTAATTTTATGTGAAATACAACTAACAAGCATATACACCATGCCAAAAAATATTTTTGCTGATTGTTCTTAGTTTCCCTGAGATTGGTAATCTCTCTCTCTCTCTTTTTTTTAACCATTCTGACCTAGCATGGGCATTATCTTCATACTCTAATCCCATTGCAAATACTGATATTTAAGAGGGTGTATGTGCGTCTGTTTTTGTGTGGTTGTTCATGTATATCTTTATTTTCTAAAGTTTACGTAAGTGCAATCCATTAGTAAGGGCCCAGGGCTAATAGTGGCTTCTATCAGATGTCATGGCAGACTGACTTTATAAAATTTGGTAGCAAAAATATATGGAAGAATTCTCATTCCTCCATTGCAGGTTGAAGAAAAAATGGTCTTTTTATAAAAAAAAAGTCCTCTAAGTTTTGGCATGTTCTGCCATCTTTTTAAAAAATATATTTTTATTGATTTCAGAGAGGAAGGGAGAGGGAGAGAGAGATAGAAACATAAATGATGAGAGAGAATCATTGATCGACTGCCTCCTGCATGCCCCACACTAGGGACTGAGCCCACAACCTGGGTATGTACCCTGACTGGGCATTGAACCATGACCTCCTGGTTCATCGGTTGACACTCAACCACTGAACCACACTGGCCAGGTTCTGGTATCTTTAATTTCAATGAGAGTTCACATGAATAATTTAGTTGTCATAGATATTCTTTCCTACACTTATTCTTATCATAAAAGCCTCACTACCCACCTGTATTCTGAGAAGCGAAGTGGAAGTAACATCTATTGAGTACCTACTACGCGCCAGGCAGTGTTAGATACTTATGTGCATGTGGTCATTACAACCACCATAGAAGGTAATCATAGAATCTTCACTTTTTAGAAGAAGAAACTCCTATGAAGCGTTGCTGTCATTTGAACCTAGGTCTACCGCACTGAAAAGTTCATATTTTCCCCACCACTTCTTACAGAGGCATAATTACTCTTTTTCTAATATGCCAGTAAAGCCCATTTCATGTTTTAGAATCAGTAAACTTAAAGGAGCGTTGTCTTCGTTTTCTTTACTTTGTCTTACAAAGTTACACGAGGTAGGAGGTAGGTAAGCCCTCGGTCTGCAGCAAAGCCTGTGGGTTTTCCTCTCTTCCTCAGAAGTTTTTAATTGCTCTTGGCACAGCTTGTGGTGAACGAACACAGCTTGCGGGGGTGGAAAATGAAATGTTAACGAATAAAATTGTTAGCCAACTCAGAGAGTTGCTTTAAACAAAGTGGATGCTGCTTGCATGCGTATTTTATAATCTATCTTTAAAACATAACCAAAGCCCGTTGGAGATGCCAAAACAACTGTCCAATTGTTACAGTGGTCTTATTTGTTCTTGGTGACGGAGCCCCGACACTGTCAGTATAAGCTGGAGGGGCAGAGGGGATGGAGGAGTGACACATGTGGGTCAGAGAGGTTCCATGACGGCCTAATGGAAACCTGGAGGTAGGCTCCTGGTTGGAGTTCTTGATGCATCGATGGGAATAAATGCCACAGAGATTGAGTCAGTGCCATCTTTTCTTGTACCTGCCAGTTCGTAGAATGTGAACTGTAACTTGACGTGGTCTGCTGAAGCCAGGAGCTGGTTGGGACAGCTCAGGCCGTCACTCAGGCTGCCATGTTGGAAATGTGGGTCTTTGGCCATACTCCCGGTCGAGGGGACAATTTGCATATTAGCCTTTTATTATATAGGATTGTTTGTATTGGGTTTTTCTTTTCCAGTTTTCTCAAGCTGTTTCACACATCTCTTCCATCTTCACATGAAACACAGGAGGTTGGCATTGCTGTTTTCTCATCTTACAGATAAGGAAGCCCACCCTCAGCGTTTCAGTGCAGGATTCTCTCTACCTCCCACCTGCCCTGTGGCCTCACATTCCCACAAGTGGCCAAAACAATTATGCGAATCCAGTTACTCAGCATAAGTGGAGACACGATTATCTATCATGTGTCAATTCTGATCTTACTTTAATAAAATTGTTAGCCAACTCAGAGAGTTGCTTTAAACAAAGTGGATGCTGCTTGCATGCGTATTTTATAATCTATCTTTAAAACATAACCAAAGCCCGTTGGAGATGCCAAAACAACTGTCCAATTGTTACAGTGGTCTTATTTGTTCTTGGTGACGGAGCCCCGACACTGTCAGTATTAGCTGGAGAGGCAGAGGAGATGGAGGAGTGACACATGTGGGTCAGAGAGGTTCCATGACGGCCTAATGGAAACCTGGAGGTAGGCTCCTGGTTGGAGTTCTTGATGCATCGATGGGAATAAATGCCACAGAGATTGAGTCAGTGCCATCTTTTCTTGTACCTGCCAGTTCGTAGAATGTGAACTGTAACTTGACGTGGTCTGCTGAAGCCAGGAGCTGGTTGGGACAGCTCAGGCCGTCACTCAGGCTGCCATGTTGGAAATGTGGGTCTTTGGTCCTAAGGGAAACAAAGGGGAAAGTGAATATGGATTGAACATTTTCTGTGCTGATAGAAAAACAGGTGCCTGGGGCAGCTCTTCATCGGCTTGGGATCGGCAGACATAAGTCAGGGTGTCCTATAACCAAGAGGCAAGCAGAGGAATGGAGCCATTGTGTGGTCAGGAGGGGGAGAAGGTTCATGTGGCCGAGCTTGGGTGAGAATGTAAAATGTTCTTTTGTGCTCACTCCCCCTTCTTCCTGGGAGTCTCAGCCTCAATATCCTTTCCTCCATGAATCCCTTTCCCTGACCCCCGCCCCAGGACTGGCTTAGGTCCCCGGGTTGTGGGGTCCTGCAGTAGGTGTACCACTCTTAGCAGACCATCTACCGCCCCCTCCACCACCCCCCGGATTATAATGAACTCTTACCTGTCTCCTACCCGACTGTAAGCTCCCATGAGAGGAAGAGCCAGGCAGACACAGCACCTGCACTTAGTAGGTGCGTAAATATTTGCTGACTGAAGTGAAGCTGTAAAGGTTCGAATCCAGTTGGGGAGGGCCCTGTAATAATAATAGGTGATATTTATTGATTGCTTACTATGTGCTAGGCACTGTAAAAAGGGCTTGCCACATGTTAACTCATTTAGTTTTTCAACAATCCGTGACATAGGTACTGTTATTATTCTGTTTTAGAGATGGTGAACCCAAGACATGGAAAAGGGGATGAGTTCACAAAGGTTGCTCAGCTTGTAAGTGCAGAGCCTGGCTCAGCCCTGGCCGTTGGGACCTGGAGCCCCGCCCTCACCCACCGTGCTCCCTGCCTCTAGCTCACCCTGCGGGGCAGTTTAGATGGGCTCCTGGGGCCAGTGAGGGAAGTTAGTGCTGTGAGCTGGGGAGGTGTGAGCAGGCGTGCCCTGTGGCACAGGGATCCTGGCACTGCTGTGTAGATGGACTGTACGGAGAAGACAGACGCACGGAGCAGTGCGAAGTCGGTCCTGATGGCAATAGCAAGACATATCAGTGTGAGTTATTGACGGAGTAAATACCCAGAACACTTATGGGCCAGGCTCTGTTCACAGTGCTTTACACATGGAAGCAACCTAGGTGTCGGTCAGTGGATGAATGGGTAATGAAGATGTGGTATATATGCAATGGAATATTATTTAGGTATAAAAAAGAAGAAAAGCTTGCTATTTCCAACAACCTGGATGGACCTAGAGGTTGTCATGCTAAGTGAAATAAGTCAGAGAAAGACAAATACTGTATCATTTCATTTATATCTAAAATCTAAATAAAACAAATGATTAAACAGAACAAAACAGAAACTGGCCCATGGATATAAGAAGTTGATGGTTGCCGAAGTGGAAGGGATGGGGGGGGATGGAATAAAAATAAAAATAAAAATAAAATAAAACCAAAATAAAAATAAATTTAAAAATCTGATCACCAGTGACCTGGGCCCCAGTGTAGCTGAGCTGCCTTGATCCTTTCATTTCTGCTCTGGCCCTGGCCCTGGGTGCTCCAGGGATGCCTAACAGCCAGGGCAGAGTGGTGAGAAAATTAAAAAACAACAAAGTTTGCAAATATGAACTGATTTAATGCTCATGGCAACCTGTGAGACAGGCTATTCCTGCCATTCACTTTACAGATGAGGAGCCTGAGGTTAGAGAGGTCCCCCAGCTGGCAAGCAGCAGAGCTGAGCAAGTCGGGTCCCAGGCTCCTAACCACTGTCCCCTGCTGCTGCCGAGTCTTCCTGTGAGTGGGAGGGTGACTGGTAGTCGCCAGTGATGTTTCCACTCCAGACAGTACGCGATCTCAAGTGATATTTTGGAGACAGATTCTTCCATTTGTACAAGAACCTGCTTTTACATTTGTCTAGAACAGCGGTTCTCAACCTGTGGGTCGCGACCCCTTTGGCGGTCGAACGACCCTTTCACAGGGGTCGCCTAAGACCATCCTGCATATCAGATATTTACATTATGATTCATAACAGTAACAACATTACAGTTATGAAGTAGCAACGAAAATAATTTTATGGTTGGGTCACAATATGAGGAACTGTATTTAAAGGGCCAGAAGGTTGAGAATCACTGGTCTAAAACTATATTCTATTTAATATATGCTGGCTTAGAGCAGGAAAAGAAAAAAAGACACAAAGCCCTGCTGAGGAGTGATGGAGGAACATATAAATATATATAAAGAAGAGATAATTTCAGCTAGAGAAAAGGTAAATGAAAAAAATAAGACCAGGTAATTTAATTGACCTGTGCCGTCCACTGTGTCATCCACAAGCCAGGTCTGTCCTTGAAATGTGGCCATTTCAAACTGAGAAGTGCTGTAAGTATATAATATGTACTAGAATTCAAAGACTTCATATGAAAAGAACATTATAAATATCTCATGAATAATTTTTAAAAATGTTTTTATTGATTTTTTAGGGAGAGGGAGAGAGATAAAACATAGATGTGAGAGCATAACATCAATTGACTGCCTTCTGCACGCCACCAACTGGGCTCAAATCTGGTGACCTCCTGGTTCATAGGTCGATGCTCAACCACTGAGCCACGCAGGCTGGGCAAAATGTAAATTTTTTATAGACTAAACCATAGGGAATTGCTGACATTTCTGACCTGCAATATGGCAAGTTCATCTGACTGAACCTGACATTGTGTTTGTAGTTTTGGATTTGCTTGTTTTACCGGTGATGTGCTTGGTCTGCTAGCAAAGAGCACACTGTTTTCTAATTATTTGGTCATTGGTGGGTGCCCAGAGGCCAGCGCCCAATCCTGTCGGGTAGGGGAGTACAATGCCCAACAACAAATCTATGTTGAAATGGAAGAAAACCTGACTGGCCACAAACTGGAACTGTCACAAATAGAACATCTCAAAGGCAGTACCATGAACATTTCCTATTTCATGAACCTTCATCTTTGGAGCCTGGTGGCGTTTGGGACCCAGAGGGAGCGATCAGTGTCATTAGCACCTTTGGATCTTGGCTCTGTCAAGTCTCTGGGGGCATTTATTATTGTTGCACAGGCAGACCTTCTCCAGGAAGGTCTTGGCTCACGACAAGTAAACTGAAGGGTTGGCGTTCTCAGTAGGGGAATGTTGTTGGGATCAGAAGTTGGGATGTGTTTATTCTCATTTAAAAAAGCCATCAGTGCTGGCTCAGGTAGTCCTGTGGCCAAGTTCTGTTTCCTGGGTCCACCTTGGCGGCCTCATTATCTGTTATTACAGCTTTTCCCTGTGCAGGGGGCTGGGACAATGAGAGGCAACCTCACACCAGGTGAATCATTTTTTTAATAGTCTTGGACTCCAGAGCCTCTGATGGAAATGTTTGTTCACATTAGAGGGGAAGATGGTTAAAACCTAAAATCTTTCCTTTTGCGTAAACATTTTCTGGCCTGTGAAATACCTGTACCTACTACTGGGGACCGGTGAGTCCAGCCAGCGATGATGATTACCTTTGAACTCCCCAGTGGGACGGGTCTAATGGCTCTGGGCATCTGGGGTGGAGTGAGTGGGAGAGGTGACTGCCCCTTCCCCACGCTTTTTGGAGTTTAAAAGTTACTTGGGTACCTGTGCTTCCCTGGAATGACTAGGCATCATTTCCTGGTAGCCTACGTGCTGTTTAAGTGAATTTTCTAAAAGCAATAGAGGTGTGGTCTGCCCCTTCTGTAATTATTGAGATCTGAGCCACAAACCAGAAGTATATCGCACGGTTTCTAGATGGCTCAGCTCTGCACATAGTGTGACATCTGTGTTTACTGTCAAATGGTCAGCCAACTAATAGATGTCACCAAGTACATTAATTCACCACTTTCTCAACTCCTGGGGAACTCCTATTTCGGTAGCTTCATATGGAGGTGGAGTTAGGTTTAGGCTTAGTTAGATTCTTTATTCATTTATTTTTCAGTCCTGATCAGTTTCGTTTGTTTGGGTGTGTTCTTGAGCGATGATCGTGAACACAGGGCTTAGTTATGATGGACTGAGAAAGCCGTGTGATCTCCCGGGAGGTGGCTTGAGTTTGAGGAGCAGCCAGTCACTTACTTTTTTTCACAGAGTCCTTGACCTGCCTGAAAGAGCAGATGCAGCGACACAAATATAAATAACTAGAGGCCCGGTGCACAAATTCGTGCATGGGTGGGGTCCGGTCAGCCCGCCCTGATCGGGGCTGATTGGGCCAGGCAGGCCTGGGGGAGGGGCCAGGGGCCGTTGGCTGGCCGTCCTGCCCCTGATCAGGGTGGAGGGGGGCAATCAGGGGCTGAGGCGGCCAGGGGGAGGGGCTTCAGGCAGTTGGCTGGCCAGCCCGCCCCCTGGTTGAACTCCCAGTCAAACTCTTGGTGGAACTCCCGGTCGAGGGGACAGTTTGCACATTAGCCTTTTATTAGATAGGATTGTTTGTATTGAGTTTTTCTTTTCCAGTTTTCTCTAGCTGTTTCACACATCTCTTCCATCTTCACGTGAAACGCAGGAGGTTGGCATTGCTGTTTTCTCATCTTACAGATAAGGAAGCCCACCCTCAGCGTTTCAGTGCAGGATTCTCTCTACCTCCCACCTGCCCTGTGGCCTCACATTCCCACAAGTGGCCAAAACAATTATGCGAATCCAGTTACTCAGCATAAGTGGAGACACGATTATCTATCATGTGTCAATTCTGATCTTACTTTAGGTAAGTCCTGTTAGTACGTCCTGCTTTCCTGCTTGTTCATTCTTCAAACTCCTGTTTCAACACAACGTGCTGTGTGACTTCCACACCTGCCTCTTCCTGTATTCCTGAGTCAGTGTGGGGCTCTACTCCTCATTCCGGGGACCAGATCAGAGACCTGGGTGTTAGCATTAATATTCAGGTGATGGTGGGCAGACCATGTGATCGCTAAGGCTCAGTTGTAAATTCGGAATTAAAACCTGCCTTGTTGGATGTTGGTCATATTTGGGGATAAAGGCTCCTTAAGGACAGCAGCTGCTGTTGTCATTTTTAAAAAAATCATCATATCCTCTCACTCACCCCTTACTTAACCAGTTGGCAGGAGCGGGAGATTTTACCCACATTAATTTTATTGATTCCATCTTCTCCTTTCCAATCCGTCCACCCTTGACTTCTTACATAATTACTGCCATAATTTGACTTCTCACCCTAATCCAGTCCAGCCCCTCTAATCCATCATCTATACTACACCCAACCCAGATATTTCCAAAATAAACAAATTTAAACTTCCCCTTCAAGTCCTTCATTTGCTTACAGAATAAATACAAATTCCCTAGTTTTTCCCCAAAGGCCCATCCAGGATCTGACCATCCACAGTCTCATCTCACCCACCCTACCCTCCACTGTGCAGCACTGGGACGCCTCTGAGTTCCCCATCCTGTCTTGACCCCCTAAATGCTACCAATCCCCATGCCTCAGTTTCCCTTATTATCTCCCTGCCCTCCGCACCTCTTTCCTCTGCCTAGCTAGTGTCCACTCGTATTCAGTTCTGTGATCTTAGCTCCCTACACATAGTCGGTGCTCAATGAATGAATGAATCAACTCTTACCTTAAGTGGCTACAGAGAGGCCAGCATCTTTACACTAGGGGCCCTCTCAAGCCTCTAGCCACCTTGGGAGGCCGACAAGGCTGGAAAGAGATTGGAAGACCCTGGTTGGTAGCGGGGCTACCAGGAGACCTAGAGTCTGCACCTGGAAACTCTGGGGGAAGAGAACGGATGGCACTGTTGCCACATCCTCTCTGCTTTACCAGCAGCAAGAGAACCTATTCGCGATGTATCTGAATTCAAGTATATACAGCAGCTGTCCCGTTAGGAATTTATCTAGAATTGCCATTTGGCTATTTAGAATTTAAACCATAGTTATCCTTACATATTCCCTGCAAAAACAACAGTTCTCCCCCTCGCCCCCCATGCAACAGCCAGCTAAGAGTGGTTGTCTGTGGTTACCAGGAGCAAAATCTCCATTAGCTGAAAAGCAGCAAAGCCAGGCCTGCTCTGCACAGAGGCTGTAGGGCCTTGCACCTGTGCACCGGCATCTGCCAGCTCTCCCAGGAAGGTTTCGAGGCACTTGGACACCGTCTGTAGAAAGACACTTAACGCCTCCCACCTTTATGTTATGCTGTGCGTCTATGGAAAACAGAAGCAGCATGAAAAAAAAATCATTCAGTCGCATATATGTTCTCAGCAGCTAGAAATCGAAGTCTTTTTAAAACTTCATGAAAAGTGGAGATATTTGCTTTGCCTTCAGAGGCAAAGCTGCTGAAGAGGTTTGCGAACGGGCATCTCTCCGGCAGGTGTGCCTGGAACAGTCACAGCACCGACCGCATTCCCCGGCTGTATCTCTTGTCAATGCAGACCCGTGTTAAAGAGGAGGCTGGGACCAGGGACAAGGCTTTGTTCTCTATGATTAGGTTGCTCTCTTTCTGTGTGTTTTCATAAGCCTTTTACTGAAGTACGACACAGAAAATAACACGAATCCTAAGCTTACAGCTTGAATTTTCAAGTTGCCCTCTTAGTATGTTAATATGGAATACATTAATAATTTAGGATTCAATGCTACCACCTATTTCTTATTTAATTAAATGAAGGAGTTGGGGAGGATGGAGATGGGAGTGAAGTTCTGAATGCCATTCTCTTGACACCAATGTTTTAATAGCCTTCCCATGACTCACGTGCTCATGGAGGCCAAGTTTTGTTTTCCTGGTGGTAATGTCTGAGCCACTCAGAGCCTGGAATTTTGTTGTTGTTAATCCTCACCTGAGGATATTTTTTCCCCATCGATTTTTAGCGAGAGTGGAAGGGAGGGGAGAGAGAGAGAGAGAGAGAGAGAGAGAGAGAGAGAGAGAGAGAGAGAGAGAGAGAGAGAGAGAGAGAGAGAGAGAGAGAGAGAGAGAAACATGGATCTGAGAGAGACATACCAATTGGTTGCCTCCCACACCGTGCCCTGTAGGGACCAGGAATCGAGCCTGTAACTCAGGTACATGCCCTTGACCAGAATCGAATCCAGGACCCTTCAGTCTTTGGGCTGATGCTCCAACCACTGAGCCAAATAGGCTAGGGCATAGCCCAGGGGTGGGCAAACTTTTTGACTCAAGGGCCACAATGGGTTCTTAAACTGGACCGGAGGGCCGGAACAAAAGCGTGGATGGAGTGTTTGTGTGAACTAATATAAATTCAAAGTAAACATCATTACATAAAAGGGTACAGTCTTTTTTTTTTTTTAGTTTTATTCATTGCAAACGGGCCGGATCCGGCCCATGGGCCGTAGTTTGCCCACGGCTGGCATAGCCTGTAATTTTTACCTCCACTTCTGTTTCTTTAGCCTGTTGAATACATACATGAATTCCATTAAGGCCACACACACATATACATGGTCTGCTCCTGCCTCTGTGTGTCAGGTAGGACAGTCTCTTCCGCCTAAATTCAGTAATTGGTAGTATTCTACCTTGTTTGCTTTATTCTCTTTTTTATATAGGTTTGGGGGTGTGGGTGGGGATTGTACTATTGATAGTACATTTTGGTCAACAGCAGACTTGCCCCTGAACGCTTCGGCATTCACCTGCTATAAGCAAAGTCAATATCTTATATTAGAAAGTCAGTGATGACTCTATAATATTTTCTAATATCCAGTCTATATTCAGATTTCCCCAGTTCTTCCAAGAACGTCTTTTTTAGTTTTGTCATTTAAACCATTGTGCGCTAGAATTTTTATCGCCTGTGATTTATCAGTGCGTCCAGTGATGGTGACAGCTCAGTGGAGGGACAGTGGTGGAGCGCTGCGCTTCATACATTAGACAAACGAGCCACTCTCCCCGGAGAGACAGCACTCGCCTGTCTGCTGTTGGCAGTTCCCTCCTTGCTTAATACAGCAGTGGAGGCAGGGATGGAATGAGTGAATGAGGATTCATAATACCCATCACCACTGTGAATGATCCGCTCACAACTTTTAGAAACCCACGAATGTTTATTTGGTAAAGCTAATTGAGTTCCGATGCCATTGTCTGAGGTACAACTGTTGGTAGCAGCTAGGAACCATCTCTTGTGTGCCGGTTTGCCAAAAACTGGCACAGAGCATAGCTCTGTGATCCTAGCACCAGGGGCCCTCTCAATTATCTCAATTATTGCATAGCTCGGGGCAGAATGTTTGGGTGGGCCTCAGGAGTTTTCCAGGCATTTGAGCCTTGTGGTACAATAGACTTTATTATTATTATTTGGCACACTTTAAAATTTATAGACTAATTGAACAGATACTACATAGAGTTGTATATACCCCTCTCCCCCCTCCCCATTTTGCTTATTGTGTAACTTTATTATTGTGTACATTTGTGTATAGTGCAATTAATGAGCCAATATTGGTACACTGTTAATAGCTATAGTTCATAGTTTGCATTAAGGTTCACATTTTGTGTTGTACAGTTCTATGGGCTTTGACAAATGCATAATGTCATGTATCTATCATTATAGTTCCATACAGTTTTGTTGTCCTCAAAACCCCATGCTTCACCTTTTCACACCCCCCCCCCCCCAGGCCCCTGGCAATCCCTGATCTTTTTATTGTCTCCATAGTTTTACTTTTCCCAGAATGTCATTCATATAGGTGCAATCATGCATTAATGTAGCCTTTGCAGACTGACTTTTTTCTCACTTAGTAATATGTATTTAAGGTTCCTCCATGTCTTTTGCTGGCTTGATAGCGTTTCATTTTATTCCAGAATAATATTACACTGTGCCACATTTTGATCATTCACAAGTCTTGCTGTTTATGTTTAAACAAATGATAGAACATTTCAGCTCATAGTAGGTGTTTGATAAATAGTTATTAAAGACCTAGTTAGACTGAATCCTTAATTTTTCTGGCAGGTATACAGTGCCAAGGGAGAGTGATGGAAAAGGCAATTATGTTGTTGGGCATTCATGTTTACTAATGTGAGGTGTTGTTTAAGGAGAGAGCATTTAGCCTGGCCAGCCTGGCTAGGTGATTGAGCAACGACCTATGAACCAGGAGGAGGTCATGGTTCAATTCCTGGTCTGGGCACATGCCCCAGTTGTGGGCTGGACCCCCAGTGTGGGGCGTGCAGGAGGCAGCCAGTCCATGTTGATGTTTCTTTCTCATAGATGTTTCTATCTCTCCCTCTTCCTCTCCTTTTCTCTCTCTAAAAATCAATAAAAACATATTTAAAAAATATATTTAACCCTGCCGTGGCTTCGCCCAGCATCAGTGGACGGCTCTGATCTTGGCTGCCAACAGCAGTTTAAAAATTCCCGCTAGAATTCACCTAACACAGTAGCCACCAGCCACATGAAGCTATTTGAATTTAAATTGATTATAAGTAAGTAAAAAAAAAATGAAATAAATCAGCATGCCTGTTGCATTAGCCACACTCCAACTGCTCAATAGCCACTAGGTGGCCGGCCAGTGGCTACCATTTTGGACAAGGCACGTATGGGACATTTCTGCTGTCATAGTAAATTTTACCAGACAGCCTTGATCTCGGGCATTCAAACAGAAGGATGGAATTGAAATTAGTTGACCAGGCGGATTTCGGCTTCAGTGCTGAACTGCTTTGTGCTGTGACAATTTTACAATGGCAGAGAGGAAGGCCAGAGATTTGTTTGCTGGAGAAAAGTTGCTTAAAATAACTTCCTGGGGATAAAAAGGTTGCCTGGGCCAGGGAAGCTGTGAAATCCTCCTTGTGTGACAGCCCCGGGAGGCAGGGCTTGACAAAGGTTCAGGCCCTTGATCAGCCAGTGTTAAGGAGTTTTACAGAACTCTGGGCTCTGGCTTGTGTAGTTTGGTGAAAAAGCAGAGGCTTTCTCTAATTTGAGGGGTTGGGGTGGGTGTTGAGAGGGAGTGAAACTGCTCAACTAATAAAATGGCAGATTGCACACCCAGCCCTCCGTCAGCTCCCCGAGGTTGCAGGAGGCCAGGAATGTGACACCTGAATGATCATCAGATATTTGCCTTGAAATTGAAATTACTCTTAACTTGGGAACAAAACAAATGGCAAGGTTGTTGGGGTTTTTTGCCAGTTCTTTGGATTTGATCAGATCTAATTTCCTTCACGTGATGAGTGCCACGCTGACACAAAGTATTATGGGCTGTTAATATACTTCGATTTTCAGGTCTATATGCATTTTACGGATGGCATTTTCATAAAGTCTTCGGTCTGTTTTTCTCTAAGCAGAAGTGCGGATAGCAGACATGACACTAAATTGTGCGTTTTCCCTTAATGCCTAACCTGGAAATTGGCTCTTGATGCTGGTGAGGGTTTTAATATAATTTTTAAATGAAGATGCCAGATTGCGCTGTACGCACATTGTAGCTTTAAGCATCGATTTTTCACCTTTTGAAATGCTTGAGTTTCTAAGAGGCCTGATGTGGAAAGGCGCGTTTGACAGGGTAATAGATCTACTCGCATTCCTGTGAAAAGACTTAAAACATTCTGGTATTTGGACGTTCAGTCAGGATGTGACCACTTGGAATCATGACTGTCTTATAAACACAGGCTTAGAATTGATAGTTTTCTCTAAGAATAGGCACAGAGAAAATAGAATATTATCTTGCAAATGAAGAGTGGGACATGCCAGATCTCCAATGAAGACAGATTTCCCTTTAATGTTTCAGCTAGTGTCACCTGCAGAGCAACCCTTACAAGAGTTGCTGAGGTTTAATCAGCATTTAATAATTATTGCATTCGTTCGACCGACTTTTCAAAGCAAACATGTCCCTTGCATGCAAGGCAGCTTAACAGATGGATTTCTTATATCTGGTTTTAACTTAAGTTTGAAGATATATTTTAACTTTAGATACTGTTTCATGTTAGCGACGTCTAGAGAAATTGATGATGGTTTCTTAGCATGGGATTCTCTTCTTAAAAGCCGTGAATGGGAAAAGAATCAATATTAGTGATTTCCAAGTGGCAGCTTTTTCCAGAGCCCCCGGCACGATTGATCACAGCTGCTTTGGTAAAGGATTTTAAAAGAATAATCTGCATTAAAAACATTCTTCTCTGGTAGGAGCATCAGCAGTTCCCAGTGTGTTTCCGGCGGGGGGAGGGCGGGGGGAGGCTGTGCTGCGATATGGCCACTTGGAGGGACTGTGGCTGCCCCGTGGGCCAGGGCGGGGGGCAGAGGAGCGGCTCTTAGGTGAGAAGCTGTTGGCTTGCATGCCAGAGGGGTTACCCGGGCAGCTGCAGTCATTCGGCCTCCAACGCAGGAGGGGCCAGAAGCAAGCGGTTTTCGTAGGAGCAGTGTGCAAGGTTAACAGCAGGGAGAGAGTCGGAAGTATGTCTTTGTTCCGAGCCCTGCCGTGGGCAGGTGTGTTCCGTCAAAGAGAGGAGTCATGGAAGCTGATCGCTCCCCAGCCTCCATGTCCTGAGAACCGTGTGGAGAGGAGGGCGCATCTTCATGGGCATCTAACACATGAGCCCATGGCCAGGCTATTCCGAGGCCGCACGCTGATCTTGTACCAATTAAATAGCCAACCTGGCTCTGGGGGCAGAGGCACTGGTGGAGGCGGGGTGCCTGGAGCGGTTGACTCTATCAGAAACAGGTCTCATCTTGAAAAGCAAGGGACAGGACCGGAGTGAGAGACCATGGCTGTGGGCTGGGCTCCCACGGGGTGTCATTCCCGGGGAGACGCTGAGCTCTCTGGGAAGTGAAGACGTAACAGGCAGCCCAGGTGGTTTTCTTCCTAAGAAGGGGGGCTCTTTGACATCGGTTGCTTCGCAGAAGGCATTTGCAGGAATACGGTGGCCCATTCATTTGCAAGGAATGGGAGATCCCGGGGATGCGGGAACTTTTAGGAAATAATAGTGTTCAGTGTATCGTCATCATTTTTTATTTTGTACCCTTGGGTGCTAAATCACCGCAGAGGCCTCTGGGATGGCTTGCTTCAGAACTGGGAAAATCGCCCTGGCCCGCCAAGGGCATGATGTACCTGTGCTGCAGGTTCCCCGCCCTGGTTGGGGCCTGTGCTGGAGGCAGCCAGGTGATGTGGCTCTCTCACATCGATGTTTCTCTCTCTTCCACTCTCTCTAAAATCAATGGGGGGGAAAAATCCTCTAGTGAGGATTAACCAGCAAACAAACAAACAAAAAAACCCACAACTGGGTGAATTAGCCAGAAAGCTGCTTTTATTACTGGACTCACTTGGAGGGGAGAAAATTACTTCAAATGGTCAGATTTTTGACTCATATCTATTTGCTTTTCTTTATGTCCCATATTTTTTGGAAAACAAAATGCTACGTCTCTTACAAAATGGTACTTTTGAATGTGTGCTTCAACTGAGACTTAATTATCCCGCAATTACCCCGAATCACCCCCCAATTTGGGGGCAAATAATAGTAATAATATGCTCTTTTAAAGTACGTTCTCTAAAATGCTTTTTAAATCTTATTTTTTCATTGAGCATGTTATCCTACTATCTCGCAGAGTTTTCTCTTCCTCCTCCTCCTCCTCCTCAGATCATAAGAATCAGAGTACAGGGTTGCATCAGCAGACTGTCTTCATGTGGACAGTCTGACCGAGGCAGCTCAGGACAGGAGGCGGCGCTGAGATGGATTAGGTTACAGTCGGGAAGGCTTTGGCTACATGTCGGTTTGCACAGCCAATAAAGTATGTATGGCTGGGGAGGGAATTGTGACTGTCCACAGGTCTCCTTTCCTCATCATTTGGCAGGACCATAAATGTTATCTTCAATAAATTACTCGGGCACCAACTGAAGTGCTTTCTAAAACGCATTTGCCTAGCGATGGCACAGGTCCTGTGACTGTGTACACACTCCCCGTGGAGCACGCCCTTTTGTCTGGGAGCTCGTGTTCCTGCCTCCAGGGTCATGCCGCAGCCTGGGGGAGGCCCCATTTCCCGGGGAGTGTCATGCAGGGTCGGTGATGGATTTCATAATGGACTCTAAATACCTTTAAATCCTTTCCTGGTTCCTCCATCAAGGAAGCCATTTCTTTAAAAGCTGCTGGCCCTCATTGTTTGTTTTACTTGGCTAAAAAAAAAGTTTGGTCAAGAGCAGTTCCTTTTATAATATAGCAAAAAGGAATCCAGGGCCTGGGGCTGTGAGTCTTGGGCAGAATCAGGGTATTTTTTTCCAGGCGATCTCAGGAATGCGAATAATCTTTTGGGCACACCGTGCAACCCCACTGTGACTTCGCTTTGAGTATTAACAGTTCGGAGCAGCTTGACTCCAGTTTTGAGATCAGCGGTCTCATCGCCTTTTGATTGATCCTCTTGGGCTTAGCTTTGCTTCTTGCCAGTAAAGGAACCAGCTGTGAATGTCATCTTCTTTGAAAAAGCTCCGTGAGGTCAGGTAGCCACTGTGTTGACCCAAAGGTTTTTCTGGAATCGGCAAAAGGAGAGGCAGTCCGAGAGGCTCCCTTTGCAGACAGACAAGCTGAGAGTGGCGGGAGGGCCCTGGACAGCCAGAGCAGCGAGGGACATCTGGGGGGCTTGCTGTCGTGGCCCGCGCTGCAGGGGACTGTGCTGGACGGGAACTGCTCTGGGAAAGCCGGCAACTTCACCTTGACATGGAGTGGCTTCCTGGCCTTACACAACCCAGAAGGAAAGAGCAGCTGATGAGGTGGGTAACTAGATTCTGGACATTTTAGAACGGGACTCTTGTCATTGAATATCCCTGTGCCTGGACCTTTGCCTTTGTGACTTCAGAGTCGCACTTTCCCACAGTGTGAAGATTTGTTCATGCTGTCACGTACACACCCATAGCAAACTGTGGGTAGGTTTTTAAAAATCGGATGCACTTCATCTCTGTTTGAATGTATTAACTGTTAAATAATTCATAATTCAGTTTTTAGAAGTCAGTTGTACTGTTTGGAAGCTCTCCTTGGTCATCTGTGACCATGGACTCATTGGTTTTGTGCTTTCTGTACATTTAGCACCGTGTGTGTGTGTGTGTGTGTGTGTTGTTTAATGTAATAGTAATATCAATTAGGAAAGAAAGCGTTCACAAGCCCACCTCACTCTTACTCTTTTGTTTTTCATTCCCATTTCAGCACCCGATCAAATGGATATGAAATTTTAATAGAGTTTCAATATTAGAACATATTAAAACAGCATATGCTTTTTAAATTCGATGTGTAGTCTGAACATTCTTCGTTGTTGTATGGGATATGATTTTTAATGCTGTGATAAAATTCATGGCATATATAATTCACATAGCTACCCCTCTGCAGTTGGCCTTCCGTTGCCTCAGTAGTCTTTCTTTTCTTTTTTAAAAGTTTATCTTTATTGTTGCAAATATTGCAAATGCCCCCGTTTTTCCCCATTGACCCCCTCCATCCTGCCTCCCCCCCTCCAGGCCTTTACCATACTACTGTCTGTGCCCATGGGTTATGCGTATTTTTTTATGAACTCGGTGATTTTCTTTAATGCAGTAATAAACACCCCAACTCTTCTTGTTTTTAGAAGATTTCCTTAGGATAATTCCTGAGAGCTGAACTATCTGGTGAGAAGGTCTGATAGATTTTAGATTTCCTTAAAATGCATGAGCAGAGTGCTTCCCAAGGGGCTCGTGCCCATTGCTGGTAGGTGACCCCTATTCCATAGTCTTTATGGGCCAGTCGTAAAGCGTCCATGTTCGTGCTAACATTCAGTCTCAGTGCTGGCTTAGCCCTGCAGGCCGGGCTCCTGTGGGAATACCATTTGTCAAGTGCTGTGGGGCACAGGTTCCTTCTCTGCAGGGCCCGGAGCCTGGAAGGGCAAGGCCCGCCCTTGGGCCCTACCATCTTGCCCATTTTCCTGTGGCATTCTGTCAGCCCCCGTGTAGGTTGGAGAATGTAGGTGGCTATGCCTTGGGGCCCTAAAATTCCAGCAGCTGAAAACCCCTTGGAGTGAAATATTAAATCTAAACCAGAGCTTGTGGGCTTCCTGCGCCTGCCGTGGAGTCTGTTCCATTATGGTAGTTTTTACAAAACACTTCTGAATTAGAAATAAATTCCAAATCTCTTTTTTTCCTCCCTCTCCTCCTGCCAAACACCGCCAGGAAACAGAATCTCATTATTTCAGTCCGAATATATTAATACTGACCCTCTCCGGCACTTGGGACTTTTCAGGTTAGACTCACACGGCTTCTATTTTTACTCTAGTCTAAACTGTGGTCATATGGATAGCAAAATAAATACTGGACTATTCTAGTTTGAGTGGTGGAGAGGCAGCGTTGCTTATAATAACATGGCTACAAACTTCTTCCCTCTGTTTGATATTCCAAAAAAGGAAGAAAGCAGGACTTGGAGCACATCTGTAAGTCATGAACATTTTCCTTTCGTGTGTCATGCATATTCAACATAATCCCACTCAGAGTCCCAGGCGTGGCTTTCATATACATTGCTTCAGAGAAATCTGTTTTTGTTGCCAACAAATTTAATTCAAGACAAAGGTCCCTTCCCTTCTTTTCCCTGGATCAGGAATCCGAACACACCCCCACTCCCCCCAGATGACTTTTTATTGCAGAGGAAGAAGACAGGTTTTTGTTTAGTATTAGAAACACACCAGTTTCAGGAGAGTATTTTTTTAAAACCTATTAATTGAATTTTATAATTCAAACTAGAGTCCTGGTGCACGGATTCGTGGACTGGTGGGGTCCCTCGGCCTGACCTGCGCCCTCTCACAATCTGGGACCCCTCGGGGGATGTTGGACTGCCAGTTTTGGCGCGATCCCCGCAGGCCAGGCCGAGGGACCCCACGGGTGCACAAATCCGTCCACCCGGCCTCTAGTATGCATATAAGATCTTTGGTTAATCTCTTTCCGCCCTCCCCCCTCTCCCATTCCCTCTGAGATTCATCAGTCTGTTCCATGTTTCCATGCCTGTGCATTGAGCGTCTGCCCCCTGGTGGCCAATGTGCATCATAGCTACCAGTCGAGTGGTCAAACTGTTGATCGGTCGCTTAGGCTTTTATAGAGAGAGAGATATTTCAAAACTGTCAGAAGGACATAAAGTGATAATTCCCTCCAGGTAAGACCTTTTCCTTTTAATTAGTTGTCTCTGTCACTTCTCTAGGCTATAAAGTTTGGGGTCTGTCAACAATTTGGGTGCAGAGTTTCGATTTCTTTCTGCCCGGCTTATTTAGTTAAGGGTTCTTGGAACTCCCTGAAATGGGAGCTTATAGAAACTGGGGCGTGGATCACAGGAGTTTATAGGTGATATGCCAGTGACAGGATTATTGATAGGTGAGCATATTCTCAATGAGTGTCTGTGACCAGGGCTGTTCATTGTTACCCAGTTCCAGATGAAAGGGACATGGACCTGGGGAGATGCATCCAGGTTATTGTGTGTGTCCCGATGCCTTGTGGGAGGAGGAGCTGTGCCGCATGCAGTTAGATAAGCACCTTCGATTTTCTGGGTCATCCTATCTGCAATCCCTTTCATTTACCCAACAAACCACTTACTGAGTCCAGCTACTGTTCTGCAGACTCAATAGACGAACATTATGGGAAAGGAAATAATTCTAAGCACAAGCTATGCCAACATACATACAGTGAGGCACCTTTTCTGAAAAGGATATTGATCCTGTTTAATCCTAAATACATATTTAGATGAGCCAAGTGTTCCTTTGGCAAGAGTTTTTTGTTGTTGTTTTGTTAACGTGCTGATTATTGTGCTGAGCATTTTATTAAAGAAAGATTCTATTTGAGCTTTGTTGGCTAGGAAATCTAACTGCTTTGAACCATATTCAGGTTTTTGTGTGTTTTTTTTTTACAAAGAGGAAAATTTTTACAGTGAAGTACACTAGCTCAGTGTTGCTTTTTAAAATGCTTTTTCAGCCATTTCAATGTTCTCCAAAGGCTAGCGCTGTGCCTGGCTCGTTGGAGGTGTTCTGAACAAGTTGGCTGTTCCTTCTAAGCTCATACTCACAGGTAGTTAGAAGGCTGAATTCCAGGTGTCCTTTTTAAAAAGACCAAGTAAGAGAACATTGATTTAGTTTACCCAGATGTGAGGGAACCAGGTAACTTCTTTAAAAACTATGGTTATTTCTTCTCACCAAATGGTTTAACAGCAGGTTCAGTCTTTCAGAAAAATGTGCCCTCTTGTTGGGCCTTCACAATACGCTGGTTCATAGAGCACAGTGATCGGCCTGGGCCTCGTCCAGAAATGTACATTCTGAGTGACGAGAGAGAGTCCACTCCACGTGAGGCATCCACCAGGAAAATCCAACCCGGATCTTGAGTTCCCAACGATCGGTTCATGCTTAAAGGGATGTAAATAGACACAGTAGGAATTCCGTCATCTGCCTGCGTTGGTTGTTTCAAAAGGCTCATGGAACCAGTCGTATTTCTCTCCAGTTGTCTGTAATTTGGATTTTTTAACTTGATTTTTCTTTTGATCTTACATTTTTATGAGCAGCCCAGTCATCCTTTAGTCGCACATTTCACACTCAAATGTGATTCTACCTCTATATAACCTGATTTTTTTCAGAATGAGGTTTATTTTCCTAAGATGCACCAGTAAATAATTCAAATTCATACCCCATTCTATGGAAGGAAGGTGTGCTGACGTGTTTCTTAAAGGAAAAGATCTGGCTTTCTGTGCAATTAAGAACCTAGTGTTGGGAGCAGTTCTGAACTGAAGACCTTTCTTTAGGTAGTGATTTAAGAATTTTCTTCCACGTGTGACCTCATCTTTGACCATGACTTTTGTATGCATTATATAAAGGATGGTGGAGCAAGCCTGGTACATTATTAGGTACCAGGTAATTGTCTGTAAACAAACCTTAAAATAAGTGTTTGTAAATACAACAGTATTTGATTATAAACTTATCTATCAGTCATATCTCATCCTCAAGGACAATAGTATGTTTTCCTAGTAGTAAACATATGGTTCTTCCTATTACAACGTTGGTTCAGGATGAACACCTGAGGGAGAGAAGGTACTACTAAACATGAATGAACGGCATTTGCTAGACATGGCTCCAGGCTTTTTCGCTGTGGGGAACTGATGGGACATGGGGCAGAGGAGAAACTGTGTAGCTAGAGCTCTTAACTCTTAACCCAGAATTTTCCCATCTATGATGCCAAGAATGCTAGTTCTAAAAGACTTTACATAGCCCTAGCCAGTTTGGCTCAGAGCATCGGCCAAAGGGTCCCAGGTTTGATTCTGGTCAAGGGCACAAACCTCTGTTGCAGGCTTGATCCCTAGCGCTTGTGGGGCACGTGGGCGTATGCGGGAGGCAACCAATTAGTGTGTCTCTCTCACATGGATGTCTCTTGCTCTCTGTCTGAGGTGGTGGTGGTGGAGGTGGTGGTGTGAATTTCCATGGCCAGTGCTTGAAAGTGCTGAATCCAGCAGAGTTCAACATGATTATTACTCTGCTCCTCAGGGCCTTTTTATGATTATATGCAAATCACAAGCAAAGCAGGTGGGGATAGGCATCGCGTGGCCAACACTGTCATTGAGTTCACATGTTGAGGCTCACGCGGGCTGGAATCCCTGCTCCCTGCCTGAGCTGGAGGTCTGTGGGCCAGCCTCAGTTCCTCAGTCTGTAGTAGAGATTATTGAGATGATGAAGTGTGCCAGTGCTTGTAAAACAGCTCAGAATGCCTGGCACATACGGGACATTTAACAGTTAGCTAGAGCTAATCCTTCTGAACCCCAGGCCGGATGGCTCTGATATCGTCATGTTCTGGGTTGTCACAGTGCAGCAGAAAGAGTCCAGAGTAGGGTAACCAAAGTTTTGGGGCTCCCTTTTGGCCAGTAACTAGACTGAATGATTTTTAGCTAATTTGCCGCTATAGTGTTCTGTTTCTTTTAACTTTTGAAAAAAAATTGATGCCTATAATTTCTTAGTCAAACCCTAATATTATAGGCTCCTTTGGGTTTTACTATAGAGGCCAGAATTGGCAAGTTCATTTAAAGGGGAAGTAATTTTCTGAAGGTTGGGTCCAGGGGTGTGTGGTGTTCGTGACTGTCTGACTTTGTTACTAACCTAAGTGTAAACCATGAAGTGATATAACACCTACTGCATTGAGCTTTAATGATCTTACTGGTTCCACTCGTTTAGGGCATTAGAGGGCATTCGCCTAGTGGATATAGCAGTGCATCTTCCAAGGAGGACCTGGGATTTCTGAAGAACAGAGTCCCATGCGGGCAGGTGGAAGGAAGCAAGACAGTTTACAAGCCCTTTACCTACATGAGAAAAATCCAGCGATTAGTTCAGTGGCTGTCTCACAACTTTTGTTTGCTGAGAAAATGGACTGGTTTGTGCTATTTCTTATGAAAACCCAAGACTGGTGTTGCATTAACATTTCTGTGGGAAGACCTGCCTCGTGTATAGAGGCTGTTTAGTGCTTCAGTGTCCGCGGCTGGACGTGGCACAAGCAGGCGCCTCTGTCTCCGTCTGCTGCCCATTCCCCCTCGTGGTCTCTAGTTGCTTTCCACGACAGGTGTGCTCTTCTGTTGCACCTCTGGCATGAGCCAAGGGGAAAGGTCTGAAAGATGAGCTTTGCTTTTCTTCCAGCTTGTACTCCAAGCCCTGTTAGCCAGCAGGCTTGACACCGCCTCACAGAAATGGCCAGGCCCAGATTAAACAACCTCGCTGTGAAATCCTCCGGCAGGGCTAGGGCAGCTGCTCCAGGTTTGGGGCCCACGCCACCCGCCCTGCCTCCCGGGTACGTTCATCAGGTGGCTCTGTCTCATCCAGCCAGAGGGTGTTCGGAGGGTGTCCTGGGGGTTGGCTGGGTGTGAAAGCGGTCGTCTGGAGTTGCCCCTTTTGGTGGCTTTCTCGAGAGATGCACGTCGTCTTG
>NW_006282748.1:1305001-1313941 GCF_000327345.1 Myotis davidii | reverse complement strand
TCGCGAGCCGCAGTTTTCCGACCACTGACCTAAGGGAATGTTGCTGTATAATTCATTTCCCTCTCCAGGCATGTTAACTGCAAAAGTCCTTTCAGCACAGTGTGGCCTCTTCGCAAAAAGCAATGTGTCCCATTCGGAAAGGTATCTTCTGTTTAAAGGCAAGGCACCGGAGATACTCTTGGGGCGTTATCTGCTACAGAGTGAGGAGGGCCCACTTATTGTGAAATTGGACCCTCTGGACGCAATTCGGGAATTCCTCCCAGGCGCTCGGTGCTCCTGGCATCAGAGCGGGAGATGACTGTGGGTTTGATGTGAGATTATTTGCCACACGGGACGATGGAGGAACAAGTACCTTCAGCTCCGTTTAAGCACATTAAACATCCTGGCCGTGCAGACCCCAAGCAGCCGAGGGCAAGTCAACTGCTCTAGACACGCCCCGACCTCCACGCCAGGTCTTGTAGCAATTTGGTCTGACAGCTCCTTGCAAGGAGCCCGTGGGCACAGGGAAGACGGTTGCTTGTCAGGCTACTTCTGTGCTTGGACTGGGAGAACTGTGAAGTGTCCAGAAGCCCCTGGGAGATCTTTCTGCCCATCTGCCTTTTAGTTTGACGGATGTGTCAGTCCGGACAGCTGGGTCACCTAATGAATAGAAATTTAATTTCCACACAGGGATCAAATATCTTAGTGTTTCCCCTGCCACATCAAACTCCCCTGACAGAGCCAAGAGGAAAATGCAAGTCATCCAAGGAGTTGCTGATAGGTAAACGGAGTCTTTTACTTACTTTTTAAAAAGACTCTAAAGTTACTTAATTGGATGCAGTGCAACACCGTATGGGGCAGATGATCGCCCAGGCTCAGACGTGAGAGATTTTAATGATCAGAACCCTGGAGCCCTTGTGATATGTGTTAACTCTGAAACCTGAGACAAAGGCTACTTCGTTTTGGGTCATCTCAGTGGACAAATATTTGTTAAGAACCTGTGCACTTTGGGAGGGGCTGGGAGCATCCACAGGCCACGAAGACCTGCCTTCAGTGAGTTGTACTCAGCTGAGGGGGTGAGAGAAATACACACGTAACAGGTAAATAACCAGTGACTATTTATGTCTCAAATTGTTCATATGCTACAAAATCCAAAATAGTCGTTTATAACTAGGGAACATATAAGGACCGGAGAAGTCAGAGGCTGTTTGGGAGTAGGCTTTTAGAAAGATTGAAAGAGCACAGGACAAAGGTTAATGCCAGCAGGACTGAGAATTGCTGTCAGGTGGGAGCACATATAGCCCACGTGGCATTAACTGAGCACCTACTATCTGCCAGGCACTGGGACTGCAGGGAGTTGGGGTAGATTAATGACTAACCGAGTACAGTCCCTGCCGTCCAAGGAGCTGTGAGTGTCATAGGGTCATTTAAGTTGATGGTTAGAGCTGTAGAATGCAGGGCTCCTGACACGGCCCACGAGCTTTGGGAATCACGGCCTGGAATGGTGATAGCTTTGGAAACCGGTCTCATGCAGGATGGATGGCCTCAGATCGCAGAGTTAAGCTGTGACCATTCTAGCAGAAAAATTCCAGCACACTCCTGGCCCAGGGTGGTCATTCAATGCCCGAAGCCAGCCCGCTGGAAACCAATCCCTAAGGTCTCGGCTCAGAATGCGCCGGTGTGTGGTAGCTCAAATACAGCGGGTTCCCAGGCTCTCCTGTCAGCTGGCACTGAAGCCTGGGGGGTGGCGGGGAGTGTGGGCTCAGGTTTAAAATACTTCGGCGTCCCCAGCCAGCAGCTGAAACCTGAGAGAATAAAGTGGTAGTGTTGTGGAGGGCTGGGCCCGGCTGTCCTCCTAGGAAGGTTCCAGCCATAGAACAGAAAGATTTATTTTCAGAGGAAATCTGATGAAAGCCAATGTACTGAAGGAAACATATTTTTTATTTATTTTATAATTCCTGTTAGGAACAAACATTCTATTTGACTTTTTAAAATAGGACAATAATGAGCATGACCCTGTGTCCAAACACAAAATATTGTTTAGAGTGTGAGTCTGCTTTATTTGTTTCTGGGCTTCTATGAGATATTGGTGGTAAAATATCAGTTGACTAAAACCATTTGAAAAAAAAAATTGTATGTCTACTCTGCCTTCAATGCATGCGTGTTACTCCTATTAAAGAGCTAAAAGCTGTGGAACTGGTATACTTAGTGAGTGATCTGTCATAGCCAGCGAGCGATTCGCTGTTACCAAGTGGCAGTAATAGAAAAAGAACGTGCGAGTGTGGGCTTAGCTGCATTGGCCGTGAAGGCCCTGCTAAGCCAGTGGGCCCTGGAAGCGGGCTCGCGGTGGGCTTTTGCCCTTGTCAGTTGAGCATCACTGGCCTTGCTCTTCGGAAGGTGGTACCGTGCCTGGCTTCTGCCTGGATCTGGGCTGTGGCAGGAAGCTCTGGACTGCCCAGACCCCCGGGGAACACTTGGCTGTATGATAAGCGTGGCCAAAGCTCTGAGCAAGGCCAGGTCGGTAAACATTGGCGGGCCTTGATGGGCCCCTGGGTGATGATTTAGCCTAAGCACCTTCATACCTTTGTATGCTACCCCAGGAAGGTCTGACATGATGTCAGTGTTTTGTAGCTTTCCCAGTAAGGGTGCTGCACAGTGCCTGTGACAGAGTGAATGCCGGAGATGGCTTAAAACTAGCCCTGGGCCACCGAAGCTCAAGTTTAGCAGAATGTAACCAAATCCGCGCGTGGTGGGTGCTGAGGTCTCTGTGCCATCTTCTTTCTGTGGATTAGGCCACATCGGCCTCCCTAGGGGCATTCGTCTGTGATCAGCCCTTCATGCACATTAGCAGGGAGTCCTGAGGAAGGGCGGGGCCAGAAGTGGGGGTTCAGGGGCACAGAGGAGAGGGGAGGGGTGGTCACTGTGGTGTAAATCTGAAGAGTAAGGCAATAAGCACATCCCTCATTTCCTCACCATCCTGAATCCCTTCTCTTTCCTTTCTCAGAGGGCAGAGCTGACGTCTGATAAAGACATGTACCTGGACAACAGCTCCATTGAAGACGCTTCCGGAGTGTATCCTATTGATGACGATGACTATGCTTCTGCATCAGGCTCGGGTAAGGCCGGGGACGTCACGCTCGCCTCCGTTCTCCATGCTTGCACGTGTGCATGCACACATGCACCCACAGTGTCCTGGCTTAGACAGGGAGACAGGCAGGGTGCACAGGGGTTAAGAGCATGCTCTTTGTGTCCAAGTGCCTGGCTGTGAATTCGAGCTCCCCGTCACCTACGCTCTGAGATCTTGGGAGTGTATTTAACTTGGCTGGACCTCAGTTTCCTCATGTATAGAATGGGAGGTCCCTACCGCATAGGCTGGCTGTGAGGATTAAAGGGGTTGGCACATCTAAGAGCTCTTAAGAGTGTGCTACTTGGCATGGAGTCAGTGTTCTGTCAACATTAGCTTTTAATTTTATTACTCAAGGTTTGAGAGTGACGTCATGAAAACCACTCCTTCAAAACAAATCCTTCAAACACTAGTTTTTATAAAACTGCCAACCCTATGTTGAAGATTATGGATGACACCAAGGAGAGTTATATTTAGTTACTCCTAGGGTATTGCTCAAAAGTAGAAGGGAGAACGTAGCAGGGATAGCCTCAACTCCCGGGTGTATCAGTTATCTGTTGCCTCAGTGATGCCGTGTAATAAACCATCCCCAAATGTTGAAGATAAAAACCACAGTCACTTATTTAGCTTATTGTTCTATGGGTTGGCAGTTTACACTGGGCTAAACGGGCTCCTGCACATGTCAGTGGTCAGCTGCGGGTTGGGAATGCAGCTTTGCTGACCTTGGCTGGACTTTGTCATATCTCTGGAGCAGCTGGGCAGACTTGGCTCTGGTCCACACGGCCTCTCATCCTCTGGTAGGCCAGCCATTTGTTCACAGGGTGGAGGCAGAGATCCCAAGAGAGCAGAACTGTGCAAAGCCTCTTAAAGCCTCAGCTTAGAACTGGTACAGCATCCCTACCACCTTTTATCGGTCAAAGCAAGGCTAGCCCTTACTCCGCCTCTTAACAAAAGAGCTACAAAGTGACACTGCAGAGGACGTGGAACAAGGAGGAATGAGCGATTCTGGCCATTTCCGCCATCTACGGTACATAGTACATGTTTCACCTGTGCCAGGAATGGCCCCTAAGAAGCTGAAAAGAGGAAGAGCTTGTGCATATATTTAATTAAATGATCAGGTTAGGAATTTGTGGTCAGCAACACGCTAGGAAAGTCTTATTCAGGACCTTTCTTGCTTTAAATTTCCATTGTAAATTCAACAGATGGTAAAAGTTAGGCTGAATATAGTTGTCTGATTAATCAGATTGGCCTGGCTTCAGAGTGACCCAGAATAAATTCAGATCTACGGGATCTTTGGTAGAGATCTGGCTACAGAAGAGTGAGTGTTTTAAGTTAGCAAACGGCAAGTCTGAAAGAGACAAGTGAGGTTGTGGTTGACCTAGTAACAGTGAGCTTACAGTGCAGTCCTAATGTAAAAATAGCCCCAGTTATTCTCGGGAGAGTGATATATATTGCACGCACAGATTGAGTGTGAAAAGAGTGCTTCTCCATAGCCCACAACTCTATTAATATATTTCGCTCATGGCACCTCTTTTTCTCCTTTGGCACCTGAACAGCGCTTCGTAACTAACTGTCATCTTCAAAATGTCCCAGGACATAATAAACGTGGATACTTGTTTACCTGCATTTCACAGAACCTAGAATCCAAGAGTTGGTAGAGATCTGTAGCTGTTGTCCAAGTCATTTTGCTGATTTCTGCTGGTTGTCTTTAAGTTTCATATCTACGCAGTCCTGTTCCTCTGCTAACCCCCGTCTCCCCATCAGGGTGAAAGGGGTTTGGAGTGAGTCATCTGAAGTCCTGAGCCCAGTAATCAGGTGGCTCAAGTAGAGGCTTAGATGTGGGCTGGCATTACTCTGCCCTGGCCCAGCCTGGGGCAGATGATTGCTGCAAAGAAGTTCATCATTCAGACCAGACGTGGAGGGAAACTTCAGTCAATAGTTACACAGATAAATGTGTAATTACAAACCGTGATAAATGCAATTAGGGTAAGAGAGGTGGTACCAAAAATTAACTTAACAGAAGACTCTGAGGTCTTTCCCGAGGAATGGCTTTTGTGCTGAGGTCCAGAGGTGAGTTAGGAATCAACGAGGCTTGCTTTCTGGCAGAACAGGAGGGACCACATGGGACAGGCAATAGGGAAGATGTCACGGAAGCTGGAAAGGTAGGCAAGGCTGGGCTTGAGGCATTTAATGTTCATCTCAAGAGCAGTGGGGAGCCATTGTAATCGTTTTTTAAAAAAATATATATTTTTTGGATTTCAGAGAGGAAGGGAGAGGGAGAGAAGAAAGAGAGAGGTAGAAACATCAGTGATGAGAGAGAAGCATTGATCGGCTGCCTCCTGCACACCCCACACTGGGGATTGCGCCCACAACCGGGGCGTGTGCCCTGACCGGGAATCGAACTGTGACCTCCTGGTTCATAGGTCAATGTTCAACTCAGCCACTGAGCCACACTGGCTGGACCCATGTTAATAGTTTAAAGCGGGATGAGGATGGGGTCATAGCTGGTGTGTGTATAGTGGACTGAAAGGGGGCTATTAGGAAGAAGGCAGGTATGATGGTTCCTGGAAAGATGACCGTGGCTTGGATGAGTGTGGTTGCCCTGGGACTGTAGAAAGGTGTTAGGGTGAAGAGATATAAGAAGGTAAAATCAGTAGAACTGGGTGATTGGCTCGATGGGGTGGGAGGAAGAGGAAGTCAGAGTTGTGGTTTATAGGAGTGGAGGGTTCAATTCATTGCAAGGTGTTCACCAGGTTTGTGGGGCGAGAGGGAGGGAGGTGATGATTTCTGTTTTGGATGTTTTAGAGGTGTATAGTACAGTTGAGTCATTCAGTAAAATGTCAAGTAGGCCTGTGGATATGTAAGTCTGAATTTCAGAGAAGTGATATAAGCTAATATATAAACTTGGGTTTCTTTTATATTTGGTTGGTAATTGAAGCCATGAGCATGGATGAGATAAAAAGTGCAGAGTAAGAAACCTAGGGCCACCCAGCCAGTGTGGCTAAGTGATTGAGCGTTGGCCTATGAACCAGGAGGTCACAGTTTGATTCCCAGTCAGGGCACTTGCCTGGGTGTGGGCTTGATCCCTAGTGTGGGGTATGCAGGAGGCAGCCGATTATTGATTCTCTCTCATCATTGATGTTTCTACCTCTCTCCCCCTCTCCCTTCCTCCCTGAAATCAATATATATATTTATATATTTTTTTTAAAGAAGCCTAGGGCCGAATCCTAAGGAAGTGTTGATATTTTGTGTTTACATAGAAGAGAATGAATCTGCAAAGGAGACAAGTAGCCAAGAGGTGAGGGGGAAGCCAGGAAGTCAAAGTCATCCCAAAGATAAAAGTTTCAAGAAGGAGATGATGGTCGACAAGTGTGCAGTGATGCTAGGAGATTTGATCAGATGAGAACCACTATGGACAATGCCACTGGGTCTTGAAACATGGTAGACCTTGGTGATCTTAACAAAACAGGACCATAATGTGTGTGATGACAGGAAACATCTACAACTAGAGGGAGGGGAGCAGAGGATGAGGAAGTGAGCCCGTGAGTGGCCACAGCACCAGTGGAAAAGTCTGGCCGAGCCAAGGGGACGACCCAGGGCAGCAGCTCTCTCAGAGAGGGATCAGCCATGGGAGAGTTCTCCTTTTTTGGCTATTGTTTTAAAGTAGAAACTAGAGCATGTGGAAGGGAAGACATCTCATTGAGCAGGAAAGATCAGTCATTACAAGTAAAAGAAGGGCTACTGGAGAATGTTCAGGATAATATTCTTTATTAAAAAAATATATTTTACTGGTTTTTTTACAGAGAGGAAGGGAAAGGGATAGAGAGTTAGAAACATCGATGAGAGAAACATTGATCAGCTGCCTCCTGCACATCCCCTACTGGGGATGTGCCTGCAACCAAGGTACATGCCCTTGACCAGAATCAAACCTGGTCTATCCACTGAGCCAAATGAGTTAGGGCATCAGGATAATATTCTTTTTAAAACTTGCCAGGCTACCCACAGATCCACTTTGAAATCACTCCTTCATCCCAGTGCACACAGCCGAGTTCTTGCCGAGCAGCTGTTTTGAAGGAACATGGCGCTGCGGGTGTCAGCTTTGACAGGATCGTCCGATGATGTGGAAACCTGCATCGTGATTCATGTACTCGGCTCCTCTTTGCTTCTTCCCCCAGGAACGGATGAGGACGTGGAGAGTCCCGAGCTGACAACATCCCGACCGCTTGCAAAAATACCGTCCACTAGTGCTGCTCCCAAAGTGGAAACCACGACGGTGAAGATGCAGAACAAGATGCCTGCTCAGACGAAGGTGGGCTTTGTTTTGCGTGGCGTTGTTGGGTTACTGTAAACGCTCCTTCATTTAATGATACAGACCAGTTCTTTGAAGGGGCCCTGTTTTAAAATAGGTGAGGACAAATGGTCTTTTGTTACATGGTTGTAAATGGCTCTGACTCACCCTTTCTGATGGTTTTGACTTTTACTTGCCGACTGCTTTGTGTGTTAAGTAGACTTTGTTTTTATTTATTTTTTTTAACATATTTTCATTGATTTCCGAGAGGAAGGGAGAGGGAGAGAGAGAGAGAAACATCAGTGATGAGAGAGAATAGCTGATGGGCTGCCTCCTACTGGGGATCAAGCCCGAAACCCAGGCATGTTCCCTGATCAGGAATGGAACCATGACCTCCTGGTTCATAGGTTGATGCTCAACCACTGAGACACACTGGCCAGGCAGGCTGTGTGTTTTCAAGCAGTTTTAGATTACAGCAAAGTTGAGTGGGAAGCACCAAGAGTTCCTTTTACCATCTGGCCCCACCTACACACAGCCTCCCGACTTTCAACAACCTCCACCAGAAGGTAAGTTGACACGTCATTGTCACCCAAAGTCCATACTTCACATTCTTTGAGTTGTCATTCTTTGGATTCTGATAGATGCATAATGACATGTATCCACCACTGTAGGGCCATACAGCACAGCTTTACGGTCCTAAAACTCCTCTTTGTGCTGCCTGTTCTCCCCCCACCAAACCCTGGCAACCACTGATCTTTTCACTGTCTCCATCGTTTTGCCTTTTCCAGAATGTCATAAAGTTGGAATCATACACTATGTAGCCTTTTCAGAATGTCTTCTTTCAAGATATGTGTTTAAGGTTCCTTCACCTCTTCATAGCTTGATAACTCATTCTACTTACCTTACTTTTAGCTTATATATGAATATTTTAAAATATATTTTTATCGATTTCAGAGAGGAAGGGGGAGGGAAGGAGAGAGAGAAACATCAGTGATGACAGAGAATCACTGATTGACCGCCTCCTGCATGCCCCCTACTGGGGATAGTCCTGCAACCCAAGCATGTGCCCTGACAGGGGAATCAAACTGTATCCTCCTGGTTCATAGGTCGATGCTCAACCTCTGAGCCACACTGGCTGGGCTACATAAATATTTTTTAAAGGATGGTCCTTTTAAAGGAACTCACAGTCAAATTAAGAAACAAAATCATTTTTATTTATTTGGCTCAAGCCAAGAAAATTTATTTTCATTCCATAAAGAATTTGTTCTGAGTTAAAACCATTGGGAAACTTACATGTGCTGAAACAGGTTATGAAATAAGGAGACTCCAGATACTAATTGCAGTAAGTTTTTTCTCAGTCTCCACCAGCCCATCACCAATGGTATATAAACTTTGACCTGAGAGTGTTCTTCATTGGTAAAACAAACAAACAAACAACAACAAAAAACACCTCGAGGTCCAGAAAAGTGGTGTGACCTAGGGTCACACAGGAGCTGCTTGCAGCACCCAGGTACCCTGAGGCCCTAGCTCAGGGCTCCCAGCTGCAGGA
>NW_006282748.1:1281538-1304964 GCF_000327345.1 Myotis davidii | reverse complement strand
AGGTGAGGGTTATAGAGCAAGCCTGTGGGGGGCGGTACTCCCCACAGAGAGGGATCAGGAAGAACCCTAGGAGAGCAGCTGGAGACAATGCCTGAAAGGAAGCTGTCGCAGTGCCCGGTGTGGCCAATGGATGGAGCAAGAATGGCTCCAGTGCCCTGGACTGAACAGCCAGCAGGGAAGGATGGCCTGAGGTCAGAGGAGTGTGAGAAAGTAGAGATCTTTTGCAACGTCAACTAAAACAACCTAACCATGTCGTCAGGATTGTTATGAACACTCTATCTTGCCAATACACGTGATTTTCTGTTATTAAAAAAACCCCATGAACTAGATAAACAATCCAATCAAAAAATGGGCAAAGACACTTTCAAAAGTGGACATACAGAAGGCTAAGAGGCATATGAAAAAATGCCCAAAGTCACTAATCATCCAAGAGATGCAGATCAAAAGGACAATGAGGTATCGTCTATACCTGTCCAAATAGGCATCCTCAACAAATCAACAAACAACAAGTGCTGGCGAGGATGCAGAGAAAAAGGAGCCCTTGTGCACTGCTGGTGGGAATGCAGACTGGTGCAGCCACTGTGGAGAACAGTATGGAGTTTCCTCAAAATTTTAAAAATGGAACTCCCATTTGACCCAGTAATGCCACTTCTAGGAATGTACCCCAAGAAATCAGAAATACCAGTCAGAAAGAATATATGCACCCCTATGTTCATAGCAGCACAATTTACAATAGCTAAGACTTGGAAACTGCCCATCAGTAGTGAGTGAATTAAAAACTGTGGTACATCTACACAATGGAATACTATGCTGCTGTAAAAACAGAAAGAACTTTTGCCATTTGCAACAGCATGAATGGACCTGGAGAGCATTATGCTAAGTGAAATAAGCCAGAAAAATAAGTATCACATGATCTCACTCATTTATAGAATAAAATGAACAACATAAACCGATGAACAAAAACAGATTCAGAGACAGAGAAACATCGAACAGACCCGTCAAAATCACAGAGGGAAGACCTGGGAGGGTGGTGGTAAGAGATCAACTAAAGGACTTGTATGCATGCATATGAGCATAACCGATAGGCACAGACAGTAGGGGGTAAGGGCCTGTGCTGGGGGGGAGGGAGCCGGCTGGGAGAGAATGGGGGAAAAAAGGAGATCATGGAATACTTTTTAACAATAAAGAACTTAAAAACAAACGAACAGCCGAAACCGGTTTGGCTCAGTGGATAGAGCGTCGGCCTGTGGACTGAAGGGTCCCAGGTTCGATTCCGGTCAAGGGCATGTACCTGGGTTGCGGGTACATCCCCAGTGGGAGATGTGCAGGAGGCAGCTGATCGATGTTTCTCTCTCATCGATGTTTCTAACTCTCTATCTCTCTCCCGTCCTCTCTGTAAAAAATCAATAAAATATATTTTAAAAAAAAAACAAACGAACAAAAAACCGTAGAACTCACTCATTTGGTAAAAACATCACACAAAGTGATTATCCCAATTATTTCCTAAACTCATTGTTTGAAGGAAAAAAAAGCAACTTTGAAATATACTTACTCTTTTTTTAAAAAATATATTGATTTTTTACAGAGAGGAAGGGAGAGGGATAGAGAGTTAGAAACATCGATGAGAGAGAAACATCGATCAGTTGTCTCCTGCACACCCCCTACTAGGGTTGTGCCGGAAACCAAGGTACATGCCCTTGACCGGAATCGAATCTGGGACCCTTCAGTCCACAGGCCGACGCTCTATCCACTGAGCCAAACCGGTTAGGGTTACGTACTCTTCTTCTTAACACATTAAAAATTCTTTACGATCTTTCCCTTTTCCCATACCAGTCACCTGAAGAAATTGATAAGGAGGAAGTTCACCACCCTGACTCAGCAAGGAAAAGGGACCCAGAGGAAGAGGACACAAATGTGTACACCGAGAAGCACCCAGACAATCTGTTTAAAAGAACAGAAGTCCTGGCAGGTGAGTCGCCTGGCAGGGGGCAGGGGAGAGGGTCCTTAAATGGGCCTCTCTGTCTAAGTGAGGTTCAGGGGTGAAGGCAAAGTTTGCTGAATGTCACCTTTCTATGGAAAGCAGCCTGGAGGGGGTGGGGGATGGGGAAGGGAGCTGGTCTCATTCCAGAATGAGAGGCAAGAGTTAGGCAAATGTCCTTACTTTCTGTCCACTCCCTCAGGCTCGCCCTAGGCCGGCTGTTGTCGGGAGCTGCGGGTGGGGGCAGAAGAGGAAAGTTAAGGTCTGAATTGGTCAGAACAACTGGGCGTGGGGGAGGGCAGGATGTGAAGATCCAGTCAGTCTTGCTCCAGGTCATTCTCAACGTAAATGAAAGAGAACCGACGTTTCTTCCTGGAGCAGGCAGTTGACACGAGTAACACCCAAGGCATGGCGGATGTTGCTCTCTCTCATTGTGACGTATCTGATGAAAGTGTGAACATTTGATTTTAAAGGGGACGACTGGCAAGATTTAAGAACACGATATCCTTGAAAGGATAGCCCCAGATTCAAGTCTAGAAAAAAAAAATTTGCCAGCTTTTTTTTCCCTACTCTTACAAAACTTAAGTAAATCCTGTCATGTTTTGTTTTCATTGGAAAAGCAGTTCGCAGATGAGACTGTGAAATGTGAGAACTTGAAAAGGCTAAAGAATCTTATTAGTTGAGCCTCACAGCTAGATTTTTCTTTAATGAGGCTTTTGGGTGATATTATTAATACAAATCAAAGACAGTTTGGTACCTTCCTGAGGAATGTCAGATTTGCACAATTGCCCGGTTGCTTCGTTGAATCCAGGTTTTAACATTTGGGTTTTTTTCCCCCCTCCACTTAAGCCTTTTATGAAAGTGTTGTGAAATAGGTGGGGCTTGACAAAGCTGCTTCTGCAGCCCCCGAATCTCTTCTGAAAGCAGTCTCCCCTTTGGTGTGTTTCAGCCGTCATTGCTGGCGGAGTGATTGGCTTCCTCTTTGCCATTTTCCTGATCCTGCTGTTGGTGTATCGCATGAGAAAGAAGGATGAGGGCAGTTACGACCTAGGAGAACGCAAACCATCCAGCGCGGCTTACCAGAAGGCACCTACTAAGGAGTTTTATGCGTGAAACTCCCACTGAGTGTCTCTATTTATGAGATCACTGAACTTTAAAAAATAAAGCTTTTGCATAGAATAATGAAGATCTTTGTTTTTTTGTTTTTGTTTTTGTTTTTTTTTCATTAAAGAGCCATTCTGGCACTTTAATGATAAAACCCCATTGTATTTAAAACTTTACATGTATTTTCTTTAGAACAACATAAAGTTAAAACTTAACATCTGCAGTGTTCTGTGAATAGCAGTGGCAAAATATTGTTATGGAAATTCTCAATGTTCATGGAATCGGTGTAAACTTCTATGCGCAAATGATTGTTTTTCTTCAGTGGTTCGTAGATGAACGCTGTTTCATTTGTGTCAGCATGTCTCCGATGGACCTAGCCAAGTTGGTCTTACTTTGTTAATTTATCTGTTGTTCCCTTCTTCTCCCCAGCTCTCCCCTTGTGTCCCGTGAAAAACAAAACAAAACTCTACACCTTTTGTAGCTGTTACGGTGCAATTTGTCTTTGGATAATTTAGATAAGGGTAATTTAGTGTATATGTGATTTTCAAATATGTAAACTTTAACCTCCACTTTGTATACATTTTTTTTAAGTGTCAGACTATCCATTTTACACTTTATTTTTCATTACCTGTAGCTTCAGGCAGATTTGCAAGAGCAGAGTAATGTGTAAAATTGGATTATTACCAGAAAACTGTTTAGTCTTATCGAATCAGATCTTCTTTTGGGGGGGATTTGATGTGAGTTACTGACAAGCCTCAGCAAACCCAAAGATGCTAACAGTATTTTGAGAAGTTGCTGCAGATTCCTTTGGCCACTGTATTTGTTAATTTCTTGCAATTTGAAGGTACGAGTAGGAGTTTGAGGAAAAAATCAGTTTTTGTTCTTAAAAAATGCATTTAAGTTGTAAGCGTCTTTTTAAGCCTTTGAAGTGCCTATGATTCTATGTAACTTGTCACAGACTGGTGTTAATGAGTATATATAACAGTTAAAAAAAAGTTGGTATTTTATAAGCACAGACAATTCTAATGGTAACTTTTTGTAGACTTATGAATAGACATAAATTGTAATTTGGGAACATAAAAACTACTGAATAAATCATGTGGCCTCATAATGGAAAATGTCGCTGTTATAAATTTTGCACATTTCGATCAAATGTACATCTCCCCGTGGCTAATGACGGTCTGCTCTCAGGGATGATGTGGGATTGATTTCTGAGTGGTCCACAGCGTCTAAGTCACAACGCGAAAGCTCCTCATCGAGGCTCTTAGATTCACCTCCCGATGGGCCAGAGGAAATCTGAAGGTATCATCCTGTGTGTGTTGGGGCGTGGATATTAGAAGGCTGCCAGGATGGGAGCTGAAGTTTGCAACCTTTACAGGATAGCTGCTGGCAATATGGAGACAGAGGCCTGCTTTTGCAAACAGTTTTTAGGGCTATAAATTCCAAAGAACTGAAGGGAGCTTTCTTGACGTTGGTATCTGAGATTTCATTTTTCTTGTTAATCCTTTCTTGAGGATATTTTCCCATTGATTTGTTTTTTGTTTTTTTTGGTTTTTTTTTTTTAGAGAGATTGGAAGGGAGTGGGGGAGAAACATCAATGTGAGAGAGACACATTGATTGGTTGCCTCCTGCAAGCGCCCAGACGAGGGATTGCACCTTCCACCAAGGTATGTACCCTTGACCTGAATGGAGCCCAGACCCCTTCAGTCCACGTGCCGATGCTCTGTTCACTGAGCCAAACCAGCTAGTGCTGAGATTTAGTTTGATAGGTTAATTCACCTTCGAAACTGAGCTCCGACTCTCTCCTGCAGCCTAAGTGAAGCCCTAATAAATGGAACGCCATCATTTACGCCATCGGGAAGGAGAGAAGGGCGGGAGGCTGTGTATGAAAAGGAGGCCTTTGCTGCTTGGGGTTGACACTGCAGCCAGCAGTGATGTCTGCGGGGGAGATGGAAGTCTGAGTCCCCTGCCTGGGTACTTTTTTCTAAGGAAACATTTCCTTTTTCTACTTTACCATTTATTTTCTCTTACATTGTGGGCTGCCAGAATAGGGAGAAGATGGCAGAAACAGTAACCTTTCCAACATAGAATTTACTTTCAATAAATATGAATACTTCATTTAGAGAACAATTCCCTGGAATTGCCACAGGGCTCATTTCTTTAAAAAAAAAAAATGTAAAGCAACACTTGGAACAGTGTTTACTTAAATCTTAGTGGCCCGAATTCTCAAATTCCTGTCCGCCACTTGCAGAATCAGTCTGCTCTGGAGGGATTAAAAGGCAGTGATAGCAGCTTCTAAAGCTGCACAGTGCCCCTCCGTTCAAGGCGAAGGATCTAGTGAGCTTACCTCTCCCAGCACAGGGCCTAGTGGAAGTCAGTTTGTAGAATAACAACTGCTGGGAAAATCTATGCCAGGAAGAGAACATTTCTAGCGAATATTTTGTCACTGCTGTAAAGCAAAATATTTGTTCAAGTGCCAAAATAAAGTCTGTCATGCTGGAAGTAAAAACCATTGTATACACAGACATCCAGTTCTCTTCCACTGTGTGTTTTCTGCTGAGTTTCTTTTCTTACTTTTAAGATGCAATAAATAGCGCTATAGAAAGTGTGAGTGCTGATTACCGAGTTCAGGAAAAGTTTGGTCCACTCTTCAGTATGACAGCCAATATGAAAATGTCCTGTCTTCTTAACCACGTGTCAATGGTTTCCTTTGTGTGACTGGCCTTGTGTTCGGGAGACCTGCAGAATTGAAACTCCCATTTTCAGCAGATGGGGGGACATGGGGTGGGCTCAGGATAGAGAGCTAGAAACATCGATGAGAGAGAAACATTGATCAGCTGCCTCCTGCACACCCCCTACTGGGGATGTGCCCACATCCAAGGTACATGCCCTTGACCGGAATCGAACCGGGGACCCTTCAGTCCGCAGGCCGACGCTCTATCCACTGAGCCAAACCAGTTAGAGCCTGAGATACACTTCTTTTTTGCAAGTTAGACAAAATGCACCTGCTTATTGAGGATGCAGTCTCTTCCTATAGGGTTTAGGAGACTAAGCTAAATAAGTAGAACATAATCCCCTTATTCTCGTTGCCCTAGGACAGGGGTGGGGAACCTTTTTTCTGCCAAGGGCCAGTTGGATATATATAATAACATTATTCATGGGCCATACAAAATTATCAACTTAAAAATTAGCCTGCTATCTTTGGTCAGACATTTAATGACCTCACCCTTAATGCGTTGGCAGGGCCAGACCAAATGATTTCTTGGGCCTTATGTGGCCCGTGGGCCAGATGTTCCCCTCCCCTGCCCTAGGAGGTTTCTCATGAAAAGGAATCAAGCCAGATGATAAAAACAGTTGAGTAAACACGAGAGTTTTTTTTAGTGCTAATATTTTATTACAATAGTGAAATTTGAGATTTGGCCATTTCTGGGGAATTAGATTTTGCTGGCATAGAAAACTTTAAAAAGGATAGAACAACTGTTTGCCATTTAGTGGTAAAAACAGTATTAACATGAATTTTGTCCCTCCCACCTAACTCTGGGTGACTTCATGCTTATGTTTTTGGTTCAAAGCTTTCATTCCTTTTTTGTTTCTCTGCTGCATGTGGTATTTAGCAGGGCCTTTTCTGACCAAGGAATCGTGGTCGCTTTGGGAGCAACGTGGTGACCTAGGAGTTAGCTGGAAGGGTGTAACCCAAGTGGCAGCGTGAAGCTTTAGGCTTCTGGTGTTCAGATGTACTGAGCGCATACTAACTCATTCCAGGTGCCTTGGCAAAATAGCATTCAAGCAACAGATGCCGTATGTGCGAGGCATCAGAGGTTTAACCAACAGATATTTGCCTACTGGCTCTGCCTGGAGCCCTCTTCTAGAAGCTGCGGGTTGGGAGGGGGGAGGTGAGTGCACTAAGTAGATAGAGCCCTGCTCTCATGGGGTTTGAGAGGGGTACATAGTGGAAAGAAAGGCAATAAATAAAACCAGTGGGAATTATCAGTCAGGGGTGATTTCCATGATGGCCATGGTGCAGGCTAATGCCAGGGACTGAGGACGCTGCCAGCCCAGATGGGCTGGGCACGCTGCAGTAACCGTCTTAAAGTCTCAGCGACTTACAATGGCAAAGGCTGACTTCTTGCTCAGGCAACGTGTCGTGCATTGGCAGATCTCTGAATAATCGTCACCCTCTGCCCAGGACTCAGGCTGATGGAGCAGCCACTATCCTGAACGCTGCCCGTCACTGTGGTGGAGGGAAAATGGTGAAGCACACAGTGGCTCTTAAGGGTTCCACCCAGTAGTGACATGTCTCTCCCACCCACATTTTATGGGCCAAAGCAATTCATGTGGCCACACCTACCTTCCCGGGTACCTAGAAGTGCCCTCCTACTCTGTGCCCAGAGGAGAGAGATGGGATATGTGTGACCAGCTGTAACTACTACAGCCTGGTCAGAAGGGATCTCTGAGGCGGGAGAGGGGAGAGCTGGACAATGTGGAGCCAGTTGTGCTAAAACCAGGACGAGCATTCTAGGCTGTGGGAAGCCCTAACCAGGGGAGGGTCCTGACATGTTGGAGGAATGTAAGGCCGGTGGCTGTGGAACAAGGGACAGGGGTACAACAGGTGGGATGATGGGCTGAGGAGTGTAATTGCCTTATTTTTTGTTAGGAACAAAGGAAGCGAGGCTGATCTTTACCATATAAATGATTTTATGTTACTCCCTTCAATGGCTCCTATAACACTTAGAATAAACTCCTGACTCCTTACACTTGATCTCCAAGAACTGACCACTGGCAGGTGCCTTATAAGGAGACAGCGGGGTAGCATGGCCAGTTAGGAAGCCGTTATTGTTACTTTGGGAGAATGGTGCCGGCTTGGCCTCTGGTGGTGATAGCAAAGGTGGCGAGGACTGGAGGAACTGCTTTGGGAGGTAGAAGCAACAGTCTTACTAAAAGGTTGGAGGGAGTAGGGAGTAAGGAAAGAAAGGAAGCAAAGATGACACCCATATTTTTGGCTGAGCTTGGTGAGTCCCCTCTTAAGAGGGGCAACGTGGGGGAGTTCTGATTGGGCCAATTAAATTCGGACTATAGGCACCCAGGTGAACAGGTGAACAACTGAAAGAAAGAATCCGGAGCTCAGAGAAGAGGTCTGAACCGGAGGCATTAATTGAGAAGTAGTGTCCACCCCTGGCCTGTTGGAATGCTGAATTATTTCCTTCTCCTACCTGCTCTTCTCTGTATAGAAGTTAGAGTGGGGAGAGGGATGACCCATGCGAACTACATTTCCCAAGCTTCTTTGCCAGTGGCTTGCGGGAAAGTTTGGCCAATAGGAAGTACTGGTAGAAGAAAGGCTAAAGGTCAGGAGGAAGGGAGAGGCCAGAGTACTTTCCCCTCTCCCTCTGTGGGCAGCTTCTCTGGCATTAATGGGTCTCCTCTGTGGTTTGGATTCCCAGGGGACAGACTCTCCTGCCAGCTCCCAGCTCCCACGGCTCCTAAACTCTCGTATACCTCACTTTCCGAACCTCTTTTTTTTTTCTCTGCCCTGGGCGCGCTCACCCTCCCCAGTTTGCCCTTCCAGCTTCCCCAGCATCTTTGTAAGTAATTCCCTGGACTAAATTCCCTCTAGGCATCGCCGGCATGGGTTCCATTTCCCTCCCTGGACCCCCACTGATGACACAGGGGTGAACAGCATGTAGATGGAATTAAAAGCCGTGGGACTACAGGAGAAGGTCTGCAGAGGTAAGTAGATAGAGACGGCGGATGGCCCTGGGTCTGCTTTCTAGCAGTCTGTCTTTGTCGATGAGCCATTTCATTACCAGACTCACTCCTTAGCTCTGCTCACAGGACTGGGTTTTCATGTTAGCAGATGCTTAGCAAGAACAATTTTAAGTGCAAAGGGGGGAAATCTCCATAATGTATCATAGAGCACTCATTTTTGGGCAAATTAATAAGCATGTTAATGTATCCACTTCTGCCAGGTCATTAATAACATACAGCATGAACTGTCTTTTTTATATATCTTAAGTGATTGGGCCCAGGAGGAAGAACTACTTGAATATTTAGGAAGTATCTCTATTATCTGTGTTTAATAAGAAAATAGCGAACAAAACAGCAGTTCTTCTGCTCATAGCCTTGTCCTGGGGTTACTGTAAGCAGGACTTTTGCCCCCTTAATGATACTCTGTGTAGGCCAATTCCAGAGGAAAGTTGGACTTCCTCTGTCCAGACCAGGTACAAGGAAAAGCATACAGATGGTACAAAATGTAGGCGGACTTGGCTCCGTGTCGGACCCAGAGCTGGGGACTCCTAGAAAGTTTCCTTTTCTTACAACCCATTTCAGTCCTTTCCTCTTTTTACTATGTTACTTTTTTTTATTATTTTTTAACTCGGCTTATTTTTTCACGTGTAAGGTAAAGATACTGCATTGGATTGTGGGAATTCAGCGATGCACATTTAGTGAGGTGATGCACTTCGCACGATATCTGGCATCTGGTAGAATTTCAATACAGGTTCATTTACTCATTGCCCCCCAAACATTCCCCAGGCACTCACTGTATACCAGGCCTAGGCCCAGGCTCTGGGAATACAGGAGCCAACCCAACGTCCTTGCTCTCAAGGAACTTATATTCTAGTGCGAAGAGACAGACAATAAGCATGTGATATATCAATGAGAAGGTGACATTTGAGCAAAGGCTTGAAGGTGGTGTGGGATTCAGTCATGGTGGGTGGGGAGGGTCGGGGAGTTGGAGAGCTTTGCAGGTAGAAGAAACAACAAGTGCCAAGGCCTTGAGTGTAGCCGAAAGGCAAGTGAGCTGGAGACTAGAGTAGTGGGCAGTCTCCCACCTTGTAATGACCCCGGAGTGCTGTTGCAGGATTTTGAACCAAGGAGTGACATTACCTGGCCTTTGCTTAAAGTTCATCCTTAAACCTTAGCAAGCATCGGAATCACCGGGAGCACTTCTGAAAACACAGATTTCCGGGCCCCGCCCCGGAGTGTCTGATTCTATAGGTGGGGAGAGCCTGAGAATTGGCATTTCCAACACTGTCCCCAGGTTTCTGCTGCTGCTGCTGGCCCAGGGACCCCACTTAGAGAACCACTGCGTACTCAAAGGGAGTGCTTTGTTATTGTGTTGAGAATAGATTGCTGGGTGGTGGATGTGGGTGGTAGGTGTGGGCAAAAACACAGCAGGTGAGAGGCTATGGCAGTTTTCAAGGACAGAGACAATCACAGCGCGTGGGCGTGGTGAGAGGTGACCAGGTTCTGGAGTGCCCAGGTGGCCACCAAGTCTGGAAACCCAGGTGGAAACCTAATCAATGGTTTACTGACAGCACATTATAATATGCCCATCTCCCAGGTGGGCACAAGCTCTAGACTCTGTCCTTCTTAGGATGTCAGGGGTCACTGTGCTTGTCCAGTCCCCATCAACCTCACTCCTTTCCCTTCACGCCTACAGACTTCACCACATACCTGGTCCCAGCCTTGTGTTAAGTGCACCTGCTTTTGCCTTCGGTTCTAAGTGTGTGGAGGTCCCAGATCAGGTTGAATTTGTCTTGCCACCCCGCACCGGCCGTGACCGCGTAGCCCAGTTGTCAGCGCTGGATGTATGCACGCATCACCAGGTCTCTTACCGTCCCCTTAATTCCTCTCTGAAATGTAGTAAGGCCCCACGAGCCTGGGACCTTCCGCCAAACCAAACCAAACAGTCTCTGGCATGTCAACAGTCTAAGCAGAATTCAAATAAGTCGGTGTTCACAGATATCTGTTAAAACCTTGGACTTGAACTTCACCTACTTAACACAGAAAGTGCTCTGATGGGTTAATGGTTTTCCTACGGATACATGCTATCATTTTTAAATAAACATTTAGCATTCACCCAGGGAACGTATAGTTTTTCTGCCTTTGTTCTTTCAATATTTCCGTTATTGTGCCACATAATCCCCGTGCTGGATCCACGCTGTCCTGCAGATCAAAAACTACCCTTTTTATGAGCCTCTTTCCCATTTCTGTGAAGGAGGCTGGGCTGTAAACATGGTATGAAAAAAAATTCTTATATGCCATCTTGATTGCTAACATCTGTTCAAATTTCCATTCATAAATTTAAAACCCAGGCCTCTGCCGCCATCTGTTTTCTTGCAACGATCTGAATGGAAGAGAAGCCCACGGCCTCTGTGCAGTTGGGATAAGAGCGTCTGCCGGGCTGGGCCCACCTCCCCGAGGTTTGCTTCGCTTCCCTTGCCCCCATCCGAGGAGGCTGCCTGCTCTTCCTTCCAGGCGGGTTGCAGTCCTTGTGCAGGTCCCTGTCAGCCTTGGAGGAGAGATTAGGAAATGGCCAGAGTCTTTTCTTTCTCCCCATCCCTCCTTCTAGTTCATTTCATCATGTTCACCCTGTCTTCTGGTCATTGTGGCCAGTGTGGAAAAAATGTTATCATTCATTCTATCATTGCTTTTCAGTGCCTTCTGTCTCTCCTTGTCTCTGTCTCTCTAATCCTCTCTCTCTCTCTCTCTCTCTCTCTCTCTCACACACACACACACACACACACGCACACACACTCACATAATGAGTGGAGTGCCCACTTTATGAACAAGGAGGCAGGAACTGAAACTTCCTTCTCACTCGCTTCCAGTTGCCCGGCAATCCCAGCAGGCCCTGGAGCAGGGGACCCACTGCTGGCCGAGATCACAGGCGATGTCCCAGCTTGCTGAGCCACTGGGCCCCTCACGGGGACTTTCTCTGCCGATCCCTTTGGCATGGCTAATGGATATGATTTGGCAGCCGCCGGACCCAGATGCCACGCTAGGCAACGGCTCTTTTTTATTTTGTTCTTGGCAGTGTCATCTCTGTCTAAGGGACCGGGCTGCTTCTAAAGCCACTTGGCTTTCCTCCAGCGGTGCTCCTGCAGCAACTGTGACATGCCTTCGAAAGCTGACATGCCATTTCGGGGGCCTGCGGGGTTCCAGTGCTCGCTCCAATACTGCCTCGCTTGGGACTCCCTCTTTGCTTGATGTAATTATTTTTTCTACTTTGTCTTGGGAAATAAGTCCTCTGCAAACCCCAAGCAGCGTCTAGTTCGCATTCTAACGTCTCTCTGCAAACCTCATCAGAATGAGCGAGGACCCACCCATCCCAAACCTGACTCTACTAGTCCTGCGCGGAAGCTGGTGGTTTGTGGGATCATTGCGCTGGGTCATGTGTACTCATTTCATTCTGTCTGACATGGCTTTTATGTATGGCTCCTGACGGCTGCTCTAATCCCACTCTGTGACCTGCCAGGAGTCATTTAACCTTTCTGACAACTTGAAATGCCACGAGAGAAGATGTCAAAACCTTACCTCCGGTATGCTGCTGGCGTGGGGTTTGCAACTTTGAGGAGGGGCTTGGCCAGCATTGCTGACACAGGGATACTCAACTTACAAGTTACCCATAATTTCTGAACAGCTGTTGTCCCCCTATCAGAGGAGTCCACGCCACTGACTTGCCCAGCTCGCCCCGCCCACCCAATCACCACACACACACTGTCACAGAAACCAGGAGCAGCGCAGGTTCTACTCCTATCTTTGTTCTCAGAACCCTTGCCCTGTCCCCTTCCCTGACTCCCTGAGCCCCTCAGGACTCAAGATGGAGAAGTGTTCAGAGACATGTTCACAAGCCTTAGCTTACAGCTCACTGTCAGGGTTTAAGGGGTCTGTAACAGAGAGGGCCAATGCCTGATTTGGGGGCCTCTTTCCATCATGGCAAACACCATTAATGGATCCTGTATACACCCTTCTGCTAAGGCCAAGTTCAGAATCTGCTATAGACAGCATCCGTGCAGCACAGTCATTGATTGGAACTGGATGGGAAGATGTAGCCCATTTACCATCCTCTGCCCAGAGGGATACTGGTCTTGAGACTATAGTTCTGAATCAGTGATGTTGTGAGTTTAATGACCTATGTAAATAGCTTGGCCTAGGAACCAAACCTACTTTGCAATATTGTTTTGGAGGGAAATGATTGGAACTTGAAACATGAGCTTACAAAGCGAACTTTTGGAAAGTAACCGGTCCATAACTTGGAGTCCTCTCCTGTACTTGGTTATGTGGTGGTGAGAGAGACTGTATCAGTTGATGTTGAGAGCTTGCACTACCTAGTTCAGCCGTGGGCAAACTATGGCCCGCGGGCCGGATCCGGCCCATTTGAAATGAATAAAACTAAAAAAAAAGACTGTACCCTTTTATGTAATGATGTTTACTTTGAATTTATATTAGTTCACACAAACACTCCATCCATGCTTTTGTTCCAGCCCTCCGGTCCAGTTTAAGAACCCATTGTGGCCCTCGAGTCAAAAAGTTTGCCCACCCGTCCTAGTTTGATCCTGTTCCTGCCTCTTACTAGCTGTGTGACTTTACACAAGTTAACTAACCTCTCTGTGGCTCACTTCCTCCACCTATAAAATGGGGAAGGTAATAGGATTACCCTCCTCATAGGATTATTATGGTGATTAAAAATGTATTATTTGTAAAGCACTTAGAATAGTTCCTAGCATACAGAAGGTACGTTATGAATTAAAATAAATACCAAATTCCAATCTGAACTGGGAGGCTATATCTGTTTCTTTTATTCTCTTGATTAAACCAAAGCAGAGTTGATCACAAATATTGTATTTGTATAAGTGAGGTGCTATTGGTATCTCTTCATAATTTATTCAACGTTTTACGAACATATTAACTCAGTTAATACTCCTGGTAACCTTCTAAGACAGGGTATTCGTCCCCATTTTCCAGGTGAGCGAGCAGGCATTTCTATATGGTGTTAAAGTGAACTGATTCCTCTATGCACACCTCTCAGACACGTGTAGCAGAGTGGCCTTATGCCAGAGATGAGGGGAGGCTTCTGGGAGTTGGTCCAAAGGTCTTCTGTAGCATCAACATGTCCCAGGTAATAAAAATGTGCGATTCAAGGCCGTGAAGACTGACCCCATTGGCTCCTTCCCCTACTTCTGTTATTTAAATTTTACTTTAAAAAATGATCTTCTATTACTACAAACAAAGGGCATGTGCATTACTGTATATTAAAAAATAAAGACAAGCAAAACTTAGAGAATAAAAAAGCATCCCTGCCACTCATGAGGACCCGTGCTGAGGTTAGAGCTTCCTTTGTATTTCTCTTTTTTGCACAAAACGAGATCACATGACACATACCACTATTACCTGCTTTTTTTTTCTTTTCTAGTCAACGATCTCCACTTTTCCATTTCAACACATTTTATCTCGTCTGATAATAAACCATGTTTACATTACACAATTGTCTCCAAAACGGGCTTTATTGCTGTGTATCCAAATTTGAACCTCCCCCGGGACCACATTTGCATCTGCTTTTGTCCCATAGCTTCTACTCTGTGCTTGCTTTCACGACACAGGTTTGTTGAAGAGGCTGGGCCAGTTGTTCTGCATCCCTGACCCTTTTTTTTAAAAAAAATTTGGAAACAACCCCAAATTTATAGAAAAGTTGCAATACAAGTAACTTGTTTTTCATTCCTGAAGCATGTGAGAGTAAGTTGCTGCCATGGCGCCCCATCACATCCAGACGTGTAAGCGTGTATTTCCTGCAAAAGACATTCTCTTTTAGAAGAACCACAGTCAGGAAGTTAACGGTGAGCATCCCTACCGCTCTCCCCAGCTGCCCCAGTGCTGGCCTCTGGGTGAAGGAGCTGGTCTGGAATCATGTGTTTGAGTTTGGGCGTCATGTCTCCTTAGTCTCCTTTGATACAGAACAGTTTTCAACTTTTCCTTGACTTTCATGACCTTGACATTTGTGGAGATTAAAGTCTAGTTATTTGGTAGAATGTCCCTTCATTTAGATCTGTCTGATGTGTTTTCATGATTAGATTCAGGCTGTGCCTCTTTGACAAAAATATCACAGAACTGATGCTATCGTCTCCTCATTTCATCCCACCAGGGGGCTTAGGATTTAGATTTTCCCCATTACTGATGATGTTAACATTGATCATTGACTAAGGGGGTATCTGCCACACAGGCATTTTTTCTTTTGTAATTAGTATCTTATGGGCAGCTCCTTTAAGACTGAGTAAATATCTTACACTATTTCTTATATGTTCCACTTGTTATTTATTGATTTACATCACTATAGACATATAGATTTCTATTTTATTGAATGGATCATAATCTGTTACTCCATTTATTTTTGTGCTTAAATCGTTCCATATTTGGCTACTGGGAGTCCCTTCAAGCTGGCTTCTGTATCCATTTGATGAGACATGTCTCTAAATTCTTTGATCACTCTTTTACTTGTTGGCACAAAAAGAGGTTTCAGGCTTACCTTGTACTTTCCCTAGACCAGCTCTGGAATCAGACATTTATCCAAGGATCCGTGGTGTCTTTGAGTGGAGAATAGGGTTTAGAAACCAAAGTCTAGGCACTCGTTATGCTCATTGCTCTTTCAGGGTCCCTGCTCCCAGATCCTTCTTTGTGCACAGAAGAAGGGAAGTGCATATGTGCGTGTGTACACTAGCACTTCATTTTTCTTTATCTATCCATCCATCCATCCTCTATCTATTTTGAAAATTGTGTTCACACTGTCATCCATAATTCTAATCCAATACCACAGAGTTCATTCTACTTTTCCCCTTTCCATAATTTTAATTTCCATCTTCAACAAGGAGACACCTACCTCTCATCGTTCTGAACATATTTGCTTCTCTAATTAATCCACCTCTAGGTAAACGATCTCTCTTCTTCCCTCTTTATACCACTTGGACTCCGACACCCCACATTGGACCCACCTACCGTGTGGATGCCCTATTCACCCAGCTTAAAATTCGCCACTTCACACCACACCACCCTTCTATGTGGCCACCCACCTCACCCTACTGGAAGCCAACACACTACACCAGCATCCCACCCCCAACATAGATGCCTTCCTCCCCTCTCTCATCTCCTGACACTATTGAGCCACTTGCCATATGGGCATCTTCCTCTCTCTCCTCACACTTTATGTCTCAATGGGGGGAGGGGCATGCTCCCCTTGCTCTGGCTATGACACCCCCCACAGGGTCACCCTTCCACATGGAGACTCACCTTACCCCACTCAGCTTTCACTTTCTCACCAGGCAGTCCCTCTACATAAATGCCCTCCTCCCCCTTCCTGGGCCAGGCCACCTGGTGCCAGGCTTAGCCTTTGTGTGCATACCCGTCCCCTCCCACTCAGGCTTCAGCCCCTGTTCAGCCACCACGGCTTACCACCATCCCCATATGCACACACTCTACGTGCTCGGGTCCATCTGATGACTTTTGCACAGATTGTTTGGGAAGGAGAGAGGATTGGAAAGCATAGGAGGCAGAGGGACCATGATTAACTTTGAAGGAAAAAAAAATTACTGGTACGCACTGCACTACTGACATCCTCTCCCACCATGACCGAAACCCCAAGTCCATTCCTTAGTTATTGGCTGAATGAGAATGTGCTTGGTAGTAATTCCACAAATACCATGGGTTTCTCTTCTGGGGGGAATTTTTGAGAGAGAACCAGGGAAAGATTCCCACAGGATTTGGTGAGGAGAAATGCCGTTTTGTGAATAATTAGTAGGGGACCGTATTCATTTTCTAGGGCTATCAAAACAGAGCACCAGTGACCAGGCAGCTTAAACAACAGATATTTATTTTCTCAGCTTTCCGGAGGCCAGGAGTTCAAGGTCAAGGTGTCTGTAGGGCTGGTTTCTCCTGAGGCCTCTCCTCTTCACTTATATGGGGCTGTCACCTCCCTTGGTGCTCACATTCTCTCCCTCTGTGTATTTGTGTCCTGAGATCTTCCAGGAAGGACACCGGTCATATTGGATCAGGCCCACACTAAGGGCCTCCTTTTAACATAATCACCTCTTTAAAAATTCTACCTCCCTACCCAGTCACATTCTGAGGTTCCACGGATTAGGACTCTAACATGTGAATTTTGAGGAGACACAATAGAGCCCATTATAGGAACACTCCTGTAAGGCTGGAAGCCTTATATTCTTTGTGTAGCCAGAGTGCCTTGTGCGATGCGGATTTTTAAGACTTCCTTATTTGAATGACTAACCTTTTTATAAAAGCTTATTCTTTCTTATCTTTTCTCATAAAAAAAAATCCTATTATAAAATCTAAGAAAAATAGTCTGAATATTTGGGTGGGCTAGAGAGGAGGTTTTGACCTTTAGGTTTCCTGAATAACATAAGTTAAAGCCAAGGACAACATAAAAAGAAAGTAGACATGCATTAAGGGGACCTGAAAGATTTGCGACAGGGCCCACTGCAGGAGACCAAAGAACTCAGTGGTTTGCTCATGGAGAGATTTCTGGCTCAGTGGTCCTGGGCTGGGTGCAGGGGTTGAGACACTGGCCCATGGAATTAAAAGAGTGGGCCCAGGTTTTGGGAGGAACCACATTCAGGGTGAGCTCTGAAGTAGAAGCAAGGCTCAATGTACCATGAAGTGTCAATCCAAAGAGATCCAGGTACTGGACCACAGGACAGAAGTACAGATAAGAAAGCAGCGCAAGAGGGTTTAGAGTGGAAAGTACAGAGTGGAACCGGGAGCAATTTTCTGAACCACTGGGGCGTAAATGTAGGAGCTGTTTATAGCTCCTCAGCAACCTTAGCGAAGGGGTGATGAGGGAGCTCTCAGGGCAACCAAACCAAGGTAGGCACTGTGTCAGCCAGGACTTTTTTTGGGAAGCAAATAACAGAAACTCTAACTGAAATAAGCTTAAATTTAAGAAAAGGAATTTATTGGTGCATATAGCTGAAAGGGACAACTCTAGCTTCACATGCAAAGAACTAAAATCTTGGGGTTTAAATGACGCCAGTGTTTTCCATCTGGTGTCTGCTCAGCTCTGCCTCCCTCTTTAGTTTAGCTACACTTTTTTTCTCCCATCACATATGACCTTTCTAGGGCTAAGAGAGAGATTTTCAAATAGGGCAATTCCATACTCCTCCATCTGTTTGGAGGAGCCCATCCTATGTCCTTCAGTGTCTGTATTAAATTTTAAGGTAGACTCTAGATGAGTTTAAGCTATGTCTATTCATAAACCAATCACATGGTCCAGAAAACGGCAGACTCTTTATGGTCATTCAGGTCTAGTGGGAGATGAGCACAACTGCGCCCAAATCCTGTGGAAAGGGAGAGCAGAGGATGCCTAGAAGGCAGCAAAGAGCTGTTATCAGAAAAAGGGAGAGTGGATGTGTGATGGGCAAAACTGCATCCATTACCTATACCAAAACCAGGGAGTGGACACACTTGACATGCCCAGGACACACATATTCTGTGTGCTAGATTATTCCTAACATGCAGAAGGATGACTCCAAAGACATTGTCCGATGACTCCATAAGACATCCTAGAGTTTCTTGCTATGGCACTGTCTCTTCCCGCTACACCAATGTCCACTAGGATCCACTTTGCTTGTCATTTTAGTGTTGCCTAGAAGACCAGTAAGCAGTTAGCTTGACTGTAACACATGTAGTAGGCAAAATGCATCCAGGCTCATCTAAGAAAAGAAATGAATCTTCGGATCTCTGGTGAGATGTCTTCTGCCATAGAGGTCCAGTGACTGTTTCTGTTGTTGGTAGAAAATGTTATAATCTACTCACATATAAGGGGAGAAAATATTTGCTAATCATATATCTGATAAGGGGCTCATATCCAGGATATATAAAGAACTCCTACAACATCATTGTGGCAATAGATTAGCTTTTCTCCTTTTTATCTAGAAGAGTATAGCTTTGGACCATCCTTGGAATAATGAGAGTTACTCCAATCATTTTCTATAGGGCTTAGCCCTCTTACAGGAACCTTCACTGAGATAGGCTGCTAGAGTGTGATTTTCTCTGAATTAAATTATTATTATAATTAGCAGTAGTACATAATTTATTAAAATGTAAATATATTACACATTTAATAATTACTTATTAAACATAAATGTAAGATACTGGAAATGAATTTTCTGGAGATAAAATTAGGGTCACATTTATGGAACTCTGATGAAAGGAATGACCAAATCTCCTTGGTTTGGCTTCTGGGTCATCTCTCTCCTCCGGGCAATGCTTTTTAGAGAGGTGTGGGATGTGTAAGAGGAACTCTTTCTTTTGGAAAGTGGAAGAAAGGCAATTATAAAGACACCTTTCAAGAAAATCAATTTTGGGGAAGAGGCAATATAATTGATCTTTGAGGCTCTGAATCGTGAAACTGGTGCCTGAAAATTCTCCATGCCTGTCTCTCGGTCCTGGAAAGGCCTTGAGCACTGATATGACCACACACTGCCGTGTATACCTGTTGTCCTGGTGTAATTGGTCTCCCCTGTCACTCTTGGAGAATCTCAGTTTGGATGGTATTACTGGTCACGTGCCCCTTCTGGTTGGTTCCCCAAGGGAACACATATTCAGATTTGAAGACCATACTTGTAAACCAAGAAGTGTCTGATTCATTTCCTTTTTATTTTCTGTTAAATTTTTAAAAAATATTTATTGTGTGCCACACACTGTCAGTTACTTTGGCATAGCTGATCTCATTTTATCATCAGAATGATCAGGGGAGGTGTTTTTATTATACCATCTTGTTTTAGCCGAGAAGAAAACTAAAAACCCAGAGAGCATAACCAACCAGTCATGACTAGAAAGCGGCTAAACCAGAACCCAAGCCCAGGTCTCCCTGTTTCTAAGGCCTATGCTTGCAGTCAAGCCTGGCCCCTCATGTCCTGGGTGGGCACTGGCTTGTGTTGGTTCCATTCCCTGAGGCATGAGGTCCCGCCTCCTGCAACTAGGGTTTGCCTTGGGCCTGCTCACTGCCAGGCTGCTCTTCTGCCCAAATCTCCACATGAAACACCTCCTGCCAGGCTTCCTTTCATGTTGTCTGCACTTTCTCTACATCTCTATCCTCGTTCTGCTCACCAGCATCTCCTCTCTGGTGGCTGCACGGTGCCCAGTCCATTGGACAAAGGCAGCTGGAGCAAAGCCAGTCAGCCCCGTGTTTCTCACAGAATAAAGTCTGAACCTCTTTTCAAGAGTTACAAGGTTCTTCTTTACAAATGTGCACATCAGTTCTATCGAACTTTCTCCTCTTCCTTCTCCAACCCCCACCCGCCTGGCCAATTTTTTATCCCACGCACGTTGCTGCCTCCCTAATCTGCCTTTGATTCATACTTCATATCTCAGCTGAGATCTCCGGGCTGCTTGCCTGGGCTCTGTGTGCCACCTTCTGCCCTCCCAGTGGCGTGCTGGAGCCAGCTGGTCCAGGCTCTCAAAGCCGGTGGCTCACAGTGCTTTCCAGCCCCAGCAATGCGTGCCTTTGTGTTGGCATCTCAAAACTGGCCACAGTGTGAGTCTTTACATGACAGACATTGGCAAATGGTACAAACCCGGGCTTTGAAAAACCCTCAAACTGGTTGGTAAATATATACCAGCACCACACTGTGCCCCTCCTATATTTTCATAACACCGTGAACACCATTTATTTCTTTGTTCATTCAGTGAATGTTTCCTCACGCACTGCGTACTACATGTCAGACAGTTTAGTGCTGAGGGCATAAAGGGGGGCAAATACAGTCCCTGCCGCCAGGGAGCTTACAGTGCTGAAAGGGGAGACTTGCTTTATTCAAATATTCACGTAAATAAAAAGCAAAATGATAATTATGTTAAGAACTAAAAACCCTTTTCATAGGATATGGACTCTAGTCTAGGAAGGTCTTCCTCAACTAAAATCTGAAGGATAATTTGAGATTGAGGAAGGAACAAAGTGAGGGAACAGCATTGAAGGCCAAGGGAACAACATGTGCTGTGCTCAGAGGCAGCATGGCTCTTCGGAGCAAAGGAAAGGAGACAGGAGTGTGCAGGAGGGAGCCAGGAAGCATGGGAGATGCAGCTGTAGAGTTAAGGCCACGTGGAGTTTCGTAGGCCTTCGTAAGCAGTTTCACCGTTAGCCCAGGAGCAGGGGGAAATGACTGTCTTGAGCAGGACGAACACCTGGGGTAGTGGAAAATTGGCACCGCAAGGTGGTTCAGAAATCCACTTGGGCCAGGTTGCTTGGCTCAGAATGCTGATTCTGCTGCTTACCAGCATCTTACAAGTAACTTCTCTGTGCCTCAGTTTCCTCATGGGTTAACGGTGATGAAATAATACCTACTGTAAAGGGCTCCTAGATGCGCTTGTTCGATTAAATAAATAAAAACATCTTTGGTATGATAGGTGAATATAGCCGGTGGCCTGCAGTCTCATAGGGGATGCAGACATAAACAAATAATAATAACATAACATGAAGTAAGCACAAAAGATAGTGTGACACAAAGGGGTGGGTGAGCTTGGTTTCCAGTGGTATTATGAGCATAGTGGAGGGCATGGTCAATTGGAGAGAACTGGGTGATGCTGAGTTGGAGAGAATAGCACTAGATGCTGTGGCGATACACAAGGACACTGTGCCCAGAAACTTAAAGCTTAGTGTGGGAAACAGACATGAATAAAACACAATGGGGGAAATTTTGTGGTAGAGGTTCCAGTAAGATGTGATCACTTTCCACCAGAAAGCAGGTGGGGAGGCTTTGTGGAGGAGGGCCCAGCACCATGGCTGACTGCACGGGCCCTGGAGTCAGGCCAGTTCAGTCCAGAACGCTAACATTGTACCTCACTAGTATATAATTTGACCCCTCTAACCCTCAATGTCCTCTTTAGTAAAGTGGGAATCCTATATAATAAAAGGCTAATATGCAAATTGACCGAATGGAGGAACAACAGTCGCTATGACGTGCACTGACCACCAGGGAGCAGATGCTCAATGCAGGAGCTTCCCCCTGGTGGTCAGTGCACTCCCACGGGGGAGTGCTGCTCAGCCAGAAGCTGGGCTCAAGGGAGCGGGAAAGCAGGCCTAATCTGGCAGGCAGACATCCCCCAAGGGGTCCTGGACTGCAAGAGGGCACAGGCCAGGCTGAGGGAACCCCCCCCACCAGTGCACAAATGTTGTGCACTGGGCCTCTAGTAGTAATAATAATGAATAATGACACCTAGCTCATAGGGTTGATAAGAATTCACAGTTAATGCATCTGAAGTCTTATCATAAAACATGCAATAATTGTTAAGCTGTTATTTTTATTACATCATGAGTTGAACCTTGAGCGAGAAGAACTTTGATCAGCACTGAAGGAATAACGTGAGAAAAGCCACAGAAGTCGAAGAGCATCAGACACACTTAGAGAACAAGTCAGTGCCAATGACAGTATGGTTACCAGTACCAACCCATGAACGGTCTTTACGGGTCCATGATGAGATGAATATCGAAACTGAGAGTAAAAATTGAGAAAGGAAAAGAAAAACAAATCAACAGTAAGCTTATATTTGTATCCTTGTATGCTCATAATAAACACTGGGACTTGTAGATTTTGTCTTTTAAAAAAATATTTCTAGCAAGTTTTTAATTGTGTCTTAAAAAACTGACAGTCCATACCAGATTGGGAATAATAAAAGCTTGTCTTTCACCCCGGATAGCTTGAGGAAAAGCAATGCCATGGAGCTGGCTGAGCACCACAGATGAGCCTGGGAAGGTGGGCCCCGGTCACATTGAGAGGAACTTCTTGGAACCTTGAATGCCTCAGAGTTCATACGTGACTTGGTGGGCAACAGGGTTACTAAAAGTTTAGAGAGATGTTAACTGAGGTTATGTGTATGCAGATGAATGGACACTGCATGCTTTGTGCTCCCTTACCTGTCCCCTCTCCCCCAACAAGCATATGGTTTTTCTTTTTAAATTAAAAGATTTGTTTTTTTCTGGTTGAGAGGAGAGACCTGGATTGCTCGTGTTTCTCAAAGATAACTGTGTGTAATAAGAGATCAACCAAAGAACTTGTATGAGTACATGCATAACCAATGAACATACACAATGGGGGCGGGGTGAAGGCCGGGGTTGGGGGCGGGGCAGGCTGGGAGAGGACAATGGGGGAAAAGGGGACCTGTGTAATGCTTTCAACAATAAAGAATTTTAGAAAAGAGTGTTAAACCAAAGGAATGCAAACTTATCAAAACATAACCCTTTGAAATACGTGTGCACACTCTGACCAGCAGTGCGGGTGACTGGCTGAGATAAGCTGTTGGGTCATCAGTTGAGCCTCCTCTCTCCTGGGGCACTTCATGTAATGAATGCACACGCTAAAGAGAAATGGCTCTTCCTGATTTCTCAGCCGGTTCCTCTCCTCCGCCTTTCATCTCCGCCGTCTAACTACCCCGTGCCCGCAGGATGGGAAAGTAACGGTGCAATGATCGCTTCCCTGGGCGGGCGTTGGGCAGCTCACAAGGCGTGCGGTTCCGGGCACCACTGGCCAGGCTCAGCGCCACCAAAACCTTCTCGGGTGCCTTTCGG
>NW_006282748.1:1279942-1281181 GCF_000327345.1 Myotis davidii | reverse complement strand
AGGCCGCCGCCTCTTCCCCGTCTCGGGATCCAGCCCCCAGCCTCCAAGGGCTTTGTCCCGGCCCCTCTGCGGTCCTGTCCCTTTCCCCTTGCACTTTCACTATTGGTGCCATCTAAGCTCTCCGAGGGCAGCGCGGTCCGACTTGTCAGGTGCCCCGTGGGACTCAGCGCGAGATGGAGTGAGTGAGGCCCTGGGTAGATGGGGAGCCCGGGAAGCAGGCTGAGTGCGTGCACGTGAACTAGAGCCCAAGGAGGGAGCACCTGCACCGCACCACACGGGCCCAGTGGAGGCTGCGGACACAGGCCGAGGACCCACCTCGGGCAGTTTCCCAAAGGTTGTAAATGGTGGGACTTAGGCAAATGGAGTCATTCTGTTGTGGCTGCTTAAAAGCTGGTTCTGTTTTAGGCTGTTTTTAAAGAAAACACGTACTCACAGAAGCAACCCCCCACGCCCCCTACCCCCCATATTTACCTGTAGGCCCATTTTTCATATATGTGTCCCTTAAAACAGAATGTTCCCAGGCTTTTTCTCGCCCGTGTTTTGCTTTCTACCCTGGACTTTTGAAGAATCATTGTCACCATAATATTACTGAATGCATTTCTGAAAGGTAGGGTGCATCTAAAGGCAGAACCACGTGCCTCTGCTGTTCGCAACTTGTTTGTAAAACCAGACGTTTCTCTTGCTTTCAGGATGATGAAGTTTTGTTTCCGGAGACGGTACTGGCTGGTTTGTGGGTGACGGGAGAAGGCTGATTCTGTGGTCCAGAGAGGGAGAGAGCGATACTTACATGTGCGAAGATACTGTGGTTGAGACTATTATGCACCAGTTCTAGGTTTCCAGACCCAGATTCTGGAAAAGCTGGATCACTGTGGACTTGTCACATGATCTCTTTAGTCCTCAGTTTCATCGTTTCCAGGATGAGGGCGGTTAGATGGGGCCTTTCCCTGAGTTAGATTTCAAGGATTCTCTCTCGTATCAGGGGTAAAAGGTGACATTCCAGCTGTTTTCATGGAGTTCTGCTTAGTTCAGCTGCTCTGCTTGGGAACTCTACAATCCTGGGCCTCCTTTCCTCTCCACAAACTGCAGCTCTCTCCTCTTCTTCCCCACATCGGCTTCCTAAGGCCCTGGGAGTTCAAGGTTGGATAGCAGACTCTGAGCTGGTGGGGAGAAAGGAGGGCAGAATTTCACTCTGCATCGCCACAGGCTCCCTGTCCCGGGTCTAACTTGTTTTTCCATGCA
>NW_006282748.1:1276107-1279780 GCF_000327345.1 Myotis davidii | reverse complement strand
TGAAAACACTTCAGTAATTTCCCGCTGCTCTTGGGCTAATGAAGGCCTACAAAACTCCATGCAGCCTTAACTCTGCAGCTGCATCTCCTAAGCTTCCTCGCTCCCTTGCCCCTGAGAGCCATGCTCCCCCTCTGAACTCAGCACGCGTCGTCCCTTCAACCCCAAATTATTTTTTACTTATATTGCCCCGTTTAATTCTTAGTATAAACCTAAGAGGTAAGTATTGTTGTAATCCCTGTTACCTTCCTAAATAGAAAGAGTGCTTGGAAAATGGGAAAGTTAGGTACTCAAAACACAGGCAGAGGGAGGCAGGGTTTCTCCCCAAAAGATAGTCCAGGGAAAGCCTGTGTGATGTTGGAAAATGTGGTCCCTGGGGCATTGTGGGGAAGTGAATTTTGGATGGGAGTCCAGGCCAACCTCTTCCTTTATATGAATGACAACTAACAATGCCTGCAATCCCTGTAATCCAGGTAGAAGAATGCAAGATAAGTTTATATGTTGACCCATATAATTAATCGACAAGAGCAAAAGAGGGGCTCATAAATTAAGTGGAAAATTAATTTGTTTCTTCTTTGTCAGTCAAGTTTAGCCTCATGGAAGGCAGAGACCAATTGCGGCCGCCTGAAAAACTGAGAGCTGATGCCAGTTTGATTTAGCTCAGGAGGCTGAAATTTTATGCCCTGAAGGCTGGTGTGATGGAATAGACCTTCTCATTGCTCACAATATTATGAAAAAAACATTAAAGCAACAATTTTTATTACTTGCCCTGGAGCCAGAGCTTTAAAATGTACTTTCTTCTCCCCCTACCCTCCCTAACCCACTTAGCTTTTAAAAATAAACAACCCATTCATGTGCTGGCTATCGCCAGATTATTAGTCCTTTCTCCTTATTCCTGAGCCCTGTTTTGTTAATGCAGCAAAGAAGTTGGGCTGGTGTGCGTCCAGATCTCTGGAATTTTTCTTTAGTTATTTTGTTAAGCACATATTAACTGTTGGTAACCGTTTCTTGAGTGTGTGCTATGTGCCAGGGAAGGTGAATGAGATGCTGAATTTAACTAGGAAAGGAAAGTGACCCATCCACACATAATTGCACCACGGGTGACGTAGAAGCAGTTGCCACTCGTTCTCCTAGGAAAGAGGTCAGGGTAGAACCGAGGAAGACTTCTCTGAGTGGATGGATTTTGAAGCCTAAAAACGAAGGGAAGGGAGAGGGGTGTTCCAAGCAGAGAGAGATTCCTGGGCGAGGAAAAGGAGGCGCGTGTGAGCATGGCACGCCCAGGATGAGGCGACCTCAGGAGAGGTCTTGTGAGGTTGGGGCCAGAGAACGAAGGCCCTTGAATGCTACACTATTTAGATTTTATGACAGCCTCTATCATAATTTTTTTATGAGTTTCTTTAAGCTGAATTTTTAAGCAGATGATGCTACATGAATTTTCTTTAGGAAATAGCTCCATGAATGATGTTTCAGAGGGAAAGGCAAGGACGCCTGAAGAACATGAGAATGCTGTTGCTGTCGTCCACGTGAAATAGGGTAAAGGTCTAAACTAGCGTGGGTTTGAGAGATACTCCGAAAAGAGAGAGGGTCAGGTTTAATGACTAGCTGGATATGGGAAGTAAGGTTGACAGTAATTCCGAGATGTTGGAATTACTTGACCAGGGGAATGGAGATGCCATTGATCAGAATAATGGATATAAGATGGGGAAGAGGTCTGGGGAGAAAGACAGTGCGTAGAGGTCACTGTGGAACATTCAGGAAGATCCCCAGGATACAGCTTTGACGGTAGCTGTACTATGACATCATACAGTTGAGAACTGCCAAAGGTTATGACAGGTCCTCAGTCTAAAAAGACACATCAACTCCATAAGCCACTTAAAAAGAAGGAAAAACACACACACATCAGACTCAGCTAATGACCATGACATCATATTTAAGGTAAGTTCCTTAGAACTCTAGTTGTTATGCAAGTTCCAGTGAAGGAAAAGGGCTGGGCACTTAAAACAATGAGGCGTTAGTAAAAGCCACCAAGAGAAAGCGAAACAGAGCAACACAGGTAGGAGTAGTTGAAAGGAACAAAGAAGAGCAAATGACAGGAGCCTAGCAGAAAGGGTGGATGGGTAAGGACACAGGTAGAGGCGGCTTTGGAGTACAGAGGAGAAACTTGAGCTGGCTCTTCCAAAGAGCTGTTACTTCTTTACTGTAAAAATACCACGAGCTTTAATTTCTCATCCTATTCAACCTGTCAGGAAGAGACAGATAGGAGATTGTTCAGAGGCACTGGGCAAGGGGTTTGATGTTATTTTGCAGAGAAAGTGCCGGGAGACTTTGAACTAAGGGAAGAATAACAAAGGTAGAGTGAGATAAAATGAAAAGGAGAATGATTGGGAGGAATTTTCAGAACACTTAATGGATTCTCTGACAAATAGCTGCTAACAAAGAAGGTAGATTGATGCAGTGTTCTCGGAGTATTGTGGCGTTAGACTTGCTTGGTAAGAGAGAATTTATTAGTGGAGCACCTTATACTTTAAAATATTTTAAAAATTTGGTTGTTACATGAGCCTTCGGAAGCAGGTGCATTCAGACACTATTATCTTTCTTTCTTTCTTTCTTTTTTTTTTTTTTTGTAGAAACAAAAATCTGGGTGTTTAGGAGGCTGAGTTTGTTTCAGATGCTATGGCTGGCAAGACGTTCAACCCTCGGTTCTATTCATTGTACCAGGGCCTTTTACAGTGTGTCCCTTCCACCTCCCACCATGCCACATTATGTAAAATTAAAGCAGATGATTTGAGGACCAACAAAGCCAAGATCTGTGGTGAGGGGCGGTGATGGAAAAGATACTTAGCACTGACTGTTACATGCAGTAGGGATGGTCATGAAATGTATATCGAGAATATCTGTGGAATGACACCTTCAATATGGTAGAAATCTACAATATGAAACAGTCTTATGATTAACTCTGCTCTGAGGCAGATATCCCCTTTATAAAGTGAACTTAATCACCCATATATTGTTGGAGAAATTCAGATTTTCACATATGGGTTTTGCCTAAAGCAAAGAGATTCAGATTTTCATATATGGGTTTTGCCTAAAGCAAGATACCTCTGCAGTAAGCTATACCTATACTGATTATATTACATGTGAAGACTTTTATTTTTTATGTTCACCTGAGGATATGCTTTTAATGATTTTTGCACATTATGTAAAATTAAAGCAGATGATTTGAGGACCAACAAAGCCAAGATCTGTGGTGAGGGGCGGTGATGGAAAAGATACTTAGCACTGACTGTTACATGCAGTAGGGATGGTCATGAAATGTATATCGAGAATATCTGTGGAATGACACCTTCAATATGGTAGAAATCTACAATATGAAACAGTCTTATGATTAACTCTGCTCTGAGGCAGATATCCCCTTTATAAAGTGAACTTAATCACCCATATATTGTTGGAGAAATTCAGATTTTCACATATGGGTTTTGCCTAAAGCAAGATACCTCTGCAGTAAGCTATACCTATACTGATTATAGTGATTTTTGGAGAGTGGATGGGAGAGGGAGAGAGAGAGAGAGAGAGAGAGAGAGAGAGAGAGAGAGAATGAATTGATGTGTGAGAGAAACATCTATCCATTGCATATCAAACTGTAACCTACATATGTGCAGTATGTGCAGTGACCAGA
>NW_006282748.1:1267271-1275892 GCF_000327345.1 Myotis davidii | reverse complement strand
TTTTTGGAGAGAGAGAGGAAGCGAGAGAGAGAATTGATGTGTGAGAGAAACATCTATCCATTGCATATCAGACTGCAACCTACGTATGTGCAGTATGTGCAGTGACCAGAAATAAACCCACAACCCTTTGGTGTAAGGGATGATGCTCCAGCCAACTGAGTCAGCTGGCAAGGCTGTCAATTCTTTTCTAATTTGAGTATCAAATATGAAGACAGGGATTGGAGTTGGTCCCCTAATCATTAGAGACCATTTAAAATTATATTAGCATAGTAGGTAATCAGTATTTGTAGTATGAAAAAAATAATGAACTCAATTTTATTGTGTTGCATTTTTCAAAGCAGAGTATGGTTCAGTTATTTTTTGTTGTTATTGAATTTGTTTTTATTTTGTTTTTCCCGTCACCATTTATCTCCTCTATGCCTTCTTCCACCTATATGCACCCCTTTCCCCCCAGCAATCACCACACTGTTGTCCATGTCCATGAGTTCTCTCTATCTTTTCTTTCTTTAAAGGTGAATGGATTCCCCCATTGGAGATATAGCCTGTTTATCTCCCAACCAAAGTGCTTCCTTATAGCTGGCATGTTAATGTGGACCAGTAGTTCTATTGCTAGCTTTACCCAGCGGCCAGATAAGTTCCTATTGAACGAGTACAAAAAACGTTTTACATAAATGTTAAGGCACGCCTTAAAATTAAATACCCATTGCATTTTGAAGTTATTTATTACATGTTCTTACAATCTAATATCTTTTTTAAATACGATACTTTGTAAAACACTGTGGAATATGAAAACACGAGAATTCTCGTAATCCGTCCGCAACGTGTTGAAGTGGACGCCTCTCTCTTCTGACTTAGTAAGCTGTAGTTTCAACGAATAACAGGAACAATTTTTGGTAGTTATATCAGCTAAGACCCAGTGTCTGGGCAGGGATCTAGAGTGTGACATTTCCTTTTTGTGACTTTCCCAAAACTACTAAAACTTCAAACCTACACTTTCCAGAGATGGAATAATGACCCCTCAGATCATTTCTCCAAAGCCTTTTCTGAACCAGGGCAGACAGTAGTAGGGATTGGCAGGGGAAGGACAGTCCGCTCACGGGGCAAAGAAGGAATCAGCTCTGAACACACAGAGGAGCCTTGGCTGTGGAAATTTACAAGGCCCAGAGAGCCCTGAAACATCTTTAGAAGCTGAGCCCAGCAGAATAATGGGAGGCTGTGTGCTGGCTTGGCATTGGAGCCTGTCTGGCACCAACTGCACTGTAAACAACCCGTCAAACATTTGCATCTGCATACATGACATTAGGTACTCAACATGTCCAATTAAACACTTGTCAATGGAAGAAATGTTTGTTTCCTCGGCTGACCTGGTGTCCGCCTGGCCTTTCTGAAGGGGAAGCAGTTTCAGCTGATACTGTTGTATGCTCTTCCTTTGTGGACCTGATCTTGTCCTTCGTGTTCGGAGAAAATTCTTCTTGAAAGCCATGGAGACTGTGCCAAGTGGCGGACCAGGAGATTGGGTTAGGCGACTGAAGAAAAAGGCCCAGGCTGGGAGCGCTTTTCAAAAACCTACTGAACACTTTAGTTTCTTTTGTACAGTTCTAAACTCATAGAGCTTAAGAATTATAAAAGTGATAGCAGCTGAGAAAAAGGCTATGTTGATACATTTTTAATAATATAATTCTTGTAAGTACTGAATTCATTCTTTCTTACATGTCAACAGATATATATTGAACCAGTGTTAATAGTGGTGTTGTGTGTGTATGTGTCTGTAATGTATAAGTGTTCCTATCCTTGTTTTTTTTTTAAAAAAAAACATTTTTTTTTTTATTGATTTCAGAGAGGAAGGTAGAGGGAAACGATAGAAACATCAGTGATGAGAGGGAATCATGGATCGGCTGCCTCCTGCATGCCCCCTACTGGGGATTGAGCCCACGACCCAGGCATTTGCCCTAGGCTGAAATCGAACCCGGGACCCTTCAGTCCGCAGGTATTGCCCTATCCACTGAGCCAAACCAACTAGGGCTCCCTATCCTTGTTGACATACACAGAAAAGCTCAATTATAAGTCACTGAGATTGTTTCTGGACACATGATGTAGAAACCGAGGAAGAGAGGAAGGAAATAGGGAGAAGAAACCCATTTAAGTTCTTCTTTAGAAAAGTTCAAGTGTATGAGGAAGTGGGAAGCTTCGTGACCTGGAGTAAATTTCACAGCTCTACCAGCTTGAGTTTCCTAGTTCATAAAATGAGGGGATGTAATAACAGGAACATCAAAGGTTCTAGTCAGGATTAAATAAAATGATCTATGTAAACTGCTTACAGTAGCAATTGCCTCTTTGTACATGCTCAGTAAATGTTAGGAGGGTTAAGCATTCCTCTGTGGTGAAGGGAAGGAGCCAAGGAGAGGGAGAAAAAGTAGAAAATGGTTATACTGTGAATAGAAAATTTGGCTTTGGAAAGGAGGGAGGGCAATTGTTTCACCGGGACACGAGCTGAGAAGGACTGTAGTTTTGAGGTGAGGATGAAGCAAGCCAATCTTGCGGTCATACTGTCTCCTCACTTATGAAGACGCGGAGAGCTGTGGTAGAGCATGAGGGGGGTGGGGATGGAATTTGGGCCTTACAGGGAATGGAAAACCTTTGTAGCAGCTATGCTGGGGAATTCGATAGGGTTAGTTGAAGATAAATGTAATGGTTGCTAAGCAATGTAGATGACCTAGTTGCGATCAGACAGCCTTAGTTTATAGTGGAGACATTCGGCATAATTCTGTAAATGTTGGTGGTGGAGAAAGGACAGAGAAAATTCAAAAGGTCTTGAAATGGTGAGTTGGGTGCGTAGAAGTACAGTCAGATTGTAGGTGAGGAGGCGTCTTAGTTCGGGCTGCTGTAACAAAGCGCCATAGACTGGGTGGCTTATAAACAACAGACATTTGTTTCTTGCAGTTCTGAAGGCGAGAAGTCTGAGATCCTGGTGCCAGCATGGCCAGGTTCTGGTGAGGAACCTCTCCTGGGTTTGCACACTGCCATCTTCTCATATCTCCACATGGCTGAAGAGCTCTCTGATGTCCCTTTTATTAGGGCACTAATCCCATATTTAGGGCTCCACCCTCATGACCTGATTTCTTCCCAAAGACCCACCTTCTAATACCATCACATTGGGGTTAGAATTTCAACATGAATTTGGAGTGGGGGTGGGGGGTGCTATACAATCAGTTTATTGCAGGAATCTGTTTACCCAGATAGCCAACATCAGTTTAGCTGCTACTCTGTGCCACATATGTGTTGAGTGATGGAGATACAAGGATGAAGGAAACACAGTTTCTTGAGCTTCTATCTACTGGGCAGATCATTCACATGACTTCGATCTTTCCCTTGAAAAGCTTTAAGTCTAGTGCCATAATCTGGATAATTTCTATTTAGATTGTGGTAAACTTTGAAGGAGACAAGCAGAAGGTGCTAGGAAATCAAAGAGGACATTGCACACAGCCTGTGAGAAGAGGAGGAGGCAGGTCAGGGAAAAGATGCTGGGAGAGATGGTGCTTGAGCTGACTCAAGATGACTGTAGGAGAGTGGGGGTAATGAGTGGCAGGAAGGGAGAGGAAAAAGCAGAGGGAGGTGATTGATCTGGCCAGGGCAGGTAAGAAAAGACTTTAGAGAGAAGGTGTGTAAGATTCTGATGACCAGTTTCAGCAATACGCGTTTCCCCCCACACATCCAAGCAGTCCTCAGACACCAGCGGGGTGCCTTACAATTCAAGTCAATTCTGATGCTATTGTTGAAAAAAGCCACAAAATTCATCCAAGTAAATTTAAAGATAAAATTGGATTCACTCAGCCATTCATGGATTGGGCAGCATCCCCTCTAGCAAATGGGAAAGAGCTCTGAAGGACTTTAGAAAAGAAAAGGCTTCTAAAGGCAGAAAGGGGGCTGGGGGGATCAAGGAAGTTATTTCGCAAAGATTGGATGGTTTCAGGCAAGGTCACCTTCCTCTGGGGGTCAGCAGGGGTCTGTCAGGTGGATGACCTCGCTCGGGCTGACCAGGACATGCCTGGCTGACTGGTTAGGATTACATTCCTGGGAGAGGCTGAAACTGCAGTTAGTTTAGGCATTAAGTCTCAGTTTGGTGATGTGAGCTCAGCATATGTGACTCCATTTTGGGTCTCTCTCTCTCTCTCTCTCTCTCTCTCTCTCTCTCTCTCTCTCCCCAGAGATAGCATTAGTTCCCACAGGTTGGGGACTCAGTCCACACTATGGCCCCCCACTATGAGGTCAACCATAAGCCCAGGGTTACCTATGCTTCTGACCGACTGGCTATAGTTCAGAGGTCCCCACAGCACCCTCCTTGGATTTGATGAATTTGCTACAGTGGCTCACAGAACTCAGAGAAACATTTTTATTTTTTTTGTACTAGATTACCAGTTTATTATAACAGAATATAACTCAGGAGCAGCCAGCTGGAAGAGTTGCATGGAACAAGGCATTGGGAAAGGGCTCAGAGCTTCCATGCTCTCTCAGAGTGCACATCTCCATGTGTTCACCAACCTGGAAGCTCTCTGAATCCTGGCCTTTTGGGTTTTTATGTGAGCTTCATGGCATAGGCATGATCGATTAGATCATTTATCATTGGCGATTGAACTCAATCCCTAGTCCCAGGCCCCTCCCTGGATGTTGGGGTGGAGTTGGGGGTGTGGGACTGATAGTTCCAATTCTCTAATCAAATGGTTGATTCTCCTGACAACCAATCCCATCTTTAGGCCTGGTCCAAAAATCACCTCCTTAACCTTTGTTGCTCTCATCACTTAGGACATTTCAAGAGTTTTGGGAGCTCTGTGCCTCAAATGCCCTTCTCTTTGCTTTCCTCCATCAGCCAAATGTTAACCATACTTCAAAGTCTGACTGAAGTCCTACATCTTTTATGAAGTCCTTGCAAACTACTCATATCACTCACATTCTCTTCTTACACTTAATTATTATTACTGATTATTTTCTCTTTAATTTTTGCATATCTTTTGGTCTCCACAATATATTTTATACTTCTGAAGGCAGGAATCTGGTCTTTTACTTCTTTTGTATTATACAAAGTTTAGGGCATATGGTTTTAAATAAATAGTTGCTAACTGAGTGATTGTTTATTGGGAAAAAGTACTAAACTGAAATAATTCCACTTTGGATATACTTTCTGGCCTACAGCTATCTATTCTGAATTCTTGGATTGCATTCAGCATTATAATACAATGATAGAAGCATAAGAGTTAGATAGAGTACATGCAAACTAAAGTGTGTGTGTGTGAAAAGCATGTGCAAGTACGTCTAAAAAGCTTGTGCAAGTATGTCTAAGGAAGTGGACATAACTCTCTTTTTTCAATAGTTTTAATGTTCCATTGTGGATTGTAAGAGCTGTGGTGTAAAGTGGTATTTGTAATCCCATTTGGCTCTTAACTTGCCAAGAAGAATATCCTCTCTCAGGATATGTAGCTCCATTACAGTAGTAGCCATTGTGTTGTCAAATCCTTGTGAATTATGCACAACAAAAGAAAAGCAAATGGCCCAGCTAAGGTTTGGCAGTTGCAACAAGGAACCTATCACTTTGAGGTTTGCTTAAGTGAAGTACATTTAAAAGGATGTTCTTCCAAGCAATTCCAGTGCTTGGAATGAATGAAGAATCATATGAGGAATCGGCAGTTTATTTCCAAAAATTGGGGGAAAAAATAAAATAAAATTCTAGCCAACTTTTCTTTGGTTTGTATTTATGGAATATATGGAAGTTTAGCATCTTAGATTTCCCCTAATTATCAGTTCGCTTGCGGAATCTCTTTGGAGAACTATTTTCACATCCAAGTTATAACTGGAGTGATATAGTTCACTAATAATGGTTTTCAGGGATCTGGCAGAAAAACAGACTCCATCAGACCTCATGGTTTAGAGGAATTCCTACAAATTTAGGTGAAATAAATGAAGATTTCTGTTTTTATAGAACCAGATTATTGTTTTTCTATACAGCATCCAATACCAGCTTACTATGCAATGAAACCATAAAAGCAAAATGAAACCATAAAACAAAGAGGAGGCTATTTCAGAACATTGCTGTATGACAGACCGCAAAGCAGGTAATTAACACTCTGAGGGGCTTGACAGGGCTGCTCCAATGTAGCGCCCCGAGACCCCCTGGACTGACCTCTAAGGCAGGGGTCCTCAAACTACGGCCCGCGGGCCACATGCAAATACAAATATTGTATTTGTTCCCGTTTTGTTTTTTACTTCAAAATAAGATATGTGCAGTGTGCATAGGAATTTGTTCATAGTTTTTTTTTAAAACTATAGTCCAGCCCTCCAACGGTCTGAGGGACAGTGAACTGGCCCCCTGTTTAAAAAGTTTGAGGACCCCTGCTCTAAGGTTGTGTAGCACAGTTGGACCAGTTCTGTGCAGCAGCTCTGGCACCTACCGTGTGCCTGACACTGTTGTGGGTATCAGGCGTACAGCAGTGAGCAAACAGATGAAAATCCCTGCCCTCATGGAGTTTCTATTTTAGAAATATGGACAACAAGCTAAATGGATACGTTAATTTTGTAGTGTGTTTGAAAGGGAGGTAGTCGATGCAGAAAAGTAAATAAGGGAGGAGGTAAAGGACTGCTCGGGTGGAGTTGTTGACACTTTGAATATGTGGTCAGGGAAAGATGGACTAAGAGGTGGATTTTGAACAAAGTGGATTTTGAAGGCACTGTGTTCCCTTTGGGTGCAACTGTTCCAAACAGCGAACAGTAGTGCAGAGGTTTGGAGGTGGGTGCAGTGCAGAGTGAGTGCTGCAGAAGGAGGGAAAAGCGGAGACGAGGTCCGAAGCAGCAGGGGCCTGTGGGCCGCCCTAAGCACTGCGGCTCTTACTCTGACAGAGGCGGTGAGCAACTTGAGGCCTCTAAGCAGGGCGCCCACAGCCTGACCGGGCAGCTTTGGTATGAGCACTGCGTTGCCTTGCTCGCTAAGAAGGGGCTCAAATGCCGCACTGAAGCAATTCCAATAAAATGCTAGGTTCGGGCGCCACCCGAGGAATAGGGAGGTTAAAATGAAAGCAAAACAGCTTGACAAGACTTTTCTATTACTTTTAAGAAAGTGAAGGAATGGGAGATATTGTATAATAAAAAGTCTTATTTATTAAGTAATTGTTGGACTAGAAACAATTAAATGGATCATAGGATATATATTAATCCTCATCCAAGGTTATGTTTTTATTTATTTTGAGAGAGAGAGAGAGAGAGAGAGAGAGAGACATCAAGTGGAATGCAAAGTATCAACTATTATCATGGCATCGTAAAATTTTCAGCATCACAAATACCCAAAGTTGGCCTTTCAACTTAGATTCCTCCCTCTAGAAAAACTGGTTGGAAACCGAAAAGGTTTCAAAGAGGCAGGGAGGCTGAGAAGTAGAAAGGACTGAAGTGCATGCATTTTCTGATGTTTTTGTCCTTCCCCGAATGATGTGCTTAAAACACTTTTGTGGGTTTATTGAAGCTGCCTAATAAATATGCTCATTTACATCTCATTAAAGTCAGATCTATATGGCCGCATAGTATAATTTTGTGGTCTACTGTGTAAGTCTTCATGACATAAGAGAACTTTTATATTACCCTGAGTCAGTGTTACTAAGGTTATACGTTTCCTTAAGCAATGCTTGCGGGGCCTTAAAACAATGAAAAAATATCGCATACCTGGCTGAGAATCGTTGCACAAGATTCGCGTCTCTCTAGGCACAGTTTCACATCTCCCGCATCCACTACAGGCACACGTTTCCAGGTTGAAACCTGGCAGAGCGGTTAAAAGAAAAAAGAGATTCTAGCAAAATGGGAACAAAATCTTTTTTTGTTGTTTGTTTGACGTAAATACTCTCTTCGTACCCGGCTACATCCACATCCCACGGAACTTTGGAAATCTTCATTTGTATTTTCTTTTTAGTAAAATAAGAAGTGCCTTTGAAAAACAGTTTGTCTTTGCAAAGGTAGGAAAAAAACCGTTTGATGTTTGGCTATAGATTTGCTTAAGAACAGAAAAGATTGAAAGGACTTCTTTAAAAAGAGGAAGTGTCTTTCTTTCCTTCATGGAAGTCCTAATCACACTGAAAAATGAAACACTGATACCCTTAAAGGAAGAATATTTATCCCTCTTCTCCCTGGACTCCAACAAGAATACCCTCACAGGTGACCTCCTCTTTGGAAGAATAAATGCTAATATATATTTATTGAGAGTTTGAGAGGATACATGAAGCAGATAAAAGGAAGCATATAAAAAGGGATATAAAATTGTTATAGTTTTTGAGGTAACACATGCAAGTGGTCACCCCACTCCTTGCCCTAAGCCCCTGGGTTACTCTCCATGGAGACGCCCCTGTTATCAGTGGCTTGTGTATCCTTGGAGAGAGCATATTCTTTTTTTTTCTTTCTTTGTAGTTAAATGGTAGCTGTTTGTACATTTTGTTCTCACCTTGTTTTGTTCTTCTGACATTTCTTCTTGGAGGTTGTTCAATATTTGCTCGACAAGAACAGTTCATTCCTTTTCATAGCTTCATGTCCTACCTTCTGGATGTACATAATTTATGTAATCAGTCTGCTATACACAGACAGCTATGCTTTTCCCT
>NW_006282748.1:1264826-1267164 GCF_000327345.1 Myotis davidii | reverse complement strand
CTGAAATATTTCACTCTATTAAAATGAGAATGAATATGATTAAATTTTGTCATATTCTATAAAACTAGAGGACTGGTGCACAAAATTCATGCACAGGTGAGGTCCCGAGGGCTGGTCAGTGATCAGGGCCAATCGCGCTAATATGCTAATTAGACTGGGCAGCGGGACAACCTTTGGACTATCTTCCGGAACGACCAGTGGGTGTGGCCGAGAGGCAGCTGGGCTGCGAGGGCTGAGCCCCTTGAACGAATTATGTGCATCGGGCCTCTAGTTGCAGTATAAATGCTGTCCCATTGCTCTATGTCTTTCAAGTTTTAGTTGAACTTCATGGCATGTAAACATGAACCTGTGGTTATAGATTATTTCAAAAGATATTGGAAGACTAGTACCTCAGTGAAAACTGTATTTTAATGTTGTCAATTTTCCAGTGGGCTCAGAAGAATCTCACTCACATTGAAACTGATGACGAGAACTGCCCCTACTGTCCAACATAAGTGGCAATCCCAAATAAAAGCCAGCCATCAAAAAGCCAAAGTGGCCACACAAAAGGCTTCCTCAGCCCTAATATAACAGAAGTATCAAACTAGTGGCCCAGGGACCAAAGATTGACAACAGGCATTTCTGTTTGAGCCACACAGCATTTAAAAATTTTGAAGTAAATACAAATTCATCAGAAGTTTCACGTGGCTTTCCCCTTCAGCCTGGGCACAATCTCTTCATTCATTTGTGCTATCCTGGTAGATGTTTGCTTGTTATCCCTGTCTTTGCTTGCTCCTTGTGCAAATGCTTATTTTTTATTCAGCCACTCTTGTATCAAAACTTTAGCAATCAAATAAATTCAAACCATGTTTCCCCTTAATATGTTCCTTGATCTCAATTCTCTGCTAGAATTCATATCTCTCAGAAGATATGTTCTTTTGTCTCCTCCCACCTAGCCAGCCCAGCACAGGTGGGCAAAAATCTGTCACTCAATTAGCCTAACATAGTTCACCCCACTGTGGTGTCTTCCTGAGACCATGCCACACCCAAGCTGTTCATCATGCCAGAGACTCTTTCAAGCTTCATGTTTACATGCCATGAAGTTCAACTAAAATTTGAAAGACATAGAGCAATGGGACAGCATTTATATTGCAACTAGAGGCCCGATGCACAAAATTCATTCAAGCGGCCCTGCCCACTGGTCATGCTGGAAGATAGTCTGAAGGTTGTTCTGCCGCCCAGTCTAATTAGCATATTAGCTCTTTATTATATAGGATTATTGAGTGGGACCCTTCCCATTACCTGGGACTGCTCCCTCCAATCCCTGAGCTGAAACTTGGCCAGCCCTCTGGACACAGAAGGGGAAGGGCATTAAACTGGAATTTAAAAAATAAGTATTTCAGTATTAAATAGTGGAATGTGACTCTTCCAATAACTGAAAGTGATTGGAAAACAGTGGACCCTCCTCAGGTATTATTAAGGGACAGTAATTCACTACAGCATAACTAAAATAAAATCATTTGAAGTTACCCATTGAGTTCTGACCATACAGTTACCTGGTTATTTACAATATAGTAGAAAGAATAAAGCTATTATAGTCAGAATGACTTGGGTTTGGTTCCTTGTTCAGCCACTTCCTTGCCACACGATTTTTGGTAAATTGCTTTCCGCACAGTTTCCTTAGCTGTAGAATGGGGACGGATTGTGACATCAACCTCCAGGACTTTGGGAGAAGATTAAATGAAATAAATTCTGAGAAGTGTCTAGTGCAGCCGTGGGCAAACTACGGCCCGTGGGCCGAATCCAGCCCATTTGAAATGAATAAAACTAAAAAAAAAAAAAAACAGTACCCTTTTATGTAATGATGTTTACTTTGAATTTATATTAGTTCACACAAACACTCCATCCATGCTTTTGTTCCGGCCCTCCGGTCCAGTTTAAGAACCCATTGTGGCCCTCGAGTCAAAAAGTTTGCCCACCCCTGCTCTAGGCCATCTGTATGTCCACTTTGGAGAAGTCTGTTTAGGTCTTTTGCCCATTTTTTAATTAGATTGTCTTCCTTCTGTTAAGTTGTATGAATTCCTTATATATTTTGGATATTAATCCTTTATCAGATATATCATTAACCCTTTATCAGATGCCAAATATGTTCTCCTATACAGTGGGTTCCCTTTTCATTTTGATGGTGGTTTCTTTGACAGTGCTGAAGCTTTTTATTTTTAGGTAGTCTCATTTGTTTATTTTCTCCTTAGCTTCCCTAGTACACTGCTGGTGGGAATGCAGGCTGGTACAGCCATTATGAAAATCAGTATAGACTTTCATCAAAAAATTAAAAACAGAACTGCCCCTTCACTTAGTC
>NW_006282748.1:1249134-1263656 GCF_000327345.1 Myotis davidii | reverse complement strand
AAAGTATGTGGGTTCCATTCCCAGTTGGGGCATGTATGGTAAGCAACCAATCAATTCTCTCTCACATTGATATTTCTCTCTCCTCTCCCTTCCTCTCTAAAAATAACATCTCCTTGGGTGAGGATTAAAAAAAAAAAAGGACCAAACATAAATTTTGGAACTGATAAAAATCTAGAAATGATGCAGATGGAAGAAGAGAGAGATTTGAGAGTAAAAAAGAAAAAGAAAGAAAGAAAAGAAAAAGAAAGAACTCTATGAGAATTATCTGATTCCATTAGAAAGAGCAATATAAGAATAATGGGTATACCAGAAGGAGGAGAAAGGAAGAAGGAAACAGAGCTTATTCAAACAAATAATTGAGCAGAACCTCCCAAATTTATGGAAAGAACTGTATTCTAGAATCCAAGAACCAAATAGAACACCTAATTATCTCAATTCAAAAAGGCCTTCTCTAAGACATCTAAAATAATAAAAGCATAATATGCTAATCATTCCAGATGTCCTTCTGGACAAAGCCAGGGCAGAGGGAAGCCAGCCAGGGTCCCCGGTGCCAGAGGGAAGCCAGTGCAGCAGCGGGGGAAAGGAAGGCCTATTCTTGCACGAATTTAGTGCATCGAGCCTCTAGTAAAGTCTCTATAGTAAGCAGGTTTTTCAGAGTTGCCTAGTTGATTATATACTATTTGTTGAGTATTGACTATTGGTATTTTCTGAATGGAATTTTATATTGTTTGCTGTATAGATTGCTTATTTCTCTTAGTTCTGTCTGATAAGATTAGGGTCCATCTGTCTTGGGTAAGAGTGAATTGTTGACTTACCAATAGCACTTTGGTAAACAAAGAGGTTATCAGCCACTTGTGTGGGTATCCTATAGTCTGTTTGGCTATATTGAGGTTAAGAGGTCAAGAATCAGGGACGTAGGTAGATTATATAAGGAGATTTTGATCCATGAAGGACTTTATATATGAGTATGGACCTATGGAAATGGATAGGTCCATTTATTCACCTATTCAACAAGTATTTGAAGATGTACTGGTGATGTAATTTATAATATAAAAATGTGAGTTTCCTGAGATTGCAGCTGTTCTTTGGCATATTGGAAAATAGTTTTATTTAGAAAGCAACATCTTTCATACATTTATTTTTTAATATTCATTGAGTACCTGTTATGTCCAGGCACTTAGGATATAGCAGTAAAGAAAGTCCCCACCTTCTGAAGCTTATATTCAGAAAAAGCAGATCCTGAGCAATCCATCTAAGGCAGTGCGTACTCACTCCTTTGGCCCTGTTCCTGACCTAGCCACTCTCGATCACATCACTTGTTTTATTTTTCTAATATTACTACTTAAAATGATACTGCCCTTTTTGGGGCCTATTTGCTTATTGTCTGTTTCCCCTTATATAAGTATGTAGTTCCAAGAGAGCAGAGACCTTGTTTGTCTTGTTGCTGAATCACCATCACCTAGAATAGTGTTTGGCCCAATAGTAGATGGTTAATAAATGTTTATTCTTATTTAATTATAATTATGGTTATGCTATGAAGTGCATTCCTAGAGATTTTAACTTAGTGCAGGGAATAAGTCTTTCAGGAAATACTGATTGAGTTGAACTCTGAAGAAGTAAAAATTAACTAAAGGGGGCAAGTTGGGTGTATTCCAGGCAGAGGGAATAGGACAAAGCATGGCATGTTGGAGTGTGTGCAATTAAGTCTGGGGTTGAACATATCTGGGGTTCAAGAGGAGGACAATGCATGCGATGAGCCCCCGAAGATAGGAAAGGGTAAGGTATTTGGGGATTAAGAGGCTGTGTGTAAGGATTTGGAGTTTAGTTGTAAACAAAAAATTGATCTTGTGGCTCTACAGACTGAAGGGAGACAATTGTGTGTGACTGTTCATGGTCTTCAAGAGCAGGTGTTCAGTTTTGGATATCATGAGTTCAAGTACCTGTAAAACATCCAGTTGAGGATGTCAAATACATATATTTAAATATATATATTCTGGGGTTCACAGAAGAGGTCTGAGATGAATACATTTGAGTGATCGCATTGTACATGGTATTTGAGGTCAATAGCATTAATGAAATTGTCTAGGGAGAGACTACAGAGTTAAGAAAAAAGAGGATTTCATTCAGTCTGAGCCTTGAGGAACTTTAACTTTTAAAGACCTGATAAAGAAGGATGAACATGGAAGGATCTATAAAAGAGAGGGGGCTAAATTATTGATTCTTTATTTTTATGGCCTCTTTAAACATTTCTGTTGTCAGTTGCCCAAAGATACTTTCATCCACCTTGAGCCTATAATAGGACTCAATTTAATTTACTCTATTTAATCATTAATTTTCTTGTCTGCTCCTTGTATTGTCCTTGAGAGCAGGGATTTCATCTCAAAATCATGCTTGAAACCCTAGCATCTAGCACTCTGATTGCTTAGCAGATGTGGAATGTGTCTGTGTTTGAGTGGGAATAAAGATCCTCCTTAGGAAAGATGAGTAAGAACAGATACAGTTTTCCTCACATAGCTTCTCTGTATTTTATTTTAAGCATTTTGTCTGTAACTGTGAAATGGTGATTTCAGGCATCAGCAAGCAGATGGAAAGCTTTCTGAGGGGCAGAGAAGTCCAAATTCTTCATGTGTACTATCTTTGCATGGATTCCTCCCCACCCTACGACCCTGGGCTGCTGCAAGTTACTCCCAGAAGCTGCTGCAGAAGAGAATTTGGTGCCCACTGCTCACCAATCTGGAGCTCAGCCTGCTCAGGTCTACCAGCAGGCCTTTCCTTCCTTTCTCTCTCTGTCAGGCCTGCCTATTGCTGCTTCTCCCTGATTTTATTGAAAACCCTCCTTTCTTTCCCGCCCCCCCCCAAAGAATTCCAGGAGCATGTTTCCCAATTACAGGCATTATTTCACCCAGGATTTCATAATGTTTTGTATGATTACCAACTCTCTTCTTCATGTCCCATTCTGAAATACTTCATTTCATATCATAGAATTACCTTTGGCAATGAGGTTTCTGTATTATTTTTTATATATATAATGAATCTCAAAAGATAATGTGAACAGTGTGCGAAGGTCAGAGGGCCTTTCTCGCCTCCTGCTGGGTGTCTGTGCCAGGATAACCTGCCATCCTACGCTGGATGCTTTGTTTTGGACTGAAGCAAATAGCAGTGGCCATGAAGCCTTGCTGTCCACTGCTGGTCGGTCCTTATTGCCTGGACTTAGGTGTCGGATTTTTTTTTTAAGACTGCCTGTTTGTTCTTGACCTGAAGAATTTTATGCTAACTTGACCCGTGGAATTTTATGCTTACTTGACCTGTAGACTTTTTCTTGAGTCCCTGGTTTTGAACCAATGACTCTGTTGTTATAAGCCGGTATGTGTCCTTCAGCCTGTATCTGTTAGCTTTTGTGCTGCCTGTTATGTTTCTCCTCTCCAAATGTCTGGGGTGACTGAGCATTTCGTTAGCTTTGGGGAGACACAGCAACATGACTTGCATGTTGCTGGAGGAGAGTGGGGCTCAGCTCTTAAGAACTGGGGTCAGTACCTGGAGGGCATCAAGGGTAGAGAGTATAACAGAAATAGGGGCTACGTTGGAGAGAGACTTTCAACAAGATAAATTTCACTGACGAAGTTCTGTATACATGAATGAAGACCAAATTTTATTTATCTTTTTAAAAAATGTTTGTTTTTTTTAAAATATATTTTATTGATTTTTTACAGAGAGGAAGGGAGAGAGATAGAGAGTTAGAAACATCGATGAGAGAGAAACATCTATCAGCTGCCTCCTGCACATCTCCTACTGGGGATGTGCCCGCAACCCAGGTACATGCCCTTGACCGGAATCGAACCTGGGACCCTTCAGTCCGCAGGCTGACGCTCTATCCACTGAACCAAACCGGTTTCGGCTTTAAAAAATGTTTTTATTGATTTTTAGAGAGAGAGAGAGAGAGAGAGAGAGAGAGAAGAAGGGATAGAGATAGAGAGAGAAACATTGATGAGAAAAAACATCATTGATCAGCTGTCTCCTGCACGCCCAGTAGTGGGGATCGAGCCCGCAACCCGGGTTTGTGTCCTGCCCAGAATTGAACCGGTGATTCCTTGATTCCTGGGTTGACACCTAACCACTGAGCCACATGAGCGGGCGTGAAGACCAAATGTTAAATATTTGAAGGTATACATTTAAAATGACAGCTTAATGTTAAAATGGGAAGTTATGATTTTAAGCAATAGTATAATTTTGAATAACATGACCTCATCATTGATGCTAGGTGCTGTACATCTTCAGGTTTTATTATATCAGTACTGTGAATGAAACCCAGAAAAGTTATAGAGGAGGAAATAAATGATTTTGATATTTTTATATAATAGTCATTACACACACCCTTTTATAGTTCTTTGTAAATTTTAAATTGCAGTAATAGTCTTGCTATTCAGTTTTCCTATTTTGTGCAACCATGACCTTCTGTAATAGTCACAAATGTAGGAGAAAACTGAAATTAAAACCTCTGAGCTCAATGAAAATACATTCTCCCAAGCCCATGGCTTGACTCAGCGAAACCATAATGACATTTCTTTTTTTTTTTTTTTATAGGCCAATGATAAAGTTTCAGGTATAATTTTAAGAAACAAAGTCCCTGTTCTCAAAGACAATAGAAGAAACAGACAAAAAGAATAATGATTAAAATACAGTAAATAAAATTGAATTCCATTATAGAGGTAGATTCAAGGTAGATGAAATATCTTTGAGCAACTGACAATAGAAATGTTTAGAGAATCCATAGAAGCAAAGCATCAATAATTTAGCTCCCTCTCTCTTTAAGATTCTTCCCTATTCATCCTTCTTTATCAACGTTTTAAAAGTTAAAGTTCCTCAAGGCTCAAATTGAATGAAATCCTTTTTTTCGTACTCTGTACTCTCTCCCTAGACAATTTCATTAATGCCGTTGACCTCAAATGCCATCTACAATGCTGTCACTCAAATACGTATATTCATCGTTTAGTCATTGTAGACCTCTTCTCTGAACTCAAAAGTATTTATATTCAATCGTTCATTTCTTATAGGCCCAGAACCTGCTTGATTTAGTTATATCATGGTAATTTATTTATTTTCTCCTGGAGACATATAGTTTTTAGTTTTAATCTAGGAAGCAAAAAGAGGGTTATATATCTTTAAAAATAGCCCTTCACAAAGTGAAGGCCTTAAAGCATGACTGAGGGGAGACACTGAGGAGATCACTGTTGTGTGATGTGAATTTCTGTGATAATAGAAGTGTTTATCCGCATTGTCCAATACAGTGACCACTGACCACAGGTGACTAGTGATTACTAGAAATGTGGCTATGGTGGCTGAGGAATTGAATTTTAATTTAATGAACTTAAATAATAACATGTGGATAGTGGCTGTGATATTCGATAACACAGTTCTAGATAATTGTATTAGTCTCCCATTGCTGCTATTAAAAATAATAATAAACTTAATGACTTAAACAACCATTGTATTTAATGATTTTATATCTTAGAGTTCTGTAGGTTGGATATGTGGCACAGGTTTTACTGGGCTAAAATCGAGGTGCTAGTAGGTCTGCGTTCATTTCTGGAGGCTCTAGAGCAAGTATGTCAAACTCAAGGCTAACACGGGCCAAATAAACAAGGCATGCGGCCCACGGGCCGTGAGTTGGCCATGCTTGCTCTAGAGAAGAATCTGTTTTCTTGCCCTTGCCCTTCCCAGCTTTCAGCAGCTGACATTCCTTGGTCCACGGCTCTTTACTTCATTTCCATGCAACGTTACATTGCTCTGTCCTTTCCTTCCATAGTCACATCGCCCTCTGAGACTCTTCTGCCTCTGTCTGCCATTTTTAAGGATTCTTGTGATTTTATTGGGCCCACCTGGACAGTCCAGGGTAGCCTCTCTGTCTTAAGTCAGCTGCTCAGCAATCTTAATTCCCCTTGACCACGTACCCTAACATTTTTGTAGGTTAAGGGATTAGGATTTGAACATCTGAAAGGGGGGGGGGGTCATTGTTCTGCCTATCACATCATCTTCTTTATGAAAGGGCAGTTAAACCCTGTACTTCTTTGGAACTTGGTGACTATGCTCTTGGAAGAGCTCTTGTGATTCCTTTTTAGGTGTGAAGCCATGCACTGCACCCTAAGACAACACTCTCTTCTCGTTCAGGATGGGTAAAAGGGCAGAGAGAGCTGGATGTTGGCCTAGGAGTGTAGACACTTGTCCCATGGCTGCCTTACACATGGCTGGTTTTATATTTCCTGGGTGTTTTCCTATGGAAATCTTCATCATAGGAAGCACAGTATTTTCCAACTCTATTTTTCAAGAATGAGAATTCTTAAAATTATTTTTACATATTTCTCTAAAAATGTGACTTTCTTGCATCCTCACCTACTATTCTGATTCCTATTAAAATGGGGTTGTCAGTGACCGGGAGACCTGTACACAGAGGGCTTTTGGTAATGAGGGAAATAAACACAAAAGCACTAGGATTGTTCCATGTTACCATATCTTGCTCCCTGTCAAAACTGACAGACACACACAGGTTCATAGTCCTTCTGGAAAGAATCAGGTAATTTTTTTTTTCCTTTTGCTAGGCCAGAGCACAGGACTTGAGGATATAATAATTCTATCAAATATATATTTTGAATAGTGTAACCTGAATAAAACTTAGAGCCAAGAGATAGGAAGTGAAAGGGAACTAAAGCTATGAGAAGGAAGGTTGTGCAAAATTCTCAAGAGCTTGACAGTTTGAATTCTCCTTTCCTGAAATCTTCTAATCTCTCTTGGTGGTAAAGAGGACCCACATTTGCAGTACACACCTGCATGATGCCAAGTGTCCTGGGAAAAGCTGACGACAGGCAGAAGATTAGACTTGGGAAGACGAAGACAGCCAAAGAAGGAAGCTTAGTGAAGGCAAATTGAGAGTGTTCAGCTCATCTCTTTTCTTCTTTCCCCAAAGACTAGCTGTCAGTGGGCCCATAAAATCTCTCCGATCTTAAAGGTGCTTTGGGAGACTAACTCAATCCTCAGTATTCTGAATCTCAGGCAGGGGTTCTGAACTTGAATGCACATGAGTTTCAACAGAAGCTTTAGAAACTACTGATTCCTGGGTCCCACCCTCAGAAATTCTGATGTAATTTGTTTCAGAAGTGGCCAGGGCAAAGGCTTTGTTAAGGACTGATTCTAACAAGATTTAAAGGCTCATTCTTCAGGTAATTCTAATGCGGATCTAAGTTTGAGCCCCGCTGACCTAGGACATTTAACTGTATATATGTTACCCTTTTCTAACAAAGATGCATTCCATCCCCTATTAAATCGTATGGAAGCTCAACGCATTAAAAAAAATAAAAGTGGCCTTTCCCTGCCTGACGCAGCCGAAGTCACACGCGCGAGGCCCCTCCGCGGCCACCGAGATGCGCTACGTTGCCTCCTACCTGCTGGCCGCCCTCGGGGGCAATGCCTCCCCCAGCGCCAAGGACATCAAGAAGATCCTGGACAGTGTGGGCATCGAGGCGGACGATGACCGGCTCAACAAGGTGATCAGCGAGCTGAACGGGAAGAACATCGAAGATGTCATCGCCCAGGGTATTGGCAAGCTGGCCAGCGTTCCCGCTGGAGGGGCTGTGGCCGTTGCAAACTCAAGAGTAACAATAAATCATTTTGATTGCTCCTTTTATACCTTTCCAAAAACTTAGGAATATAATTTTTATTAAAAAACATGAATGTAGCCCTGGCTGGTTTGGTTCAATGAATACAGCATTGGCCTGTGGACTGAAGGGTTCCAGGTTTAATTCCGGTCAAGGGCACATGCTTGGGTTGTGGGCTCGATCCCCAATAGGGGGCGTGCAGAAGGCAGCCGATCAATGATTCTCCTCATTGATGTTTCTCTCTCTCTCTCTCTTCCTCTCTGAAATCAATAAAAATATATTTTAACAAAAGATAAAAATGCAGATTCTTTAGTTCAGGTCGTCCAGAAACCTTGCTCATTGAGCACCACTTGCCACCTCCATTACTCATTTTTTTTTTCAAACTCTTTCATTTCCTCCCTATTTTCATCAAACTAGGCTCTGAAGAGGAGGACTGCTAGAAAAAAATTGCCATCTATTTTACTGGATTTTAACTATCGAGACCTGAATTTGAACGTTGGTTCTATCACTTAACCTAGTGACTGTGACTTTGGACAACTGTATCTAAACTCTCTGACCTTCAGTTCCTTTATCTCTTAATTAGAGGCAATGCCTATCTCACAAGTTGCAGAGGAGACAAAATGTAGGTTGAAGTTAGTGTATGGTCAATAGAGGTTAGCTCCTTCAAGAGTTCAGGCTTTCCTTGAGGCCACATTAAGCTTTCACATCTGGGACAGGATTGATGCTTTGGCGACCGCGGACCACTGCTGGTCCATGAGGTCTGAGAGGTTGGCGACCTCAGGTTTAAGGAAACCTTTGGAGCAGTGGTTGCTACCTGGTGGTCCGTGAGGTCCGAAATGTTGGCGACTGCTGGTTTGGTATGTGAACCTGCAGTTACCTGTGTATTGTACTTGTGTTGTAGGATGAATACAGATTCTCTGTACCCATGGTGGGTCTAAAATTCTTGATTGACCTGCAGCATCATAGGAAGAGATGGGGAAGGAGGAGGAGTTATTCCTTGCCGAGTGATGAAGTAGAAGCCAAGAGCTTCATTGAAATGCCTCAGCAAACAGGCAAAAGTCCATTTTCCACTAGAATCACAATATGAAAGAAATATGAGAATTCATAATGGTGGTGGTGGGTAGGCTGAAGAGGGGTGGGAGAGGTGGGAAGTTCTCCGTGGACCAGAGGTGCAGCTTTATGACTGAGGAAGGATTTCTTGATTTTACTTTTTTAAAAAAAAAAGGATAATGGAATTTTAAGCTGGCATGAAAAAAACATGAACACATTTCCCCCCATTTTGGTATTGCAATGTAGTTAAATAAAACTCTCAGATAATATAAAAACCTCACTTTCCCCCTTATGAATATTTTACAGTGTTGCTAAGAAGTGCAGTTGACTGATATGAATTTAACTACCTCCTCCTTCTTCTGCCCACCCAGAGATTAGTAAGTAGTGAAACGGTTGGAAGTGTTCAGCGAGATGACAAAAGAGAAATCAGGCTTGGGGAATTGCAAAGTTAGATGATCTGTAATTGAATAATGTTGACTAGGATACACAAATCAAAATTGTTTAAAATCTGCTAAAGGAAGAACTCATTTGGGTTTGGCCCTGTCTCAATGACATTGAACTAGTGATTGAAGTCTAAGCATGACTATAGGTGGTATTTCCTGTTTATCTTTCACAAAGCTGGCTTCAGTTTTCATGTCGTGTTCTCTACATGCTCCCGACCTCTACACAGTGAAAAATGCTTTCAAGTTTCCTCAGCATTAATAATGAAAAACATTCCAGAGAATATTTCTTTTCTTTCTGGAGTCTGGATACATGGAGGACTGGTACCCAAGGGTAGGTGTTTTATGGGTAGATGGGTGTGAGATTTATCAGGATGATCGCTTAGTAAGTGAACCTTTGTCCTTCATTATTCCCTTCTGAAGAAAATTTCTATTTTTTTAAATAATGCCATAGTGCTAGTGAATTGTCTGAGGAAAGAATTTTATAAAAATAGCTCAGATTAAGCTATATGTGAGAAACTAATAAATGCTAGGATTTAGTGCCTTATACTGAGATGAGTATGTACATTTCTCAAGGAGTCAGCCCCCTGGAAACACCAACTAGCATATGTGTTAACAAAGGAATTTTCAGGTTTCAGGTATAAATTTGATGGCTGGGACACAGTGGTGCATAGAGAATCTTTTATAGAGATCCTCCTCAAATCTCAACAGATGACTTCTGTTTCAAACCTATTTTAAAGACAAGACTTATTTAGTTTTACCTTAACATCACTAAACTCCCTTTTGTTATACCCACCATTGCCAGAATATTTAAAAGTCCCTTTCCTTCCTCCCAAAGCTAAGACAATCTTAATTCCTTTCTACTTGTGCCTTTCTCTGTGTTCCAGGAGAGGTGAAGTTTGAGGATTACAGGGATTTCAATTCCTCACTTTGCATTCAATTAGCAAATGACTTCATTTATTATTGTCCTGACTTTTCAGCTTGAGGCACATTTTTCTTTCTCTTCCACCAGTTTCAACAATGAAAAATTTCAATCCATCATTACTTAATGAAGACATGGATAATCATGAATACATGGTACAGTTATTTCTTAGAACATCCCTGTTTAATAGAAATATAATGAGAGCTCCATATCTAATTTTAAATTTTCTAATAGCCACATTAAAAAATAAGAAGAAACAGGTAAAATAATTTTTTGGTAATATATTTTACTTAATCCATTGTCAAAAATATTGTCTCAACATGTAATTAATATAATTAGATATCCTATAATATTTTTTCCTGCACTTAGTCTTTGATATCTGGACTGGTATATGGGCTTAATTTTCATAAATCATGTGTGCTTGCAAAGAATGTATATTCTCAAGTTGTTGGATTCATTATTTTACAGACCCAGTTTGTTGTGTTGTTCAGATTTTTATGTCATTAAAATTGTTGTTGTTATTCCTTGATATGTCAGTCACTGAGGTATATTGAACTCTTCCAGTATTATTTGGATTTGTCCATTTTTTTTTGTAGTTCAGACATTATTTGCTTTATGTACTTCTGAATACATGTTACTAAATGCACATACATGTAAAATATGTTATATATTCCCAGTGAATTGAATCTTTTATGTAGCGATTCTCTTTATATCTAGTAACCCTTTTGTCTTTAAATCTATTTTGTCTGATGATACAATTTTACCATTTTTTAAATTAGCATTTTGTCTTATAACCAGATAATTCCATTCACATTGATTGTGATTAATGTTATATTTGGATTCATTTCTTCCATCTTGTCATGGTTTGGACTGGAGTGTTGACCTGGATTGTATCATATCCTTAGTCGATAGATGTCCCCATCACTAACTAATCCAACCACCTATCCATATCCCATCCTGTTGGACTATGTCTATGGCCCCAATAGTACAGTGGTTTAGGATTAAATGACACTGTAAAACAGTGGTTCTCAACCTTCTGGCCCTTTAAATACAGTTCCTCATGTTGTGACCCAACCATAAAATTATTTTCATTACTACTTTATAACTGTAATGTTGCTACTATTATGAATCGTCATGTAAATATCTGATATGCAGGATAGTCTTAGGCGACCCCTGTGAAAGGGTCGTTCGACCGCCAAAGGGGTCGTGCCCCACAGGTTGAGAACCGCTGCTGTACAATCATGCAGGAACTGGAAATGGTTAAAGACCAGGGTCAGGAAGGAAAAAGCTCGCCATCATCACATATTTAAAGGACTATCAAATGTATATAAAGAAGACATGAAAATTAGCAGCACCTGACAGAGCTAGAACAAATGAGGGTGATAATATTTTGTTCTTGAGCAACAGTTACATGCCAGGTAAATTGCAAATTTTTTACCTTAACTTAATTCACATATCAAACCACTAAGGTAGGAGGTTTTATTATCCTCATTTTATGGGTGAGGAAACTGAGTGTCAGAGAGCTTAAGGAAGATACCCAAAGTCAAATAACTAGTAAGTGGCTGAATTGGGAATCGAACTCAATTCTGAATGATTCTAAAACTCTTGCTCTTTTCACTGAATTATAACACAGGGAAGTGAACCGGTAAATACCAAATAAAGGAAAAACTCTTTTAGTTAAAATTGACTCAAAATATAATGAACTATCATTTGGGGTAGCGAGTTTCCCCACCTTTGGACATTTCCAAGCAGAGGGAGGTGGTCATATATCAAATCTATTATAGTGGGAGTTTTTCTTTGAGTGGGAAGTTGTACTTTAGATTATATGACCATTAATGTCTATTTCAGTTTCCAGAACCATATTGAAACCGTGCCAAAGCTCAACAAGAATATCTTTCTAAACTCTCCCTACTGTTTGAAAGTAGCCGCAACGTGAACTTGTTCTTTCCTCACTCAGCCTCCTTAACTCATGGCAGTGTTAAATGATGTGTACAGGCGGGGGTTTAATAAAACGCTATTTGATGATGACTCGATGAAAGTCAACTTGGCCTGTTTAGCTCGAAGAAAAAAAATGTCTTGTGTATTTTATAGAGTGAAAACATGATTGCAGCATAAGTTCTGTTACTTTGAAATGCTGGAGCCAAGAAATGCAAAAGCTGAGAGAGACTGTTGAAAATGAAACATTATTTTGCAGGTAGCTTTTAGCAAGTGGCCAGGATTCACTGGGAGAAAAATAAAGGTCTATCCTCTGTGTCTTGCTTGGTTCAGACATTTTGCCTTCAGAAAACTAAGAGAAAATGGCTCTGTCAGCAGTCTCATCAGGCTGGCCCCTCGGTAGACTCTGCTCCTGTCCACCTTACATTTTTTCCTCGTTGCTACTTCACCAGTGACCACTTCCCCTTTTTTTAAAGCCCAACTAAAAGCATATTTCTTCCAGATGCTTCTAGGGACCCATGCCCATCCCTGTAGCTGTACATCTCCAAGTATCCAGTAATGGCAGCTGAAATATATCTATATCTATATATCTATATCTATATCTATATCTATATCTATATCTATATCTATAACTCGATCATGTATTTATATATGGCTAAGTGTCCCTCTGACTGTCTGACCAGTAGCTATGATGTGCACTGACCACCAAGGGCCAGACACTCAATGCAAGCACTGCCCATGGTGGTTGCTGTCCAGCCTTTTCTTCATTTCCATTTGGCTCCCGCCACCGCTATTGTGCTCACCAGCCCACTGATCTATATATCTATATCTATATCTATATCTATATCTATATCTATATCTATATCTATATATCTATATATCTAATCTATATCTATATCTATGTATCTATGTATATATAAAGATTTTACACATTCACTACTTTTGAGGAGTCCCTTAAAAACTTATAAAAGCGGTTTCATAACTGACTGCTTCCTACAACATGGCTCTGAGATAGGTAGGAAAGATCTCATTATTGGCTTTTGATACACGAAGAAACAGTATGAATTGCTAAGTAGTTAGTGGCAGAGTTTTGGCATCTTTCAGCTCCACAACTCTAACAGCCAAATGTTGTGTTCCAAAATATTTCCCAGGAGGTTCTGACTCTTAGAGTGTAATTTATGACATGGCCGATACCTGTGGTTTGATATATTTGCAATTGGTGTAGCCTGTTATTGGGGCCAACCAAGCGCTAGCCAATGCCTACTAGAGTGTGAACAAACTTTGAGAAGGGCCCACTTCTGAGATGAATGTGCTGTCTCCTGCATGCATGTGACCAAAAATCACCCAAGTTACAGTATAAAATTTATTTGAGATCCATTTTTGTGTGCTGTTAATTGAGACCATAAGTTGATTCTCCCCCATCTCCCCTCCCCCCCCCACAAAAAAATAGTTACCTAGTTTTATATAAACCACTTATGGAATAATCTATTTTTTCCATATTGGTTTATGATGTATACTTTCTCATAAATCAAGTTATAATATATACAAGGGTCTGTTTCAGGCCTGTTGGTTAGTTGCATTGATCTGTTGATTCTTACACCAACATTATACTGTTTTAATTAGGATTAAAAGACATTTTAATATCTTAAAGTGTACAGTTTATGTACATTTTCACCAATTTTACTTTTTTAAGATATAGCTATCTTCACACAATGGTTGCCACCTACAATGCTTGACATTATATAAAAAATATACCTTTATTTGGGAGTAATTGACATTTTCTATTAGTGTTTAGTTTACTCTCCAAGAGCATATTTTATCTTTCCATTTTTTAAAAAATATATATTTTCTTGATTTTTTACAGAGAGGAAGGGAGAGAGATAGAGAGTTAGAAACATCGATGAGAGAGAAACGTCGATCAGCTGCCTCCTGCACACCCCCTACTGGGGATGTGCCGGCAACCCAGGCACATGCCCCTGACCGGAATCCAACCCGGGACCTTCCAGTCCGCAGGTCGACGCTCTATCCACTGAGCCAAACCGGTTTCGGCTATCTTTCCATTTGTTTAAATTTCTTCTAATTTTTCATAACTTGTAGCTATTGTGAACTGGACCTTCCCCTCATTACATTTTTTAATTTTTTTCCTGCAAAAAGCGTTATTGTCTCATCTGGCCCAGTGCATGGGAGAGGCCTTCAGGGCGGTTAAAGAATGGCCAGTAGTTTGGGGAAGAGGCTCAGGGAAAAGCCAGGCCCCGGGGGAGGCAGAGGGCCCCTCACAGGCCTCTGGGCTCACGGGCTCCCTGGTCGCTGGAGGGCGAGCCTTTCGGGGAGATGCTTGCCCAGCCCAGCCGGGGCGCAGCCTGGGGAGGCGGGCCAGGTGTCCCCCTCTTCTTGATGAGCTGCGCTCCTGCCCCGGAAGTGGTTCTGCCGGAAGTCAAGGAGCCGAGGGCCTGGGGGCAGAACCCGGGCGGCGGCTCCCCCAGGGCCGGGGCCAGGCTCCCCTCCCAGGCCGGGGGCGGCCAGGCCCTG